>NC_067208.1:18380841-18980841 GCF_026262505.1 Trichomonas vaginalis G3 | reverse complement strand
TGTGAAGAATATACCAACCCGCGGAAAACAGCGGGTTGCTTTTTATACAAAATTCATGCAGGAATTCCTGATGAAATCAAACAGGTTAGAGGAATGTATGTAGACCCAAGACTTGTAAACTATATAGCAATGTGGGCTTCTCCAAAATATTGCATAGCAGTTGGAAAAATTATGGACTCCATAGACAAGAAAGTTCATGAGAAATTAGATGAAGAAGAACTTGAAGATACAGTAGAGAATGCAAAACCTTTGTTCGAAGAAGAAGTTAGAAAAATGCATGAAAAACAAATAGAACATGAACGTGAGATATGTTCTGGTTATAGAGACTCGCCATACGAACTAGACCAATGGGAACAAGAAGATTTAAAGAGAGAATTTAGAGAATATGAACTCGCTAAGATAGCATTAGAAGCTGCAGAAGAGAGGTTAAAAGCTTGGGGTTGTTTTGTACAAAAATATTGTGAGTAAATGAACCATTTTTTTCGACAAAAATATATTTTAGGTGAAGAGGTGAGATTTCACCTCTTTTTTCACCTGTTTTTTCACCCGTTGGATTTTCATGAATTTCCTTAAGATAAAAAATATATTTTAGTTTTTTATAAAATATTTTTTTTTATTTTTATTGTAAGAACATGTTAGCAACTACAGCACCAAACTCGTTAGTTATGAATCCAACATCTATGTTGGTAGAGATGAAAAACTTCATTCCTTCTTCATATACTTTCGAAACAAAAATCCAGAAGATAAAGCAAGAACTTTTAACAAGTAATTTAGACTGTAGTGCGAAAGATGAAACAAATGAACAGTATCTTTATGAAATGCAGGACATTATTGACCATTTACCCAAATTGCCTGAAATCCAACAACAAAAACTCACTATTCCCGAATTCGACGAAATTGAAGTGAAACCAACTGACTCAGTAGAAATAAAGAAGTTCATACGAAAGGTAAATTATGAATTCCTTGGTTTTCATTGCAACCATAAAGTTATGGACAAAGATTGCGACATGTTATATAAGAACATCTCTGACCTTTACAAATCCGAAGAATTTAAGACCTACGACAACTTTGTTTCATTAGTTGCAAAATGTGTTTGGGAAATAAGAGATAAAGATAGAAGAGGTAAGGTATGGAACGAACAAATAAGACCCGCTATGTTCGAGATGAAGAGAGCAATTGACGCCTTAGTTGTTTTAGCAGGTAAGGTTTCAGAATATAACGCAAAAATGAACCCGCAATGTTCAAAATGTAAAGCAGCAATGAGGAAATATAACTACTCAGTCAAAGAGATAGAAAGAATGCGAAACGACTATGCAGACTTAAAGAAAGAAGCAGAAAAGCCAGCAGAAGATAAAATGGATATGTTGACATTTCTTAATAAAAACTATCCAACAGCAGAAGATTTCCTTCTATCTGACGTCAAGAAGAAGTATAAAGAAACTTTCGGTATCGTTAAAACATTCGATGTACTGACAGAAGAAATAGAAGCTACGAAATTGTTTAGGATTTCAAATATACATCATACAATTCATGTAAAACGCTTATAAAATAACAGGTGAAAAAAGAGGTGAAAAAAGAGGTGAAATCTCACCTCTTCACCTAAAATATATTTTTGGGTCATTTACGCTCATTACGAAGAAGTCTTGACAAAACATTTACGATGAAATCATGAAAATTCATGTACGAAGAAGTCTTGACAAAACATGTACGATGAAATCATGAAAATTCATGAGGTGAAAAACAGGTGAAAAAAGAGGTGAAATCTCACCTCTTCACCTAAATATATTTTTGCTGAATTCCGTATGAAATTTCATGAATTTCCTTAAGACAGAAAAAATAAAGTTAGTTTTTTATAAATATTTTTTTTTTTTTGTATGTAAGAACAGAAATGTTAAACATTGAGTTTGAAACAGTTAAAAAGATAGACAATGACACCAAATTGGTTAGAATAGGTGATTTAAACGTAAGATACTCAAAGAAATACAACAAATATTCTTTGTCAGACATTATATCTCCATCTGGAAAGAAAACATCCCACGACTGGGTTAGAATTGCTTCTACTCAGAAAATTTTGACAAGAAATCCTGAGCTTTTGATATCGGTAAGATTTCATGGAACTACAGCATATCTCATTGACAAAAGTCTTATACCAATAGTTTTGTTATGGTTAGACCCAGTTGTTGGATATAATTTCATAACATATGGTTCATTCGATACGGAACGTTGCAGTGAAGGCTTACTTTACATCGTTCAGAAACCGAAGGACTTCAATACAAAGAGATATAAGATAGGAAGAACATATAATATAACTCAAAGATATGACAGTACAGTCAATAGAGTTAAGGTTGTGTTCGTTAACGATATGAGAGCTGCAGAAACAGAACTACTCGAAAAGTTTGAGAAAATGTATGGTGCTCCCACGAAAGGTAAAGAAACGTTTGAAGTAGATGAGATAGATAAAGCTATAAAATTATTTGACGAAGTTGCTGAAAAATACATGTAAAGCGTTTATTTTTACGCTTGACTTCAGATGGCTCAGGTAGTTCCTAACTAGCTCATTTATCTCTATAAGGTAGATTGCCTCATCTGCTGGGTCTATGTCGGTCATTGTTTCAAGACGAGTCTTTTACTTTTTCAAGACAAGTCTTTTACTTTTTCAAGACGAGTCTTTTACTTTTTCAAGACAAGTCTTTTACTTTTTCAAGACAAGTCTTTTACTTTTTCAAGACAAGTCTTTTACTTTTTCAAGACAAGTCTTTTACTTTTTCAAGACAAGTCTTTTACTTTTTCAAGACAAGTCTTTTACTTTTTCAAGAAATTTTTTGGTGTAAAGTTCTCAAATTTGAGAACAGTGGTCTTGATTTCAGACGATACCCGTACTTTTTCAAGACAAGTCTTTTACTTTTCAAGACAAGTCTTTTACTTTTTCAAGACAAGTCTTTTACTTTTTCAAGACAAGTCTTTTACTTTTTCAAGACAAGTCTTTTACTTTTTCAAGACAAGTCTTTTACTTTTTCAAGACAATGTCCGACGTCAGTCAGTAAATTTTATCGTCCAACCTTACAAATGTAAACTTATATCGTTCTATTTTCTTCACTAGGGTCTAACACCAAAGTAACCTATGTACATGAAATTTCACTGCATAAAAGGAAAAAACCTGCGCGAATCGGGATTTGAACCGAGGTCTTCGACGCCTGTAGCGAGGTAGCCCATACCACTGAGCTATGAGCCGCTTGCATATTTTTAAGTAAAATATAGTATATTTGTCATATAGTGAAGGATGACCAAACTTAAAAAAAATAACGCTAATTTTTTATAAAATATTTTTTTATTTTGTATGTAAGGACAGATATGTCAACAACAGAGAACACAACAACAGTTATAGTCCATGAAGCTATAAATGAAGAATATGAGTGGGTTCAGTTTAACAAACAACTCCGTCTCATTCGTTCGGTCAAAGACGATATGTACCAAATGCAAAGTATTTTGACTGCTCTTCGTTCTACAAAGCAAGCACGTCATTGGTTTGAAAACCAACAGACAAAAGAACTTTTAGAAGAATTTCCTCATATGTTTGCGACCGGTAGAAAACCGCGGGTCGAGATTCCGTACGAAAATCGTGAAAAATTGCCAAACGGTTTGAGAGGATATTATGTACATAGACTTCTTGTAAATGCTGTTGCAATGTGGGCTTCACCTCGTTACGCTTGTTATATTTTCATGATGTTAGATGAAATTCATAGACAAGAACGTGAAGAGATGGAAAACAAGCTTGAAGCAAAAGACAAAAGCATTCAGAAAAGAATACCACGTTCGGTACCAAAAGGAAAGGAAAAGAACTATAAGTATATGATTTATACTGAAGAGATGGAAAATGAAGAAGATAAAGATATGGTTATGTTGCATTTAGTCAGAAGAAACAACAAAAGCTTTTACGACCTTGCTAAGATTTACAAATCTGACAGAAATTGGTTCTATCGCGAAAACTTACCGATTTCAATGACACCGAATGAAGATGTGAAACAAATAGTTCAAGATACGTTTCAAACACACTATGATATTAAAGGTTGTACAATACTTACCTTCAAAGAAGATTTGCCGCTACTGAAAGAAAAAATAACAGAGTATTTTGACAACTTCAAACAAGCAGGGTAGATGAACCATTTATTTTTACGCTTGACTTCAGATGGCTCAGGTAGCTCTATAAGGTCAATTGTCTTGTCAAATCCTTCTGGCATTCCGAGTCCTTCCTTCCGACAGGAAGAACTCTTCCTTCCGACAGGAAAAAATTTTCCTTCCAACAGGAAAAAATTTTCCTTCCAACAGGAAAAAATTTTCCTTCCAACAGGAAAAATTTTTCCAGTTGTCCGTCGTAAACCATTCAAATTTTCGAAAATTGAGAACTTTTTGGTCGAACTTCAGAAAAAGTTTTTCCTTCCAACAGGAAAAGTTTTTCCTTCCAACAGGAAAAGTTTTTCCTTCCAACAGGAAAAGTTCTTCCTTCCAACAGGAAAAGTTCTTCCTTCCGACAGGACACAAACGAATGTCCGACGTTCCTCTTCCTGAATGCCTTCCAAAGCCAGAAGAACCGAAAGCTGCAGAACCACAACAGACTTACTTACTAAGACTAAACTCTTTATTTTCAAGCTTGACTTTTTACAATTTGAACTTTGTTTGCGTAGATATGAATTCTGAAAGAAGTATGAGGGTCTTGTATGACTTTGTACTTCTCCCATAGTTCATGTCTGTCAAACTTACCTGCCATGGACTCTTTCATAAGTTCCATGAAATCGTCTTCGGACAATCCAGGGAAAAGTATGATATCAGTAAGTATTCTTTTAACATCCTTACTTAAACTCTTTGCTGTCTGTACACAAATGACAACTGAGATGTTAAAGTGTCTGAGCTTCTTAAGAATTCGACACATATCTTGTTCTCTGTTCTTTAACAAAGGATGAGAAGCAAAGTCATCTAAAATAAGAAGACATCTATGAGGGTAAGTCTTCCAATCGTACGATTGCAATTTCTTCGAAATGTATTCTATCTCTTTCTGTTTGTTTCTGAAGTGTTTCTTCTCTAATATTCTCTGCATTTCCTCATTTGGGTCTTTAAACTTAGAATTTATATACTCATTTATAGCATTGTACTTCAAAACTCTTCTTTGGTACTTCTTTATCCAATCTAACAACTCAGTATCCTTTATACATACTAACTTAGACTTTTTTATAATATCTTTGAACGAATTTACGGTTTGGTCAAATTGACCAGAAGTACTACAAATAACAACTAACTCATAGAATGGGTTCTTCTCATCTAGTTCTTGTTGTTGTGCAGCCATTTTAAGATAAGTGAAAGTCTTACCCGACCCAGGTGGTGCGATTAGACCTGTTATACCATTCTGAGCAAATAGGAACTTGTCATGTATGGGTTTTATCTGAGCATTTTCTAACTTCCTCTTGTTCTTGTTTAAAACATTCTCAAATTTCTTGTCAATGTCAGCAAACTTTTTTTCTAACATATTTTTAGAAAAATTAAAAATTTTATCTTTTAGGAATGTCTAGCGATTTCGCTATCTATATTCGAGACAAAACTTTTTGACAGCAAAACATCTGTCGACCATAAAATCTTACATAGTGTAAACAAGAAAGGTGAATTTGTTCTAAAGTTCTGTTTCTGGGAATATGACAAGAACCATAAAACATTAAGCAGAGCAGTCTTAAAATTTGTCAATGACAGACTTGTTGACAGAGATGACGCCGATTGGAAAGATGAAGTCCAACAAAACTTCTTAGAATGCAAAGAAGACACATGCGCTGTTCTTGAAGATGAAATAAAAAACAGAATAGATGAGGCTATTAAGGACAAAGAACTTTTACATAAATATGGTTGCGCCAAATTTGACATAACTCCACCAGAGAAGAAGAAGAAGAGAGAAAAAAGAAAAGAAAGTAGAAGAAGAGAAGAAAGAACCTGAACCAGTTCCAGAGAAAAAGAAATTTGACATGTAAAAATAAACTTTTATTTTTAGAACATTTCTGGGTCAATGTCAATGTTCTCTTCCTCTTTAGGAGCAAACACTGGCTTAGACTCTAAAAATCTTTTTACCGCAACTTACCTTGAACTTCAACTATCTTAGACTCATAATATTCATAGTCGTCTGTCTTCTTTGGTTCATAAGGTATAAACAAGTTTGTATGCTTTGCCTTCTTTAAGGTTTGAAAACCTTCTGTCAAAATTTTCTTTGACTGCTAACAAACCTTCTATGTCTAAGTCTTCAAATTTCGCACCATTTTTAGTCACAATTGCAAACTTAACTGGTTCGATGTTCCAAACTTTGCTGAATGAAGACTTTTCAAAATGGTAGAAGTAAACATTCAAATAAGCGAATGGGTCTAGTTCTTCTTTAAGTCCTGACATGTACTTATTTACTGAGATGAATTTTGCCATCTTTTCTATCGGATAAAAAAATATTTTTTTAAAATTTACTCAGAAAAATTATTTCTTTCTATATTTGCCATTCTGAACATCTAAAAGATTTTTGACATTTGCCAAGAATGTTCGTTTAGACGCTGTCATATAACCATACTCTTGACAATATTGTTTATATTCATCGTACAATGACCTTTCATCTAATGACACAAAGTTAGTCTCATCTACGAACAGTTCATAAACACTCTTGTTTGCTTCTAACATTGTTTGTCTTTCTTCGGTATGTGGAATTTGTCTTGGATTGAACTTAGAAATATCTAATGTCATAAAATATGAGAACAAGTGGTTGTAAAAGTTAGGTGTCAAAGTTTCTGCTAAGTCGTCAAAATATTCTGTATCTTGCATATGAGAATCTGACGTTCTGACAACTACATATCTTCTGTCAGAACTTTCTAACTTCATCGGAACAGCATTGTTTGAAACCATAATGAAGTTTGCAACATTTTCACAAACTCTTTGGTCTTTATACTTTCTTTCAACAACTCCAACTTTGTCTGTTATAAGACTCTTCAAAGCATCTGAGTTCAAAACTTTTGTTGTATCTATACTTTGAAGTTCATTGCAAAACTATAAGTTTCATATTCTCTATTGAGGAGTTAAACTTGCCACAGATGTTTCTAAGTTTGTCATATTCGGATTCGAATAACCTTCTAACAGTTTGCATAAGATATCTGTAAAGAATGTGTTCTTACCTGTTCCTTGTTTTCCAATTATAATGAGAGCAGTTTCATTTTAGCAGCTTGATGTTTGTAAGATGTTTGCAAACCAACATAAGATATACTCATAGACTCTTTCGTTTCCATTGCATATAATTTCTTTGACATGGTCTAACCAAGCTTCTATAATATTTTCTTTCCATTCTACTTGTTCGTATTTATATCCAGTGAAGATAGAATAGAAGTTTGGAGAAGGTGTAATAGAACTTTATACCACGAACTGAAAAATCTTCTAACTTTGACAATAAGATATCCCAAGCATCTAACATCTTCATTCCAACTTGTACAACTTTTATTTTCTTAAGTTTCTGTCTACATTCTTGTTCTGAAACTATTGTCGCTCTTGGTTTGTTAAAGACAACATCCCATTCTTTCATGACATACATTCTGGGGCAGAGTCAACATAAATGACTAAACGTTTCAAATTCTCGACTGCTTTGTTATAGTCTCGAAATGGACACATATTTCTGAACGCTTGGAAGTCATAAAAATCTGAAACATCTATTCTGTACATTTTTATAAAAAAAAAAAAATATTTTTTTATTCTTGAGCTATTTGTTGCATTTGTTGTTCTTGAGCTATTTGTTGTTGAAGTTGTTCTTGTAATACAATACTTTCACCAGTTGCATCTTCCAATTCGAAACTTTCTGCCGTCATTGACAAATACATAGGACATAAAAGTTTTACAGGAACAAAGTTTGCGTCAACTAAGGTTAAGTTTATGTTTGCTAAAGTGTTTGAGTTTACTAAAGCTGAAAACTCTGCATTCGAATGAACAATAGGCAAACCAGCAGAGAAAGTGTTGTTTATACGCATGAGTATCTTTTGGTCATAGTAGTTTCTGTCGACATTCGAATAGCACTTTGAACCTAAGTTTGAAACAATATATAAAATAGGTGTACTTAAAGTCAATGGAACAGACAAACCTTGTATGACACCTTTTCCTGTTATAGGAAACTGTTGGTAGTAAAAACCAGATATAAGTTTTGTATTATAGCTCATATCGTTTATACTAAACTCGGTCGGACATCCAAACATAATGAAACCTGCTCTAGTTGCAGCACATGTTACATCCGTCCTTAAAGTATTAAATAAGTCAACAAAACCTGTTGGTGGTATATCTGAGTAAGTATCTTCAAAGAAGTATTTTTTACCATTCACAACAACAAAGTCTTCTGGTGTCAAAAGAGCAAAACAGGCTTTAGTCGTCATCGTGTTTAAGGTCAGTTTACAATATCGTCCTTGAGGACTTTGTAAGTTTGTTGTTATAGAATTATATGACTCAGGGTTTTTAGTCGTAATAGTATAAACCACTATGTCTTCTGCCATTTACTTAGCAACTAAATTTTAATGAAATGTTGTGGTCGTCAAATATTTTTATGACGTCTGGGAAACTATACTTTAAGTTCAACGTTTCACCTCCTTTCATAACGTATATCTTGTCAATGACATTATATGAAACACCACAGCAACTAATGTCGGGTTCTATTTCTTTGATGTTTATATCGTCTGCCTCTGTCAAAAGTTTCAATAGTTCTTTCAAAACTTCACGAGGTGCGATGACATATGAGTTCACTTTTACAGGGTTGTGTTCGACCAAGTTTAACATTATACCCAAAGCTTGACAAATCTTCTCCTGAGTTTTAAGTTTGTCTTTAAGTTGTTGGTAGTCGTTTCGAATATCTGCAACAGAACTTAAGTCTCTGCTAACTTCAGGGTATGTTGGTTGTTCTTTTACAGGAACTATTGTTATACCATCTTCGTCTTCGTATGGTTTCCCCACTTCAACATCTCTTTCTTTGACATTGACAACAACACTTTGACTGTTTGTTTGAGTTGGTGAATTTAACTTCACATCTGCCACCGCATTAAACCTTTTGAAACACTTACGCTTCTATTTTTCGGAAATGACATTTTACTTAGAATAAAAAGATGGACGTATTTGAGTATCTCTTCGAATTGAAGCAAAACAAAGTTTACACACACAAACAATACAAGTTCATTGATAGAATAGTTCTTTACACAAACAATGGAAAATGTTATAGAATAGCAATATTTGCTGAACCAAAATATTTTCATAAAGCAAAGAAAGTTGGTATAACTGAAATGGTGAAAGTTCTTGACGTTGACAAAAATATAACAACAAAACTGACCGATATTTCTAAAGGTAAGTTTTTAATACAATATTATATCAAAACTGGCGTACTGTCAATATTTGACGGAGAGAAGTCAGTTCAAGAACAACTTACTGACCTGCTGCCAAATCTGCTCGATGGAAGCTGTCGTTATACCAATCTGAGGAGCCCCAGCAGGTTTCATCGAACGAATCTTCAAAAGAGCATCTTCCGTGAAAAGTGCTATTGGTTTTGTAAACTTCTTTGCTTTCAATTCATCTGGACCGTCTCTGTCACCAGTATATTGTATTTGTACAGTACCAACAGTTGAAATACCACCCATAAAGTCTTCTGAGTCAGCAAATGGAATGCCAAGCCAAAAGTTTGAAACGGTTCTCCATTTGTATATTGAGTTTTTTGACCTCCTGTATGGGGTCCATACTTTCACATATGGCATAATAGAACTTTGCATTTCAGGGTTAATGGTTGTTGTGAAGTTGTTGTTAAAGTTCATAGCATCTAATGTCAAGTTGTATGACCTCATATCCTCAACTGTAGAATATTCTTCTCTTGGATAATATTTGCCATCTATGTTTATATGGTATTTAATACCAGGGTTGTAGAAGCAAGAATAGTCATTTATAGTTCGTCTGAACAGTACAAACATAGTATCTGCATGTTTCATTGCAGTTGTTAAAGCAATATCTGTTCTTGCACCTGGTCAGCACTTTGGTTTCCAACTTCACCTGCAAAGTCTTTGACAGATATTTGGTGTATAGGAACATAAGTGGAACTGCAATATATTTGGCAGCTAAAGCATTTGAAATATCTGGGTCCAACATATAGACTGCAAGTCTGCTTTTCTATTCTCTTGCATTCAAATTTTTCGCATGTGAACTTAACTGGGTCCCAAGCATCTCCAGCAGCATTGAAATAATAGTTTACTTCAGTGTTGAGGTTTGAGAAACCAAAGTCTAAGTCAACTTTGTTTTTGCAAAAGTCGGCGAATGACATTTTATTTGTTCCCACTACTTCTGTAAGAGTGAATGGGTCTTGTGTTGGTGCAATGACTAAGTTATTTTTGCTTGGAGTAAGTTCGATAGAAATTTTCCTGCCCAGTTTGGCAAGTATCTTAAAACCTGAGATGAGGAAAGATGACAAAGGAACTCTAAGTTTTCAGTTTTACTTGGTTACTGCTGCCTGCAGTTTGTCCAGAAAGGTTCATAAACTCCTGGACGTTAGGTCAAGTCTTCTTATTTTCTCATAGTTGCATATGGTCTGTTGTTCTCTAGCTTGTGGTTGTACTGAGTTTTCTCAAAGCGAACCATTCATAGTTTGCCCATGTTACTGTTTGAACTAAGTCAGAGTTAGAATATATCTTATATCCCATGAAAACTTCTGGAGCATATTGGTATCCGACATAGAAAATTCCATTGCAACCTTTCTTGTCAGACAACTTGGCAGAAGGTTTTATTTCAATGTCTTGTTCCACGTATAAGAAAGAGTTGTCAATAGAAATTATATGAAACCTGTCGCAAGCAATATCTACTGTTGTTGAAGAACCTTCTCCAAACTCACCTACGTTTCCATAAGAAACAGCAGTTGTATATTCGTAAGTTCCAGGAACTATTTCTGACCTTCTAATGGCATTGTCGCATTCGTTATACATTCGGAAACATTTCCATTCATGGCATCCAAAACTGTTGGCGTTATATTCTGAGCGGCGTACATTTCATATGAGTAAAAATATAGAATAGTTGGATTTATATGTCATAATAGAACCCACGTGGACCATGCTTTACTTTCTTCCTGACTGAGTTTTTAACTCTTCTTTTTCCTTCATTGCCCTCTGCTTGAAGTTGTTGCATCTTTGCATTATGTTCATCTAGTATGTTGCAAATTTTCCATGTCCTTTTTGCCTTTTGGCTCTGGTCGCCCATCTCAGGTAACCTATATCCTAGAAAGAGTTTGTCATAGTCTGTATTTGAGTCTTCGCGTATTGTTTGCATGACTCTTTCCTGAGTTTCCGGTTCAAGCTCTTCAAACAGTGCCTGTCCATATGGAATATGCTCGTTTCAAATATATGTTTTTGTAGCCATTCTGGTTTTCTTTCCATGTTACCAACTATATCTTTTGTGAATGGGAAAGCTTTTACCCAATCTTTCAGTCTTGCGTCATTTATTTCTGTAGTTGGTTTTATTTTGTCAAGGAACATGTTTTTCAATACTAACATTTCATTTGGTACTGTCCATTTGAGTTTTCTTAAATATTCATCCCTTCTCGGTTCATTGTCTGCAAAGTAAGTTTTTATGACATTTTGTAAACTTTCGTTTGCAAGGTCATGTACAATAGGTTCTCTTCCTTCTCTCTCCCTAACTTTCTTTCTAAACTCTTCACCAAATATACCATCTCTATGGTTCTGTGTAGTTCTTTGAGATAAATGTTCTAGAACGTCAGGTGTTATATTTCCATCAGCCATGTTCATTTCATACTGGTCCAAAATATCTGCATGTTTCATATCTTTCAATGGCATTAAAGCCGCGCTTAAAATACCAGCTATATCTGGTTCACCATTGACTTCCATTGCGTCTACAACTTCTTGGAATTGAGGTTGTAAGTTTATGAACCACCTATCCGGGTTAGCTTTATGACCCCATCTCATTGTAGTTCCATCGTCTGCAGAAACAAAAGTAGGTTTGTTTCCATCTTGGTTAGGTTCTGAATGAACTTTAAACAATGTTTCATTTCTATATGTTTTCTTGAAATTTAACCTTTTATCTTCACCGAGTTCATCCGAAGATTGAACGTTAAATGCTCGTAAGTAAAAAGGGTTGTTGTATTTGTGTACATTTTTTTTCAGTACTTCCATTCTATGCTGAATATTTTCATCTGGTGTTGGAGTCTTTTGTATGTCGGCAAACATTTTTCGATATTCTTCTACTATGTCAGCCGAATCTTTCTTAGACTCTTGGAAAGATTCCATATTCACCTCATGCTCTTGTTGAGGGTCAAGATTTTTCGGCTGTTCCAAATCTTCATCTAGTTCTGTGAGGTTAGTTTCCAAAGGAGGGACTTGTTCGTTTCCTTCAGGCTCTTCTAGCTGTTGTTGCTGAACTATTTCTTCCATGTCTGGTTGTATCTGAACTATTTCTTCCTGTGGAGTTTCTTGTACCTCATCTGCTGGCATTTCATATATTCCGAGACCGTTTTTAACAATTTCCCTATCTACGTCATCCGCATTCATAAGCTTTTGTTCTTTCGTTCCGTCTCTATTTTTTACGCGTTTCATGACGAAAGTTGAATTGTCATTTAGCTCTGACATCAAATATCTCGGAGTAAATTCATCCATGTCATTTGGATGATATGCTATTAAATCATATCCCTTAGCGAGCTTGTATTTTCCAGGTTTGAGATTATATCCGTTTTGGTGCTGAGCCATAAAGCTAAATAGGTTCGGGTCAGTATTTCCATCCTTGAACTTTCCAATAGCTTCTTTATATCTGTCACTAAAGTCAACAGTATCTGGAAACCACACTCTTCTTTAAGCATTTTTAAGAATTCTTGGTTTCCTTGTTCTCTACTTCTTTTATGTCCTTGCTCTGTTTGTGGTTGTTGTGCTGGTTGTGGAGGTGGTTGCTGTGCTGGTTGTTGTTGTTGTGCTGGATTTTGAACTGTTGGTTGTTGTGCTGGTTGTTGTGCATGCCTGTGTCTGTGTCCATGTGACGATGTAAATGTTCTAGGTAGTCCTGGTGCAGGTGCTTCTCTTGGAGGGTTTGGTGGTATATAAGTTCCACCAGCTGGCACATATGTTCCATCTGCAGCGTAATGTCCTACCTGACTTTTCGTTCTTAAGAAAGCATTTACTAGGTCTGTTTTGGTCTGTTGTAACTCTTTTTCTTGACTTTTCACAACAGTTGCTCTAACGGCGTCATAGGCACTTTGAACTGCCTGTCTCGTTGCTGCATCTGTTATTTTCGTCATATTTTGTGCTACTTCTTTTAACTCTTTGTCGAAACCTTCAGACTTCAGTTTCTTTCCAGATGAGAAGTCGTTCACTTGTTTCACCTTACTATGAAGAGCTTCGAAGGCGTTCTTAAAGTCAGCATTTGTTAAAGCTTCATTTGAACTGTCTTCATCCGCTTGTATTTTTGTCCTTATTGACCCTATAAGCTGGGCTGCTTTAGCGTTGGCTTGGGCATCTAACCAGTCATTGTTAGCTTTTATATATTCTGAGCTTTTCATTGCCTTTTGCATAGCCGCGTCGTTATTTTTACTTTCTTGTGCTAAGTTTTCATACTGTACGGTTTGGTTTTGCAACTGTAAAAGTTTTTCTGCCTTTACATTTGCTTCAACTTCTTTTTTATACTCATCGCTATCCATATATGTCTTCAGGGCTTTTTGTTTTATCTCTTCATCTTTCAGTATTTTATATTGAGTAGTATGGTTTTTCAAATTTATGACATCTTGTTCCATTTTTGCTACTTCTGTTGCTTTTTCTGACACTTTTTTCGCATATTCCTCTGTACTTAGTTCTTTCAGTTGTTCTTCTTTCTTCTTTTTCTCTACGTTTAACTCATTTAGTTTCTTTGTGTGTCTGTCATATTCTAGTTTCTTTTCGTTTTCACTTATTTGCTTCTGTATGTCTATGTTTGACTTTTTGACATCTGTTATTTGATTTTTGAGTGAACTCAAATTCATTTGACTTTGAGGGTTATAGGCTGTTCCGTCTGCAGCTCCACCATAGCCTGCCATTTTCGCTAAAAGTGCCGCTCTTAAACCTCCACTCTGTGCACCAACAACTCGGTTTAAAAGCATAGGGTTGCTTGACATTTGTTGCAACATAGTGGGGTCATTCATCATTTGTTGTTGCAACTGTTGTTGTGGTGTCAGTTTTACTATTGGATGTTTCAATGCTCTCTTCCTCTTACGTATATTCTTACGTAGCTTACGTGGCATTTTAAGTGAAGTTAAAAAGCGGTTTTTGACAGATGTTTATTGTGACTTCTTCGTAAAGACTTTGTTGAGATTTCTTCGTAAAGACTTTGTTGAGATTTCTTCGTAAATGAGTGTAAATGACCCAAAAATATATTTTAGGTGAAGAGGTGAGATTTCACCTCTTTTTTCACCTCTTTTTTCACCTCATGAATTTTCATGATTTCATCGTAAATGTTTTGTCAAAACTTCTTCATCTAATTTCTCATGAACTTTCTTGTCTATGTTTTGTCAAGATTTCATCGTAAAGACTTTGTTGAGATTTCTTCGTAAATGACCCTAGTAGTATATTTTTGGTGTAAATTTCATGAAAATTCAAGAGGGTGAAAAATTAGGTGAAAAAACAGGTGAAATCTCACCTCTTCACCTAAACATTATTTTTGGTGTAAATTTCATGAAAATTCAAGAGGGTGAAAAATTAGGTGAAAAAACAGGTGAAATCTCACCTCTTCACCTAAACATTATTTTTGGTGTAAAATTCTGAGTAAAATGACAGATGGAACACATACTTTTTCAGTAAGTACATATGGGGTAGAAAAGAGGGTAGAAAACGGGGTAGATATACCCTTCTACCCTAAAATATATTTTTGTCTGATTTACGCTCATTACGATGAAGTTTTGACAAAGTCTTTACGAAGAAATCTTGACAAAGTCTTTACGATGAAGTTTTGACAAAGTCTTTACGATGAAGTTTTGACAAAGTCTTTACGATGAAGTTTTGACAAAGTCTTTACGATGAAATCTTGACAAAGTCTTTACGATGAAATCTTGACAAAGTCTTTACGATGAAATTCATGAAAATTCAAGAGGTGAAAAATGAGGTGAAAAAACAGGTGAAATCTCACCTCTTCACCTAAAAAATATTTTTATTGAATTCTGTATAATATTCTGAGTAATATGACAGATGTTTATATAACACTTTCTCCGGTTTATAGGACCTCTCTCATATTCTATCTTGTCATATCAAAACTCATAGTCATGTTTGTCCTCTAAGACTTCATTTATACTAAACATCTTCAGGGCTAGAAGGCACGAAGTGCCTGGAAGCCCCACTACCTTTTTTTTTTTTTTTTTTTTTTTTTTTTTAATAAACCTCATACAAAAATTTCTTAAATGAATGATTCACATTTGGCTCCTTTTTTATTCTTTCATGTTTTTCATTCTATCTTGCTTGGCACAAAGCAATTTAATTAAAGTTGCTACTAATGGTTCTGCAACTGAATATTGCTCACAGGATGTTATTTGCTCATATGACAATGCTTTCAAGCAGGTTAAAAAATCAGATACATTATTTTTCGTAGATAATTATTTAACAATGGAAGATTCACACAAAATTCTTGATTTTTATGCTACCCACGCACTTCCAATGAAATTTATTGGCAGCAACACTGTATTCGTTGGAAATGAAAGTGAAATTTATCTAATAAATACCACACAAGTTGTCGAAATCCGCGATGTTACATTTAGGGCAGTTAATTTAAAGATAGATTCTACATCTTCATCAGTAACCTTCGTAAATGTAAATTTGATTCGGACCAATTTCAATTTATTTGATGAAAATCCCATCATTAACGCACTTGAATCTTCAGTTGTCTTAGAAAACGTTACTTTATTTAAAATAAATGGCTCCTTAATCAATATTGTTGGAAATTCCTTATCAATTTCACGCACAGCTTTCAAAGAAGTATACAATATACAACCGTTTATTACTTCATTTAAATCCAGCTTAAAATTGACCAAGATCGACTACGATGGTATTGATTTCAGCAATACATTTATTGACCAAAGATTTTCATCTATTCATTTAAGTAATATGAAATTCTCTAACACAGTCTTTAACGATACGATTATTAAATCATCTGATGCTTCTGCCTTAATCAAAAAGATTTATCTTTCAAATGTAACAGCGCTCAACCCAACAATATTTTTCATGGGCTTAAACTTACAGATTCTAACCTTTTCGAGGTCAAACTTTACCAATGTCATTCCAAAATTAAATAGAAGTCGGTTAATTGATCTTAACTCTGCTTCAATTAATATTGAAAACATCCGATACGAGTCTAACAGTTTTTCATTCGGAGAATTTAAGAATTGCAATGGAGTTATTTCCAATTCCGTATTTCAAGAGAATAATCTATCCGGAACTCACAGTCTAGTTAACATTTCTTCATCGTCGATCACTGTTAAATCTGATGAGTTTACAAGCAACAGAGGAAAATACGGAACTGCAATATCTTTCCATGGTTCTTCAGCCACAATCAAAAACTGTAACTTTTCTCATAATTTCGCAAAGAAAAACGGTGGATCTGTGTCATCAATCAATACGCATCTCACTGTGACGGATACATATTTCATAAACAATACTGCTGTCAATGGAGGAGCAGTATATATTAAAGGAAGTGAAAAAACAGAGATTTCTACAACAAAATTCGATAGGAATGTAGCAAATTACGGATATGATATATTCGCCAAAGGAAATGGAACAATTTCATTGGATATTGCACTACCAGATGATAATCTTCTTGTTACAGATGATGTAAAGGTTGAAAAACCAATTGAAATAATAGAAAGCGAGATAGAAACTTCATCTACTCAAAATTTTGATGGAAAGTTACTCGGAGATATAATTGATGACAATCCGGCTAAAGATAACGCAGCTGCTGTCATTGGAAGTCTTTCGATTTTGATGATAGCCGGCTGCGCTGTTGCTGCATTTATTTCACGTAAGTATGGGAGATCGAGATTACTAAAACTAGGAAAGTATAAGTGAAGATATTGTTATCTTTTTATTGATATTTGTTGTAATAAATTAAATGATTAGATATATGATCAAAAGTATCGAATTACATAGCTTGCCTATCTAAAATCTGTAAAAATAGAAATTAACATAATTTCTTTATCAAACTCTATTGAGTTCGAACAATTGACAATTCAAAATATTCGAGTCAAATATGATCATCAGTATTTCAGCCGATGACTTTATGAATAGTATGTAAAAATGGAATACACTATCTTATAGTCATACTTCATACAGAAAATAAATGTTATGAAGTCATTTTTCATGTCCATTGGAGATATGTGGTACCGATACTCACTTCCAACCAAAACTATGGCTTAGAATTCCTGTTTCAGACTATACATAGGCTGATAGAATACTTAGTTTAGAGATAATCGGCTAATACAATCTTGAATTATATTAAAATCTCGAATTATCTTTAAAAAAATCTCCTAAATCTGGACATTTAACGGTATAAAGCAAGAAGTAGATTAGAGTCATATCATAAAACGAATCTTATATCAATACAATGCCGTAAATAGAAATTTACAATATCCTACACTTAGCATAAACCAATTCAGATATCTCATAAGTCAACTACAAATTTAATATTTCGAGTTTAAACTTCTAATATGAAGATAAATAAACTAAAAACATGATTTATACTATTTTTATCAAAGTATTTTACTAGTTTAGCTCATCGATGATCATAAAACAATACATTTGTTTCAAAATTGCATATTATTCGGAATGATATTTGTAATTGAAAATGCTTTTTAATATTAACCAGATAATTGATCATACAATACGATATTAAATAAAATTAACATACTCATTTTGTCATATGTCGCATCTGAAAATTCCAAAAAAAAATAGAAAAAATAAAAATGAAGATAAAAAATCTGATATTTAACTTGAAAAAATAGATTTTGAATTTTTTTTTGGAAAACCAACATGCAGTACTATTGTCCAACCTTTGAAAATGAATCTTTTTTAAGTGCAAATATACAATAGGCTTCTGCAAAATGGCACAATTTTTGATACTTTGTGCCAGCCAGTGGCTTTTTCGAATTTTTAAAAAAAAAATCGTGCCTCGTGCAGTGGAAAGGGTGGAGCCCGAAGGGCGACATCCTTTCCACTGCACTCGGCAAATGCGCCCAAATATTAAATATGCTCATTATTATTTTTTCCTCTTTTCCCTCCTTTTTCCCTTTTTCTCTTTCTTTCTTCTTTTCTTCTCTTTCTCCTCTTCTTTTTCCTTTTTTCACGTAAATTGAACAATATTTTTTCTAATATGAGAAACAAAAACTTTTAATAAATCAATATTCATATATAACTGAATAAAAAGAAAATGATTTTACTAAATTTTTAAAGAAATCAATAAAAATATCAAATTCAATTTTTATAAAAAACATAGTTGTGGCGAGTTCCAAGGGAACTATAAGAGTAAAGTCAAAATTATTTACTAATAAAGTGAATAATCCGATGATAACACATTATATCTTTGAAAATTCAGGTTTTTAATTTCTATTGGAAAATTACAAAAAGTGAGACACGCGAGAATCGAACTGTTATTTTCCATCATGTAAACCTCAATGTCACTTTTGCGGCCGAGCGGAGCGTGTTTACATGGATGGGTTCTATATATATACAGCTTGACCGGTAGAAAAGCGGATCGATTTTTATCAATAATTGGACATTCTATTTTTAATAAAATAAACATATATTTATATGGGAAATTAGGGAGATCTGAAACTCAAAAATTATTTTTGAATTTTAATATGATGAATGTAATTGTGATAATATGTACATTACAAATAAAATATTAATTCGGAACAACGATGAGATGTGATAAATTTGATTCTCTCAAAAATCGATTTTGGAGTTTTAATATTAATTTGTATCTTATATGCATATAGGATATATAATAATTTTAAAACATTAAAAAGTGACAATTTGCGGTTAGAAAAAGTCATCAAAACACTTTTTAATGATTTGATTTAACATATGCAGAGACCATCTCTTTGATATTTAACTTCAATTTCCCGAAATGAAAAGGATTTGAACAAAAACGATTATTTTACGATCATTTTTTGTAAATTTTTTTAAATTGAGACTGACATCTCTAAAATCATCTAAAAAATTCAAATATCAAATAAAATAATATCATTAAAATTCCTCTCAATTTAAAAAATTTTTATAAATTGAGACTTTAATCTCTAAAATCTTCTAAAAATCCATATATCACAAAAAATCACGATATTATTTTTATTCTCAATTTCAAAAATTTTTTTTTCTTGACTTTCTTTTTGCATATTTGCAAGGCAGAAATTTGAAACGAAGTTTCAAATTTCTCAAGCTTGCATTCTGGGCACGTAAGTGCCCAGAATGCTAAAAGGCGCGTAGCGCCGTCTCTGAATATCAAATTTATTATAATTATTAATTTATGAAATTTCAAATAAAATCGATCTGTTATAACACACTGGTGCATGACAGCCTTGTTATTCATTTCTATCGGCGCGCTCCGCGCGCCGATAGAAATAAACGTGTATATATATATACAAACACCTGGACACATTTCAAAAAGCATTGTAGAATCTGATTTTATTTCTATATTTTATAAAATTAATATATGTTTGTATGGGAAATTCGGGAGATTCAAAACTCAAAAATTAAAACTCGATAATTTTAATATATCTTGATTCACATTTGTATGTATATTAGTATTAACTTATTAATATTTATCAACTCTATGATTCAAATTTATTGATGTCAATAAAATTCATTTATATTATGAATATTAGACTATGTATGGTATGTGAATTCTGGTAACATTAAAATTTCATATACTGGCAATTTGGCACTTTTTGTCACTTTTCTTGAAATTTTGGATTTTCCAAACTCGATTTTATTAATTGTTTTAGAATGCTGATATAATGTATAATTTATTTGTCCAATCAAATTTTAAAAAAGTTCAGTATTTGCCGTTTTAGCCTTCAAGCTCGCGACACATTCACCGCTTTTTTAAAAATTGAGACTGACAAAAGGGGGGAACTCATTTTTTAGACCAAAAAAAGTGGCACCTGAGTGTATTGTTTCTGCTTTATCTGATCATTGAAGCGGAATTGATCCACATTATTAGTATGAAACAATAATATACTAGGGACTAAAGAATGTTAATATTACAAAAACCCAATTATTCGATGTTCAACTCATCATATCTTGCATTAAAGTTGATACCTTTATTTTTTCGAAATATTACAACAGTAGCAACCTTACGTATTACCAATGATAGCCAGAGTACTATTTTGGCATAAAAAATTTAAAACGATATTAAAACAACAGATTGACTAGTCATTTAATTCTATCAGCGCTTCGCGCCGATAGAATTAAGACAGTATATATAGAGGACAACACCCACACTTTTTACATTATGAATTCACAGTAAATTAGCATCCTATATTAGGTCAGGTAAGTGGGGCTTCCAGGCACTTCGTGCCCTCTAGCCCATAAGAAAACCTAGAGGAGAACTAAAAAAATTATATAGTAAAAAATTAAAGTTTTTATTCGATAAGAACGACATCGCTATCGTTTTCTTCTTCCTCCTCCTCTTCTTCATAGTCAGTATCTGATGGCTCTTTGTCAGCCACATGATCAGCAACAAATATTGAGACAAATTGTTTCTTTGGTTTTGTTAGCAGGAACTTTTGATGGTCGTAGAACACGAATTCTACATTTTGAAAATGTTGTGCTGAGTATTCTGTGAAATGGGAAATTGGAATTGGCTCTCCCATGCCAAAACCAGCAATGGACGCGAACAAAACATCGTCTTCGACTCTTGCAGGTTTCTCAATTGCAACAGTAGTTATTATGTGAGGTTTTCCTTCACATCCTGCAAGAGATTGTACATGATAGATTGCTTTTTCTTCTCCCTCAGGAACTGAAAGTGTGAAATGGAATGAGAGTTCTCCATATTCATTTGCTTCTTCGTAATAGTTGTATGTTGTAGGATACACCAATTGAAATTTTCCTATTCTTGTTTCCCTCAGGTGTTGTCTATATTGCTTGGGAAAACATAAAATAAATTGCTCTATAGCTTGTGTTGCTATTAGATTAGTTGTAACTGGTAATTTTGAGGCGAAAAGGTCTACAAGAACACCGGGATTTTTTATGTCGTTTTCAATTGGTTTAAGAGATTCTATGACTTTGTTAAACATTTCACTATAATCTGAGTTGTCTTCGACCCCCCAATTGTTAAGAAGTTTATACAACAATTTCAGTCTTTTCATGGCGTATTTTCTTTGAATGGATTCGGGTAGCGAGAGGTTACAGTCGTCGCTTTGTGTTTCGTTACTCGAATATTGTTCAAGAGAAATTAAATCTTGAAATTGTGCTCTTGTTAACATACTTGTAGTTTGAGAGACTATATCTTGTTCTATTGGTTGTAATCTGTTTCAGATGTTTCTGTTGTTTTTGAGAAGAAGAAGAACTCAAATTGTTGGACAATTTGTCTTGAATTGTAAACTATGTGAAACTTGTTCTGGTGCTGTTTGGACAACTGTTTCAGATGTTTCTGTTGTGTTTTGAGAAGAAGAAGAACTCAAATTGTTGGACAATTTGTCTTGAATTGTATGAGGAGGTTGCTTTGGTATTATAGGAGGTCGTAAGGGTTTTGAGAATGGTGAGACATAAGTTGTAGGAACTTTAACTGCAGAGGTAGTCGACGAATTGTTTGCGACACTTTTCTTCCTTCCATTATGAAAAATGAACTGTTTTTTTCGGACCACTCATAGAAAAGTTTGAATAAACCGTTTTCGTCAACGGAGACCCCTCTATTTTTTATTTTATTTAATAGTTACCGTTGGAAAACGTTATCTCAAATATTGAATGAACTATAAACGTTTTTTGTTTTCTATATATACTTTTTTGTCCAACGGTAAAACTTTTTACACAACGGTTTTTGAGAGTCGTCGCCGTTGACTTTTTTGTAGAGCACTCAAAATAGTATAACTTTGTCCGGACAAGTAAGGGTCTATCGTCGCTACAGGAAAAGTTACAGGCGTTCCAAGGAAGTATACTTTGAGAAGCCTTTTCCTTAAAATGAGATAGGACGGTTATTTTACAAAACTGACAACACTTTGACCGAGTAGTTTTTTGTGCTGAACAAAAAGTGTCATATAAACATCTGTCAAAAACCGCTTTTTAACTTCACTTAAAATGCCACGTAAGCTACGTAAGAATATACGTAAGAGGAAGGGAGCATTGAAACATCCAATAGTAAAACTGACACCACAACAACAGTTGCAACAACAAATGATGAATGACCCCACTATGTTGCAACAAATGTCAAGCAACCCTATGCTTTTAAACCGAGTTATTGGTGCACAGAGTGGAGGTTTAAGAGCGGCACTTTTAGCGAAAATGGCAGGCTATGGTGGAGCTGCAGACGGAACAGCTTATAACCCTCAAAGTCAAATGAATTTGAGTTCACTCAAAAATCAAATAACAGATGTCAAAAAGTCAAACATAGACATACAGAAACAAATAAGTGAAAACGAAAAGAAACTAGAATATGACAGACACACAAAGAAACTCAATGAGTTAAACGTAGAGAAAAAGAAGAAAGAAGAACAACTGAAAGAACTAAGTACAGAGGAATATGCGAAAAAAGTGTCAGAAAAAGCAGCAGAAGTAGCAAAAATGGAACAAGATGTTATAAATTTGAAAAACCATACTACTCAATATAAAGTACTGAAAGATGAAGAGATAAAACAAAAAGCCTGAAGACATATATGGATAGCGATGAGTATAAAAAAGAAGTTGAAGCAAATGTAAAGGCAGAAAAACTTTTACAGTTGCAAAACCAAACCGTACAGTATGAAAACTTAGCACAAGAAAGTAAAAATAACGACGCAGCCATGCAAAAGGCAATGAAAAGCGCAGAATATATAAAAGCTAATAATGACTGGTTAGATGCCCAAGCCAACGCTAAAGCAGCCCAACTTATAGGGTCAATAAGGACAAAAATACAAGCGGATGAAGACAGTTCAAATGAAGCTTTAATGAATGCTGACTTTAAGAATGCCTTCGAAGCTCTTCATAGTAAGGTGAAACTAGTGAACGACTTCTCATCTGGAAAGAAACTGAAGTCTGAAGGTTTCGACAAAGAGTTAAGAGAAGTAGCACAAAATATGACGAAAATAACAGATGCAGCAACGAGACAGGCAGTTCAAAGTGCCTATGACGCCGTTAGAGCAACTGTTGTGGAAAGTCAAGAAAAAGAGTTACAACAGACCAAAACAGACCTAGTAAATGCTTTCTTAAAAACGAAAAGTCAGGTAGGACATTATGCTGCAGATGGAACATATGTGCCAGCTGGTGGAACTTATATACCACCAAACCCTCCAAGAGAAGCACCTGCACCAGGACTACCTAAAACATTTACATCGTCACATGGACACAGACACAGGCATGCACCACAACAACAACCAACAGTTCAAAATCCAGCACCACAACAACAAAACCAACAGTTCAAAACAGCACACAACCAACAGTTCAAAACCTGCACAACAACACCTCACAACCAGCACAACAACCACAAACAGAGCAAGGACATAAAAGAAGTAGAGAAAAGGAAACCAAGAATTCTTAAAAATGCTTAAGGAAGATTATGGTTACCCAGATACTCTTGACTTTAGTGACAGATATAAAGAAGCTATTAGAAAGTTCAAGGAAGGAAATACTGACCCGAACCTATTTAGCTTTATGGTTCAGCACCAAATGGGATATAATCTCAAACCTGGAAAATACAAGCTCGCTAAGGGATATGATTTAATAGCATATCATCCAAATGACATGAATGAATTTACTCCGAGATATTTGTGTCAGAGCTAAATGATAATTCAACTCTCTTCATGAAACGCGTAAAAAATAGAGACGGAACGAAAGAAGAAAGGTTTATGAGTCCGGATGACTTAGATAGGGAACTTGTTAAAAACGGTCTCGGAATATATGAAATGCCAGCAGATGAGGTACAAGAAACTCCACAGGAAGAAGTTCAGATACAACCAGACATGGAAGAAATAGTTCAGCAACAACAGCTAGAAGAGCCTGAAGGAAACGAACAAGTCCCTCCTTTGGAAACTAACTTCACAGAACTAGATGAAGATTTGGAACAGCCGAAAAATCTTGACCCTCAACAAGAGTATGCGGAGAATATGGAATCTTTCCAAGAGTCTAAGAAAAATTCGGCTGACATAGTAGAAGAATATCGAAAAATGTTCGCCGACATACAAAAGACTCCAACATCAGATGAAAATATTCAGCATAGAATGGAAGTACTGAAAGAAAATGTACGCAAATACAATAATCCTTTTTACTTACGACCATATAACGTTCAATCTTTGGCTGAACTCGGTGAAAATAAAAGGTTAAATTTCAACAAAACATATAGAAATGAAACATTGTTTAAAGTTCATTCAGAACCTAACCAATATGGAAACAAACCTACTTTTGTTTCTGCAGACTATGGAACTACAATGAGATGGGGTCATAAAGCTAATCCGGATAGGTGGTTCATAAACTTACAACCTCAATTCCAAGAAGTTGTAGACGCAATGGAAGTGAATGGTGAACCAGATATAGCTGGTATTTTCAGCGCGGCTTTAATGCCATTGAAAGATATGAAACATGCAGATATTTTGGACCAGTATGAAATGAACATGGCTGATGGAAATATAACACCTGACGTTCTAGAACATTTATCTCAAAGAACTACACAGAACCATAGAGATGGTATATTTGGTGAAGAGTTTAGAAAGAAAGTTAGGGAGAGAGAAGGAAGAGAACCTATTGTACATGACCTTGCAAACGAAAGTTTGCAAAATGTCATAAAAACTTACTTTGCAGACAATGAACTGAGAAGGGATGAATATTTAAGAAAACTCAAATGGACAGTACCAAATGAAATGTTAGTATTGAAAAACATGTTCCTTGACAAAATAAAACCAACTACAGAAATAAATGACGCAAGACTGAAACATTGGGTAAAAGCTTTCCCATTCACAAAAGATATTATTGGTAACATGGAAAGAAAACCAGAATGGCTACAAAAACATATATTTGGAAACGAGCTTATTCCATATGGACAAGCTCTGTTTGAAGAGCTTGAACCGGAAACTCAGGAAAGAGTCATGCAAACAATACGCGAAGACTCAAATACAAACTATGACAAAATCTTTCTAGGATATAGGTTACCTGAGATGGGCGACCAGAGCCCAAAGGCAAAAAGGACATGGGAAATTTACAACATACTAGGTGAACATGAGGCAAAGATGCAACAACTTGAAGCAGAGGGCAAGTTACCAAAAGCGACACCAAAGAAGAAGAGAAGAGTAGAACAAAGTGAAAGTAGTGAAGAAGTAACTTCATCTAGTGAAAGTAGTGGCAATGAAGGAAAAAGAAGAGTTAAAAACTCAGTCAGGAAGAAAGTAAAGCTTGGTCCGAGTGGGTTCTATTATGACATAAATCCAACTATTCTATATTTTTACCCATATGAAATGTACGCCGCTCAGAATATAACGCCAACAGTTTTGGATGCCATGAACGGAAATGTTTCCGAATGGTATAACGAATGCGACAATGCCATTAGAAGGTCAGAAATAGTTCCTGGAACTTACGAATATACAACTGCTGTTTCTTATGGAAACGTAGGTGAGTTTGGAGAAGGTTCTTCAACAACAGTAGATATTGCTTGCGACAGGTTTCATATTATTTCTATTGACAACTCATTCTTATACGTGGAACAAGACATTGAAATAAAACCTTCTGCCAAGTTGTCTGACAAGAAAGGTTGCAATGGAATTTTCTATGTCGGATACCAATATGCTCCAGAAGTTTTCATGGGATATAAGATATATTCTAACTCTGACTTAGTTCAAACAGTAACATGGGCAAACTATGAATGGTTCGCTTTGAGAAACTCAGTACAACCACAAGCTAGAGAACAAACAGACCAGTATGCAACTATTGAGAAAATAAGAAGACTTGACCCTAACGTTCCAGGAGTTTATGTTAACCTTTCTGGTTCAGATGGAACTGCTGCCACTAAAGTAAAACTGAAACTTAGAGTTCCTTTGTCATCTTTCCTCATCTTCAGGTTTTTAAGATACTTGCCAAACTGGGCAGGAAAAATTTCTATCGAACTTACTCCAAGCAAAAATAACTTAGTCATTGCACCAACACAAGACCCATTCACTATTACAGACGTAAAGGGAACAAATCAAACGTCATTCGCCGAATTTTGCAAAGACAAAGTTGACTTAGACTTTGGTTTCTCAAACTTCAACAATGAAGTAAACTATTATTTCAATGCTGCTGGAACTGCTTGGGACCCAGTTAAGTTCACATGCGAAAAGTTTGAATGCAAGAGAATAGAAAGCAGACTTGCAGTCTATATGTTGGACCCAGATATTTCAAATGCTTTAGCTGCCAAATATATTGCAGTTCCACTTATGTTCCCTATACACCAAATATCTGTCAAAGACTTTGCAGGTGAAGTTGGAAACCAAAGTGCTGACCCAGGTGCAAGAACAGATATTGCTTTAACAACTGCAATGAAACATGCAGATACTATGTTTGTACTGTTCAGACGAACTATAAATGACTATTCTTGTTTCTACAACCCTGGTATTAAATATCATATAAACATAGATGGCAAATATTATCCAAGAGAAGAATATTCTACAGTTGAGGATATGAGGTCATACAACTTGACATTAGATGCTATGAACTTTAACAACAACTTCACAACAACCATTAACCCTGAAATGCAAAGTTCTATTATGCCATATGTGAAAGTATGGACTCATACAGGAGGTCAAAAAACTCAATATACAAATGGAGACCGTTCAAACTTTTGGCTTGGCATTCCATTTGCTGACTCAGAAGACTTTATGGGTGGTATTTCAACTGTTGGTACAGTTCAAATACAATATACTGGTGACAGAGACGGTCCAGATGAATTGAGAGCAAAGAAGTTTACAAAACCAATAGCACTTTTCACGGAAGATGCTCTTTTGAAGATTCGTTCGATGAAACCTGCTGGGGCTCCTCAGATTGGCATAACGACAGCTTCCATCGAGCAGATTTTGGCAGCAGGTCAGTAAGTTGTTCTTGAACTGACTTCTCTCCGTCAAATATTGACAGTACGCCAGTTTTGACATAATATTGTAAGATAAACTTCCTTTAGTAATATCTGTAAGTTGTTATATTTTTGTCTGCTTCAAGAACTTTCACCATTTCAGTTATACCAACTTTCTTTGCTTTATGAAAATATTTAGGTTCAGCAAAGACTGCTATTCTATAACATTTTCCATTGTTTGTGTAAAGAACTATTCTGTCAATGTATTTGTATTGTTTGTGAGTATAAACTTTGTTCTGCTTCAATTCAATAAGATATCCGAATACGTCCATCTTTTTATTCTAAGTAAAATGTCATTTCCGAAAAATAGAAGCGTAAGTGTTTCAAAAGGTTTAATGGCGGTGGCAGATGTGAAGTTAAATTCACCAACTCAACAAACAGTCAAAGTGTTATTGTCAATGTCAAAGACAGAGATGTTGAAGTGGGGAAACCATACGAAGACGAAGATGGTATAACAATTGTTCCTGTAAAAGAACCAACATATCCTGAAGTTAACAGAGACTTAAGTTCTGTTGCAGATATTCGAAATGACTACCAACAACTGAAAGACAAACTTCAAACTCAGGAGAAGATTTGTCAAGCTTTAAGTATAATGTTAAACTTGGTCGAACACAACCCTGTAAAAGTGAACTCATATGTCATTGCACCTCATGAAGTTTTGAAAGAACTATTGAAACTTTTGACAGAGGCAGACGATATAAACATCAAAGAAATAGAACCCGACATTAGTTGCTGTGGTGTTTCATATAATGCCATTGACAAGATATACGTTATGAAAGGAGGTGAAACGTTGAACTTAAAATATAGTTTCCCAGACGTTATAAAAATTGACGACCACAACATTTCATTAAAGTTTATTTGCTAAGTAAATGGCAGAAGACATAATGGTTTATACTATTACGACTAAAAACCATGAGTCATATAATTCTATAACAACAAACTTACAAAGTCCTCAAGGACGATATTGTAAACTAACCTTAAACACAATGACGACTAAAGCCTGTTTTGCTCTTTTGACACCAGAAGACTTTATTGTTGTGAATGGTAAAAAATACTCCTTTGAAGATACTTACTCAGATATACACCAACAGGTTTTGTTGACTTATTTAATACTTTAAGTACGGTGTAACATGTGCTGCAACTAGAGCAGGTTTCATTATGTTTGGATGTCCGACTGAGTTTACTATAAACGATATGAGCTATAATACAAAACTTATTTCTGGTTTTTACTACCAACAGTTTCCTATAACAGGAAAAGGTGTCATACAAGGAATGTCTATTCCATTGACATTAAGCACACCAATCTTATATATTGTTTCAAACTTAGGTTCAAAGTGTTATTCGAATGTCGACAGAAACTATTATGACCAAAAGATACTTATGCGTATAAACAATACTTTCTCTGCTGGTTTGCCTATTGTTCATTCGAATGCAGAATTTTCAACCTTAGTGAACTCAAACACTTTGGCAAGTATAACGTTGACATTAGTTGACGCAAACTTTGTTCCTGTAAAACTTTTATGTCCTATGTATTTGTCAATGACGGCAGAAAGTTTCGAATTGGAAGATGCAACTGGTGAAAGTATTGTATTACAAGAACAACTTCAACAACAAATAGCTCAAGAACAACAAATGCAACAAATGGAACAACAAAGTCAAGAATAAAAAAATAATATTTTTTTTATTTTTATAAAAATGTACAGAATAGATGTTTCAGATTTTTATGACTTCCAAGCATTCAGAAATATGTGTCCATTTAGAGACTATAACAAAGCAGTCGAGAATTTGAAACGTTTAGTCATTTATGTTGACTCTGCCCCAGAATGTTATGTCATGAAAGAATGGGATGTTGTCTTTAACAAACCAAGAGCAACAATAGTTTGAACAAGAATGTAGACAGAAACTTAAGAAAATAAAAGTTGTACAAGTTGGAATGAAGATGTTAGATGCTTGGGATATCTTATTGTCAAAGTTAGAAGATTTTTCAGTTCGAGGTATAAAGTTCTATACACCTTCTCCAAACTTCTATTCTATCTTCACTTGGATATAAATACGAACAAGTAGAATGGAAACAAGTATTATAGAAGCTTGGTTAGACCATGTCAAAGAAATTATATGCAATGGAAACGAAAGAGTCTATGAGTATATCTTATGTTGGTTTGCAAATATCTTACAACATCCAAGTGCTAAAAATGAAACTGCTCTCATTATAATTGGAAAACAAGGAACAGGTAAGAATACATTTCTTTACAGATATTTTGTGCAAACTGTTAGAGGTTATTCGAATCCGAATATGACAAACTTAGAAAACATCTGTGGCAAGTTTAACTCCTCAATAGAGAATATGAAACTTATAGTTTGCAATGAACTTCAAAGTATAGATACAACAAAAGTTTTGAACTCAGATGCTTTGAAGAGTCTTATAACAGACAAAGTTGGAGTTGTTGAAAGAAAGTATAAAGACCAAAGAGTTTGTGAAAATGTTGCAAACTTCATTATGGTTTCAAACAATGTGTTCCGATGAAGTTAGAAAGTTCTGACAGAAGATATGTAGTTGTCAGAACGTCAGATTCTCATATGCAAGATACAGAATATTTTGACGACTTAGCAGAAACTTTGACATCTGACTTTTACAACCACTTGTTCTCATATTTCATGACATTAGATATTTCTAAGTTCAATCCAAGACAAATTCCACATACCGAAGAGCGACAAACATTGTTAGAAGCAAACAAGAGTGTTTATGAACTGTTCATAGAAGAAAGCGACTTTGAGTGTTTAGATGAAAGGTCATTGTACGATTCGTATAAACAATATTGTCAAGAATATGGTTATATGGCAGCTTCTAAACGTACATTCTTGGCAAATGTCAAAAGTCTTTTAGATGTTCAGAATGGTGTATATACAAAGAAAATTTTTCTGAGTAAATTTAAAAAAAATATTTTTTTATCCGATAGAAAAGATGACGAAATTCATCTCAGTAAACAAGTACATGTCAGGACTTAAAGAAGAACTAGACCCATTCACATATTTGAATGTTTACTTCTACCATTTTGAAAAGTCTTCATTCAGCAAAGTTTGGAACATCGAACCAGTTAAGTTTGCTATTGTGACTAAAAATGGTGCGAAATTTGAAGACTTAGACATAGAAGGTTTGTTAACAGTCAAAGAAAATTTTGACAGAAAGTTCTCAAAACTCGAAGAAGGCAAAGCATACAAACTTGTTATACCTTATGAACCAAAGAAGACAGACGACTATGAATATTATGAGTCTAAAGTTGTAGAAGTTCAAGGTAAATTGGGTAAAAAGATTTTAGAGTCTAAGCCAGTGTTTACTCCTAAAGAGGAAGAGAACATTGACATTGACCCAGAAATGTTCTAAAAATAAAATTTTATTTTTACATGTCATATCTCCCCTTCTCTGGAACTGGTTCAGGTTCTTTCTTCTCTTCTACTTTTTTCTCTTTCTTTTCTTTCTTCTTCTTCTCTGGTGGAGATATGTCAAATTTCTCAGAACCATATCTATGTAAACGTTCTTTGTCCTTTAATAGCTCATCTATTCTGTTTTCTATTTCATCTTCAAGAACAGCGCATGTGTCTTCTTTGCATTCTAAGAACTTTTGTTGGACTTCATCTTTCCAATCGGCGTCATCTCTGTCAACAAGTCTGTCATTGACAAATTTTAAGACTGCTCTTTGTAATGTTTTATGGTTCTTGTCATATTCCCAGAAACAGAACTTTAGAACAAATTCACCTTTCTTGTTTACACTATGTAAGATTTTATGGTCGACAGATGTTTTGCTGTCGAAAAGCTTGTCTCGAATATAGATAGCGAAATCGCTAGACATTTTCTAAAAGATAAAAATTTTAATTTTTCTAAAAATATGTTAGAAAAAAAGTTTGCTGACATTGACAAGAAATTTGAGAATGTTTTAAATAAGAACAAGAGGAAGTTAGAAAATGCTCAGATAAAGCCTATACATGACAAGTTCTTATTTGCTCAGAATGGTATAACAGGTCTAATTGCACCACCTGGGTCTGGTAAGACTTTCACTTATCTTAAAATGGCTGCACAACAACAAGAACTAGATGAGAAGAACCCATTCTATGAGTTAGTAGTCATTTGTTCGACTTCTGGTCAATTTGACCAAACCGTCAATTCGTTCAAAGATATTAAAAGAAGTCTAAGTTAGTATGTATAAAGGATACTGAGTTGTTAGATTGGATAAAGAAGTACCAAAGAAGAGTTTTGAAGTATAATGCTATAAATGAGTATATAAATTCTAAGTTTAAAGACCCAAATGAGGAAATGCAGAGAATATTAGAGAAGAAACACTTCAGAAACAAATAGAAAGAGATAGAATACATTTCGAAGAAATTGCAATCTTACGATTGGAAGACTTACCCTCATAGATGTCTTCTTATCTTAGATGATTTCGCCTCTCATCCTTTGTTAAAGAACAGAGAACAAGATATGTGTCGAATTCTTAAGAAGCTCAGACACTTTAACATCTCAGTCGTAATATGTGTACAGACAGCAAAGAGTTTAAGTAAGGATGTTAAAAGAATACTTACTGACATAATACTTTTCCCCGGATTGTCCGAAGACGATTTCATGGAACTTATGAAAGAGTCCATGGCAGGTAAGTTTGACAGACATGAACTATGGGAGAAGTACAAAGTCATACAAGACCCTCATACTTCTTTCAGAATTCATATCTACGCAAACAAAGTTCAAATTGTAAAAAGTCAATAAAAATAAAGAGTGCATCTACCCTACTTGTTTGAAGTTGTCAAAATACTCTGTTATTTTTTCTTTCAGTAGCGGTAAGTCTTCTTTGAAGGTAAGTATTGTACAACCTTTCATATCATAGTGTGTTTGAGGTAACGTATCTTGAACTATTTGTTTCACATCTTCATTTGGGGTCATTGAAATCGGTAAGTTTTCGCGATAGAACCAATTTCTGTCAGATTTGTAAATCTTAGCAAGGTCGTAAAAGCTTTTGTTGTTTCTTCTGACTAAATGCAACATAACCATATCTTTATCTTCTTCATTTTCCAACTCTTCAGTATAAATCATATACTTATAGTTCTTTTCCTTTCCTTTTGGTACCGAACGTGGTATTCTTTTCTGAATGCTTTTGTCTTTTGCTTCAAGCTTGTTTTCCATCTCTTCACGTTCTGCTTTATATAGTTCATCTAACATCATGAAAATATAACAAGCATAACGAGGTGAAGCCCACATTGCTACAGCATTTACTAAAAGTCTATGAATATAATAACCTTTCAAACCAGGAGCCAAATTCTTGCGATTTTCGTACGGAATCTCTTCTCTCGGTTTTCCGATGGAAGCAATCATATGAGGAAATTCTTCTAAAAGTTCTTTTGTCTGTTGGTTTTCAAACCAATGATATGCTTGCTTTGTAGAACGAAGAGCATTCAAAATACTTTGCATTTGGTACATATCGTCTTTGACCGAACGAATGAGACGGAGTTGTTTGTTAAACTGTATGTACTCGTATTCTTCATTTATAGCTTCATGGACTATAACTGTTGTTGTGTTCTCTGTTGTTGACATATCTGTCTTTACATACAAAATAAAAAAATAAATAAAAATAAAACTAACTTTATTTTTTCTATCTTAAAGAAATTCATGATTTTTGTGCTGAATTCAATAAAAATATATTTTAGGTGAAGAGGTGAGATTTCACCTCTTTTTTCACCTAATTTTTCACCTCTTTTTTCACAAGCGTTTTACATGAATTGTACGATGTATATTTGAAATCCTAAACAATTTCGTAGCTTCTATTTCTTCGCTGAGGATATCGAATGTTTTAACAATGCCGAAGGTTTCTTTATACTTCTTCTTGACGTCAGATAGAAGGAAATCGTCAGCAGTTGGATAGTTTTTGTTCAGAAATTCTAACATGTCCATTTTATCTTCTACCGGCTTCTCTGCTTCTTTCTTTAAATCTGCATAGTCGTTTCTCATTCTTTCTATCTCTTTTACTGAATAGTTATATTTCCTAATTGCTGCTTTACATTTTGAACATTGCGGGTTCATTTTTGCGTTATATTCTGAAACCTTACCTGCTAAAACAACTAAGGCGTCAATGGTTTTCTTTAAATCTGAAGCAGTTGGTTTTATCTGTTCATTCCATACCTTACCTCTTCTATCTTTATCTCTTATCTGCCATACACATTTTGCAGCTAATGAAACAAAGTTGTCGTATGTCTTAAACTCCCCAGATTTATATATGTCAGAGATGTTCTTATATAACATGTCGCAATCTTTGTCCATAACTTTATGGTTGCAATGAAAACCAAGGAATTCATAATTTACCTTTCGTATGAACTTCTTTATTTCTACTGAGTCAGTTGCTTTGACTTCAATTTCGTCGAATTCAGGAATAGTTAGTTTTTGCTGCTGAATTTCAGGTAGTTTAGGCAAATGGTCGATGAGGTCCTGCATTTCATAAAGATACTGTTCATTTGTTTCATCCTGTGCGGTACAGTCTAAATTACTTGTTAAAAGTTCTTGCTTTATTCTTTGTATTTCTGTTTCGAAAGTATATGAAGAAGGAATGAAGCTTTTCATTCCTACTAACATAGATGTTGGATTCATGACTAACGAGTTTGGTGCTGTTGTTTGAATTGTTGTTGTGCCGATTGTTGAAATCATATCTTACATACAAAATAAAAAAATAAATAAAAATAAAACTAACTTTATTTTTTCTATCTTAAGGAAATTCATGAAAATTCAAGAGGGTAGAAATCGGGTTAGAAATCGGGTTAGATCTAACCATCTATCCTAAACATTATTTTTGCTGAATTCAGCAACAAAATGAACGAGGTCAGGATGTATGTAAATACATTTGAATTCATTCATAACGCCCTTAGTAAGCTCATAAAATGCTTGTTTTGAGGTCGAGCCACTTTTGGCTCCATCGTATTCTTTCAACCAAAACTCAAGAATTTCCTGCATGAATTTTGTATAAAACCAACCGCCGGAATTCCGGCAGTTGCTATATTCTTCACAAAATGCCTTATAATACTCTTCCCAGGACTTATTTTCCAACAACTTTCTAAAGTCTTTCCTAAACTGACTGACTGACTGACTGACGGCACAAGGTGGCTTAACGAAAACATTAATATATAAAATTCATGAAAATTCAAGAGGGTAGAAATCGGGTTAGAAATGAGGTTAGATCTAACCTCTTCACCTAAATTATATTTTTTGGTCCGGGAACAACTTTCTCTCAATTGGAACTGTAGCATACTCTTTGCGTAAGCGGTTCAGACCTTCTTCGAAGTCTTGGTCTCTCTTCGATTGAGATTGGAATTGGAATTGCTGGGGTGGAGCTTGCTGGAACAACCAAGGGTTGGGGAAGTAAGGCATAGGCTGAGGAGGGTAGTTCGGGAAGCCTTGTGGTGGGTAGTAACCTTGAGGTGGAAATTGGTAGTAATTCGGAGGTACTTGCTGGAACTGAGGTTGCTGAGGAGACTGTTGTGGTTCTTTAGGTTCCTCTGGTTTGGGAATGGACTCGGTTGGTGGGACGTCGGACCACAACGATAAAAATCTCTGCTACTAGCAGTACTTTTACTGACAGTAGCAGTACTTTTACTGACAGTAGCAGTACTTTTTCTGACAGTAGCAGTACTTTTTCTGACAGTAGCAGTACTTTTACTGACAGTAGCAGTACTTTATCGTCGAAAACCCTCTCAAATTTTCCTTTTTACTGTCAGAAAAAGTAGTTTTTCTGCTACTAGCAGTACTTTTACTGACAGTAGCAGTACTTTTACTGACAGTAGCAGTACTTTTACTGACAGTAGCAATGGTCGAGGTCGAACCTACCGACGAGGCAATTTACCTAATTGAAATTAACGAGCTTGTTAAAGACTTCCTCAGGCAGAATGTAAAAGACAAGCTTGTTAACGGTTGGATAACGGGAAGGGCTGCCTTGAATCTCGAGACTTCGACTGGAATTCCAATTCAAATACCAGACGGGACAGCCTACGACGACATAAAGGACGCCAAAAGAGAAGCTCTTCTCAAGTTCTTTGCAAAGCGCCCATGGATACAACTTCCAAACAGAGAGAGTCCAATTCCACGAATTATACAAATTCTCAAGGGTCTCCTTCACTTCTCTGGTCAACCATTCTACATAACCTCAGAAGGCGACATCCAACCAGTTCAGTAAACATCTCATTTTAACTCACTTTTTTTATGTTTTTTGTGAAAGTGTCAAAAATAAATTGTTTTCATGAGTTTTTCTACGATGTTAGAAAAATGTTATTTTCTAATATCTTCACATTCAATACTTTTTTCAGCACTTTTCCGTAGTTATATATGAAAGACAATTCGAGATAAAAGTCATAGTACAATGGAATATAATGTTGCACACCATTTGTTGTGAACCAAACTTGAAAGTCAGAGAAACTGTTACTAGGTGGTTCGTAGAATTTAGAAGCAAAGTCATAAAGGTTCTTACCAATACATAGAAAACTATTGTTGCTTGAACTGAAACTTGCATGACACATAACATTTTGAGGGTCAAACACGTTTCTATAAACCATCAAATCTGCTGGTGGAAGTATAAATTTAAATGGACCATCTGGTGGTAATGGTTCGTTCTGGTTTAGTAACCGAAGAAATTGTGCCCAAGAACGTTTGTCTACTTCCCAAAATAAAAACTCTGTATCTCTTGGAGGATTAATTTCAATCTTTTGAAATGAAACGGTGGAGTTCATCTTGTCATATTCTAGTTTCAGATAGTATGTTCCATTTAGTAAAGAGTCGTATTTTTCTTGAAATTCCCAATAATATTTGTTCATTTGAGTTTGAAAGTCATCTAGAGTTTTCTCAAGACTTTCGTCTGAACGAACTGTAAAGATTCTCATTTTGTCAAATTTGTCTATTAGACCATCAGGACCTTTATACTGCCCATGAAAATATACTGCGAACATAAATGCGTTAGTTCTATTTGAAAACAAAACTCTTCTAAATCCTATTGCCTTTGCATCTGAAGGACTTTGAAGCCAACGAATTGGATAGTCAAACCTGTATGCTCGGGATGAAATTTCTTCATCTGAAATAGTCCTACCAGCATTTGTAAAGATATAGTCTAACGGTTTTGTATCTGCTACTTTTGTTCTTTGTTTTTCAACCTGAAGCATTTAATATATGTAAAAATATATTGTTTTAAAATGGTATGCCATTTCATATTTCTCATCTAACAAACAAGTTTCCCAACGGTCTTCTCCAACAAACTCAGCGTACATTTCAAATAAAATTAAAAAATGTCACTTTTTTAAAAAACGTTTTTACTTCATGCAATGTTTAACTATTTCACCATCTTCTTTAACACCCCAGTACTTACGCTTGGAGAGGACATGAACTTCGGAAAATACCTTATCTAGCTTAAAACAGCCCATCTTTTCACCGACCATTCCCATTTCAATGAGTTTGTTGTATCCTTCTTCGTTCGTCATGAGTGCGTCAATGTTCTCATAGTAAACCTTCACTTTGGATTTGACTTCGGAGAAGAATTTGTTGTACTCGTCAAGGACTGCCTTTGCGAACTGAGGGTAAGACCAATGTTCGACAATAGGTTTTAATGTGGTTACTAAGCCACTTTGACCTTGAGTGAATTCGTACTTCAAAACAAAAGGAGAAAACCTTTCAACAAAGTTGTCGACCTTCTCATAATGTTTACTCTTCATCTCTTGAGGTTTCTTAATGGAATATCCCCATGTCGAATTCATAAGCAATTTGAGTGTCATTGCAAGTTTGGGGTTTGAAGCTTTCCTAATATCATACAGTTGTTGTATGACTTTTCCAACTGTATAGTTCCTTCCCAGGAACTCACCATCTTCGTTTGGAATTCCAGTCGGAATATATTGGACAAACCTCATGTATGCAGCGTTAAGGTCGAAATAGTATATTTTTTCATCTGAGTCGAACTTGTCGCAACCAATTGGTCCAGTTTGTGGAAATTCAAGTGAGTCTCTTATCTTCTGAGAAACTTCTCCTGTTATCTCATAAACATCGTCGAAGCAACCTGTTTCATATAAAACCTTCTGACCTAACTCAGATGCTCTCCAATACAATTTGACGTCAATTGGATGTCTCAATGGAAGTTTGTTTATAGCATCTTGAAGTTCTTGCAACCTCATTGGAAGTTCTTCTGGTTCAGGTTGGTATCCGAACATACCAACCCTTGTGGAACTGTGTACTTCTTTGTACTAGAACTTTGTCTGGAACAACTTTTGGTCTTGCTAACAATGAAAAGTTTGTTTCGTCTTTTGGTACAAAAGTTTCTGTCAGCTTGTCATCTGGAATTGGTTCCAACAAACCTTTCTCGAAAAGAATGTTAACAGCTCTGACAATGTTGCACTTACTTTTACCAAAGAATGGGTTTGTAAGACTTTCGTTCAACATGAAGTGGTTGTGGACAATTACAATCTTCAACCATGGTAAGTCTTTGTCAACAACATAGTCGTCATGTGAAGAACCTTTAGCTGTAGGTATGTTGACTCGGATATTGACATTTGCCAACGGTGCAATTTTTGCCAATTGACCTCTGAGAATGTACCTTGTCTTCACACATGACTCAAGATACTTCATCTTCTCTTCTGAAACAAGACCAGAGTTCCTGAGACATGTAAGAATGCAAGGTTCATTGACAATTGTTTCAATTGAATTGTAAATTCCATACCTTGTCAAGTCAATGTCAGACTTATTTATGAACGGGAAGTATCCAGCATGTTGTCTGACTGCTTGAGGGTTAGGTTGGTACCATTCGAACATGACACTTGCAATTCCTTCAATTGCATTCAAAATGTCTGAGTCGGAGTCAACCATTTGTTCTCTCTTTGTAGTCTTGAAAGCGTCAAGAAGTTTTGCGGCTGTTTGTTCATTGCCATGTGCATAGTAAATGTGACCATCCAAATCTGTTATGGTCAATCTGAGATTGTGTCCTTTCTTATTTCCGTCTTGTATGGCAGCAAGTACTCCCATGAAGCCTTCTTTGTTCTTTCCTTCGTCAAAGTTTACTGTAAAGGTTCGACCAGATGTAATTTGACTTCTAACTTCACGATACTTTTCATATGCATATCTTGTTCTTTCCATGGGAGCATGTGCGTCTTCACCTTTTCCTTTTTTCCTTCTCAAAGGATGCAATTGTTCGTCATGTTTCCAGTAGAATCTGGCAAAGCCGTCGTGTCCTTCAACTTGAGGTTCACTAACATCGAAAGGCATGTCCATAAGACGTTCTTCTTCTAACCTCTCTAGTCTGTTTGGATAATTGGCACGTGCTGTTTCCAAATCCATTTCGTAGCGAAGACCAGACAATTTGTCATAGACTTTTATGGGTCTTCCCTTCCTATATTTAAAATTCTTCGAAACTCTCCAACCATATCTTTGTAACTCTGCTTTTATTCTAGCAGACTTTCTGTCCATTCTATATGGGGGCATTTTTATAAAAATAAAAAAATATTTTTTTTCTTTACTTTACATAACCGCCTGCTGCCATAAGTCTTTGACGCCAACCCATACCAGCTAATGAAGGTTGACTTGGTTTAGTTTGGAAACTAAACTTTGGTTTTGGTTTATCTTCAGTTTTTGGTTTTTCTTCTTCTATCGGTTTTTCGTCACTTTTTGGTTCCTCTGACTTTACTTCACTTGCAGGAACAGTTGTGTCGTCAACATCTTCATAAATATCATATGCCATTTGTTTTTGTTTTCCTTTCAACTTTTTGTGTTTGTTGTAAAGTTTAGAATATTTCGACTCTAAGTCAATGAGATGTTCTATAATGAACTGTTGGTCAGTGAAGTAAACTCTTCCATCTGTTGTCTCGAAAGCTCCTTCAGACTTCAATATTTTATTTGTGAGAGTCTGTTTCTTTTTTGAGATACTAGCCGTTCCATTTCTATGAAAAGTGACTTTATAGTTATGGTTTGTATTTCCAGACCTGGCACTTTCTATTATTGAATTTTTCTCTTCATCTGTAAGTTCTTTGACAGGTTTTGACAATGGTTCTGAACTTTTTGTTTGTGGTGTCAAATCTACCGTTTCAACTTCTTCGGTCATTTCATCTCAGTAAAAAATTTTAATTTGGTTTGTTTTCAACTGGTTGTTGTTGTGGAGGTGGGATGGTTCCTTTAATAATATCATTCAGTTTCACATGCTGAGCCTGACTATATGGTATCGGTTTAAATGCTGGAAGCCGACAAATCCATCTTGAACTCATTTGTCTCAATGCTGCATTGTTCATTTCATCTCAATAAAAAACTTTACATTCCCCACGTTTGAGGTGGTTGCGGTTGGTTATTGTTTACCCACTGTTGTGCATGGTTATATCCTCTGTTAAAGAATCTTTCACCTTGGTCCATATAGTGTCCTGCTTGGTTATATTAGTCGTTTGCTTTGTTATAATAGTTTCCTGCTTGTCTTCCTACATTGTCCATCCATCCTTGAACTTTTCCTCTTGTTTCAGGATTTGGAATAAGATTTGTTGCATCTCGTGCTACATCCCAACCTTTCTGTACAGTTTGTATAATAGGTTGTGCTTTCTCTTTCAGTATACCTAATGTACTCAAAATCTTCCTTCCAATTCCAAATGCACCTCTGGCTATTGTTCCCACTGCGGGCAAAAATCTGGATGCAACTCCTGCTAATGCGCCAAATAAACCCATTTCTTATATGGTAAAAAATGACGAATCCGAACAAGGACCCCTATGTTTCTAAAGCGACAAAGAAAGCACTCATGATAAAAATCTTTAGTTCAACACCAAATGCTTGGTTTATGGATATCTTGGAAAACATTCCGAGAGTTAGAACAGATGGACCACCATACTGGTTAATATTTGTTGGTCAAAACACAAGATACTGTGAAGCCATACCATTACAGTCCAAAGCTATTTTAGATATCTTAGCAGCTTTGACAATATTCGTTGACAAATACCATCCAACAAAACTGACATCTGACTGTGAAAGTTCTTTCAAATCAGATGATGTAAAAAACTATCTGCGTTCAAAAAATGTAAACCAATATTTCATTGTCGACCAAAACCATTCTGCTCTTGGTGTCATTGACGGTTGTATAAAAATGTTAAGAGACTTAAACCAACCACAAGGTGGTGAAGCAAATGAAATGTCATATGACGACAAATATAGACACTTCTCCATGGCAAAGATGAGACAAGTTTTAAATATTTACAATAACCGTAAACAAAAAGGTTTGGGAAACCACTCCCCCGAAGAAATGAAAAACAACCCTGACTTAGAGAAAGACTATATATTTAATAATTTAGTCAAAAGAGACAAACAAGAAAGAATGCCGGGCTTCAAACTTCAGAAAGGTGACAAAGTAAAAATAGAAATACCTAAACGCGACCCATATGAAAATACTATTGACTATGACAACAATGGGAACCCGACAGGTACTCACATTCGTGTTCGTAAAAATAGAAGAAAGTATACAAGAGAATATTATGAAGTTTTAGGCAAACATGGCAAAATGTACACACTGCAAGCAGAAGATAAAACTACTATTGTCAGACCTCGTTTCAAACTTGTCAAAGTTCAAGGTGGTATACTTTCAAAGACAGTTCCTAACAAATATAAGACAACTCCTGACGAATATGCTAAAGAAGTTGAAAATGACGACTAAGCAATTCTATACCATGCGTAAACTGTCATGTAAGGTGGCATGTATTCTTTACTTTGTCCCGTTGTTTGCGTATATCCTGAAACGAAATGTGTATGGTTTCCTTCTCCCTGAGTGTCACTCCAGTAACAATTTATAGCAAACTTAACGTCGTCTTTAACATCATATCCTTTACCTTTTGTCATTCCTGACCAATCCCAATATCTATGCTTATGCCAACCTGCTTGAGATGTACTTAAATCTATGTAATGACTGTGTGCAGGTAAATTTTCACCTGAAATCGTTTTACTTCCACCTGTTTCCTTTGAAGAGTTTGCACAATACAAAAACCTGTCGACTATTTGTTCCCATGCACCAACACCAAACATTACTTGAGGACCTCTTGCATCCATAGATGTATAAATAGAACCTACTGGGTTCATTAAATCAAACATATGAGATATTATAGGATTGTCTCTTTTGAACTTAAAATATAGTGCAGCTATTTCAGGTTTCTTCTGGTTTGTGTCAGAATATTTTTTATAATATAATCTTATGTTTTCAGGGTAGGTAAAATCTTGACTATAATATTTATTTCTGTCATCTGTATAATAATATACTATTCTCGTTTTTTCTATTGCATTATATCTTTTATATCTATAATAATCTAAATATAATGTTAGCTTTTGTTCATCTACATGTGGTGTTCTGTCGTCATCTCCATAGTCATAATAATGTGGTGCTGGAGCTGGGTCAGGCAATGTCATATCTGCCATTTCATAAACTCTTAAATATTTCTTTTGTTCGTCTCCATATAAGTTTAAGTAGCAGTTGTTGTCTAATGGAACTTTAACTTGTGTACCATCATTCTTTTTATAGCTTACATACATTTCATTGTTATTTTTCGGAATGAGTTTACACCGTGTACCATTTTTAAGGACTGTACCAACTGCCATCTAAAATATTTATTTTCTTCATTGACAGAAAAGTCACCAACAATAGTTTCAATATTTTTTTGTTCCTATCAAACTTTGGTATATTTCATTGACATATGTTTTATCTGCTTTCTTTTCAAGGCTAACGTTTAAGTTTGTAATATTTGCAATGGTATGTGTATGTCCAACGTCACTTTTCCTGTTTAAGGTTTCTTGTAAGTTTGTAATATTTGCAATGGTATGTGTATGTCCAACGTCACTTTTCCTGTTTAAGGTTTCTTGTAAGTTTGTAATATTTGCAATGGTATGTGTATGTCCAACGTCACTTTTCCTGTTTAAGGTTTCTTGTAAGTTTGTAATATTTGCAATGGTATGTGTATGTCCAACGTCACTTTTCCTGTTTAAGGTTTCTTGTAAGTTTGTAATATTTGCAATGGTATGTGTATGTCCAACGTCACTTTTCCTGTTTAAGGTTTCTTGTAAGTTTGTAATATTTGCAATGGTATGTGTATGTCCAACGTCACTTTTCCTGTTTAAAGTTAGTTGTAAGTTTGTAATATTTGCAATGGTATGTGTATGTCCAACGTCACTTTTCCTGTTTAAGGTTTCTTGTAAGTTTGTAATATTTGCAATGGTATGTGTATGTCCAACGTCACTTTTCCTGTTTAAGGTTTCTTGTAAGTTTGTAATATTTGCAATGGTATGTGTATGTCCAACGTCACTTTTCCTGTTTAAGGTTTCTTGTAAGTTTGTAATATTTGCAATGGTATGTGTATGAGTCTTATCTGCTTTTGTCTCTAATGTTTCCTTAAGACTTGGTATTTGGTTAATATAATGTATATGAGTCTTTTTAGAATATTCGTTTTCAGCTCTTGTCACTTCACTTGACATTTTATTGTCAACATATGTTTTGTCTGCTAGTTCAGGATGAGTATGTTCTTTTGTTGCATAAGCATTGTTAGCTCTTTCTTCTTCTTTTGCTATTGCATCGTCTACATATTCTTTGTCAGCTTTGCTGTCAACATCTGCTTTCAAAAGAAGTTCATTTATAGGTTTCTCGTTTAAAGTTCCTTTTGTTGGATTTATACAGACAGTATGGTTCTTATTGTCTTGAAACAGAAACTCATCTGTCATTGGGTTTATTGTCAGTTTTAAGTCACCCCCTTTCAATGACTCAGATATCTTAGAATAGTTTGAAAAGTTTGTTGTGTTCTTATTTAGAGCTTGCATAATGAGTTGTCGGTTGTGTTGTATTTCTCTCATAGACGCTGTTTCATTTGACATTTTTATTATAGATAAAATATGCTTCCAATAGAAAAAGAAAATTCTAGAGTTGCTACAACTAAACCATTAGATGAACTTTTTACTAATGTCGGTCAAAAGTTTGAGACAGATACCGTAAAGCATGAAGGCTATCGTTTTGACTACCCATTAAGATGGTTAAGAGACCCATCCGTCACAAAAGCTATTGGCTTTCGTAGAATGAAGTTCATTTCAGAAGCCATACATTGTTTCCCATTTACGGTCGGTTTTGAAGTTCGATACTATAACAAAGAAAAACGTATGTATGAGAAATTTGAACAGGGAAAACTTTTACAAGTTAGTTTGCTTATAAACTTAGAAACAACTCTTCAAGCTTTTCAAGAAAAAATAAACGATATCTATATTGAATATGCAAACCAGTTTAACATTGACGAAGGAGAATACCATCTCGATATTATTTATGACAGGAAAAATGCAACTGTTAAAATCAATAAAATAGAAGACCTTGGAGAAAACGTTTATATTTCTACAAAATATAACAACTTGGCATGGTATAGATTTATGAGGATGTTAAATCAGCCTGCAGCATATCCAGTACACCCGGACTATTATGAAGTCGAAAACCCTAATGGAACATATGAAAATATTTTCGACCAAGATGCTATTATTGTTCATGCTTCATTTTCTGGCGCCCAAAACTCTTTCTTATGCTTGGCAAATGACTTTTACGAAAAACCTACAAAGTTATACGAACCACCAAGTGGAAGTATTTCAGACTTTCAAGTATGGTTTACTACAGATGGAAGAAAAAGAATAATTCCATTATACCATGCGTTTTACTTAGAACTTAGTTTCATATACAACTACTATCGAACGGTAAAAATATAATTTTTTAATACGGTTGAGGTGTTGGATTTGGTTGCCAACTAGACTGTGGTGCAGGTTCAGGCTGTTGTATTACAGGAGCTTGTTCTTCTGGTTCAGGGTCTTTAGGTATAATACCAACAAACTGACCTACTCTTTTACCAATATTTTTGACACCGTTCCATACTCCTCTTCCGACAGATTTTATTCCATTCCATATACCTCTTCCAACATTTCGAAAGAAGTTTCCAATACTACTGAAGAAACCCATTTTACTATATGTAAAAATCTAATGTCCGCCTAGTCTCTTACGTTTCCTGTTGAGTTCCATAGCATTCTTTAACTGGAGCTCATACATTCTGTTTCTCCTCTGGTAGAAAACATATTCTGAGTCAACTCCTGTGTTCGCGTCATCTGCATAAAGTTGTTTATATCCCACTTCAGGGTTTGTATAAAACTCTTTCCATCTCATATTTGCATACCATGGTGGCAAACCTAACGCAGCGTCATTTGACATGGCAGTTTGCACTTGTACATCTGTTGGCACTTGACCATAGTTTGCCATTGCAGTTTGTATTCTAACTTCATTTGGAATATTCTCTGGGTTTGGTTGTCCAGGTTGCTGTGCATTCGCTAAGTTCTGTGCGTCCATTTAATATTAGATAAAAATATCTCTTACGAGTACATATGCTGAACATTTGCAGGCATTGGTTCATCTTCATATTCTCTGTACTTTTCTGCCACGTCAAATAAATAAATGACACAATGGAAAAAACCTAAAACAAGTAGTCCTATTTCAAACCACATTTACTTACTAATAAAATTTCTTTATTGTGACACTTTCTCCAGTTTATAGGACCTCTCTCATATTCTATCTTGTCATATATAAACTCATAGTCATGTATGTCCTCTAACCATCTCATAACGGTTTCCAAACCACTTTTATCGGATGTAAAGGAAAAGCATGGATGGTTATGTAAAACGTCTAAAGTTTCTAAAGAGTCTCTCAAAGTCCAGTCTACTTGGTATTGAAAATCCCATGTGTTATAGAACGGCGGGTCCATTATAAAGAAAACATTTTCCTTGTCTTTATATTTTTCATACAACTCTGTCCAATGACATCTCACAAACTCTATACCCTCAATATATTTTTCTATGTCCTCTTTGAAAACATTTGTATAGTTAAGATATAAAACTTTTGACATAAGTGTTTCAATGTCATGAACTCTTATAGAACCACTATATAATAGTCTAGCAGATATACTATCCTAGTCTATATATTCTGCTTTTTTCAAAACCTCTCTCACAATATTTTTCTTATCTAATGGTATACGTTCCATCTTACCTATATGTATCTTTTCTTTTAACTCTTTCAATATATTGTTTGTGTCTGGAATATGTTTGAGACGGTCCATATAGTTGTCGAAGTCATTGCATATAATCTTTGAGTCTGGGAATATTGTATGACATAAATGGGATATATAGAAACTTCCACCGAACAAATTTACAAATGTTAGACCATTCGGTAGTTTCTTAAGTTCTCTCAATATAATATCTTTACATCTACTCTTATTTCCAAAGAACGGTAACGGTGGTTTTGTAAAATTCATTTATATATAATAATAAAAATGTTTTTACCCGAAAAGTGACAGAAAAGTGACAAAACATGAAAACATATATAATTTGTGAAAAGCGACATAAAAAGTGACATTTAAAAAAGTGACAGTATTAATATGATGTAAATAACAACGGTTTTGGTTTTGTCACCGGCTGGTCGGCTGGGGTTCGGTCCTCCTCTTGGGTCTTGGGTAAAATTTCTTAGGGGCTAGAGGGCGCAACGCGCCTGGAAGCCCTCCGAATAAAAACTTCATTTATACTAAACATCTTCGGGGCTAGAGGGCGCAACGCGCCTGGAAGCCCTCCGAATATAAACTTCATTTATACTAAACATCTTCAGGGCTAGAGGGCGCAACGCGCCTGGAAGCCCCACTACCTTTTTTTTATATTTATATTTTTTATGACTTAATTTTGATAGTTTTCGTTCAAAAATTTTAATCATATTTTAAGTAAACATATATTAGTATTCTTCATTATTTGGTTGGCGCTTTGCGCCAACCAAATAGTAAATAATTCAATTTTTCAAAAAAATTATTTAATTTGGCCGAAGGTGGCGTGCTTGCCCGAAGGGCAAGCGAAGCCACCTGAGGCCCCAAATTATATTTGATCAAATATATATCTTCATATTGCAGATCAATTAATCACATGATATGCTTGTCGAATAATTAGTATTAATTTTTATGTGGATTTTAAGCAAAACATCATATATATGAGAAGAGTGTATCTAGTTTGGCTGATTTTAAATTTTACAAAAAAAATTGAGAGTATGTACGTTTATGGAATCAAAAGTGTCAAATCGCTCAGCGAAAGCTGAGCTAGCTACCTTCTCGAAAGAGCAAGTATGAGGTAAATAAGTGTGAAATAGAAGTTGACATATTCATGCTTATTCAAAAATTTAAAACAATTCGAAATTTAATGAAATTCAATAGACATCATTTACATCCCTGACTGATCCACAAAATGTCAGGGATGTAAGTTTACTCGAATAGGGCAATATTCCTTATGAAGCCCCTCATTGAATGAGGGGCTTCATAAGGAATATTGCCTTAAAGTGCTTTTACTACCCTTCCCTAGTTCTTGAAAGTGTAGGATTCTGTAAATTTACTCGAATAGAGCAAAGTTCTTCCGAGGTCTCTCATCAAATGAGAGACTTCGGAAGAACTTTGCTCTAAGGTAATGTAATTGTAGTCTCTGGCTATTTACAGGTCAGGGAATGTAAATTTACTCGAATAGAGCAAAGTTCTTCCGAGGTCTCTCATCAAATGAGAGACTTCGGAAGAACTTTGCTCTAAGGTAATGTAATTGTAGTCTCTGGCTATTTACAGGTCAGGGAATGTAAATTTACTCGAATAGAGCAAAGTTCTTCCGAGGTCTCTCATCAAATGAGAGACTTCGGAAGAACTTTGCTCTAAGGTAATGTAATTGTAGTCTCTGGCTATTTACAGGTCAGGGAATGTAAATTTACTCGAATAGAGCAAAGTTCTTCCGAGGTCTCTCATCAAATGAGAGACCTCGGAAGAACTTTGCTCTAAGGTAATGTGGTTGTGATGCTTTGATCACAAAGAGCGAGAGATTTTGTCTGAAATTCGTTTATGCCGAAGTTACCAGGATTTCTTTCAAATGAGGAAGTAAATCCAGGAAACTTCGGCATAATATAATGCTGTTGTGGTTCTCTAGCTCTTTGCCTGGCAGAGAACGATGAATGAGTTTATATTGTGAGCATGCTCGATGCGCACACTCACTGAAAATATACGTTATTTTTTATTTTTTTATGAAAAAATAGTTTTGCATTTTTATAATACTATATGCTTTACTATTTCATAAATCGCCTATTTTTCTATCCAAAACCTAATTTTTCCGTGTGATTCGGAATCTTTGCATTCCAAAAATTCGTTTTCTGCTTTCAGAACGCGAAAATACCAACTACATGATGAGATAAAGAGATTTCTTATGTTTCTATTTTTTTATTTTTTCAATTTTCGCTAAAACTTAAATATGAGCGCACAAATACATAGTACTCATAAAATGATTGCAATCTATCATATTTAATTTTCCGAAAATTCTCCAAATTTTTTTTGAATTTAGAATTTCGAAAATAAAAATCAAAAATTTTCATGTGAAAAAAAGAAAAGTGATTTTTTTTTGGAAATTTTTGAGTGAGAGAATCTCCTTTATCTCATCATGTAGTTGGTATTTTCGCGTTCTGAAAGCAGAAAACGAATTTTTGGAATGCAAAGATTCCGAATCACACGGAAAAATTAGGTTTTGGATAGAAAAATAGGCGATTTATGAAATAGTAAAGCATATAGTATTATAAAAATGCAAAACTATTTTTTCATAAAAAAATAAAAAATAACGTATATTTTCAGTGAGTGTGCGCATCGAGCATGCTCACAATATAAACTCATTCATCGTTCTCTGCCAGGCAAAGAGCTAGAGAACCACAACAGCATTATATTATGCCGAAGTTTCCTGGATTTACTTCCTCATTTGAAAGAAATCCTGGTAACTTCGGCATAAACGAATTTCAGACAAAATCTCTCGCTCTTTGTGATCAAAGCATCACAACCACATTACCTTAGAGCAAAGTTCTTCCGAGGTCTCTCATTTGATGAGAGACCTCGGAAGAACTTTGCTCTATTCGAGTAAATTTACATTCCCTGACCTGTAAATAGCCAGAGACTACAATTACATTACCTTAGAGCAAAGTTCTTCCGAAGTCTCTCATTTGATGAGAGACCTCGGAAGAACTTTGCTCTATTCGAGTAAATTTACATTCCCTGACCTGTAAATAGCCAGAGACTACAATTACATTACCTTAGAGCAAAGTTCTTCCGAAGTCTCTCATTTGATGAGAGACCTCGGAAGAACTTTGCTCTATTCGAGTAAATTTACATTCCCTGACCTGTAAATAGCCAGAGACTACAATTACATTACCTTAGAGCAAAGTTCTTCCGAAGTCTCTCATTTGATGAGAGACCTCGGAAGAACTTTGCTCTATTCGAGTAAATTTACATTCCCTGACCTGTAAATAGCCAGAGACTACAATTACATTACCTTAGAGCAAAGTTCTTCCGAAGTCTCTCATTTGATGAGAGACCTCGGAAGAACTTTGCTCTATTCGAGTAAATTTACATTCCCTGACCTGTAAATAGCCAGAGACTACAATTACATTACCTTAGAGCAAAGTTCTTCCGAAGTCTCTCATTTGATGAGAGACCTCGGAAGAACTTTGCTCTATTCGAGTAAATTTACATTCCCTGACCTGTAAATAGCCAGAGACTACAATTACATTACCTTAGAGCAAAGTTCTTCCGAAGTCTCTCATTTGATGAGAGACCTCGGAAGAACTTTGCTCTATTCGAGTAAATTTACATTCCCTGACCTGTAAATAGCCAGAGACTACAATTACATTACCTTAGAGCAAAGTTCTTCCGAAGTCTCTCATTTGATGAGAGACCTCGGAAGAACTTTGCTCTATTCGAGTAAATTTACAGAATCCTACACTTTCAAGAACTAGGGAAGGGTAGTAAAAGCACTTTAAGGCAATATTCCTTATGAAGCCCCTCATTCAATGAGGGGCTTCATAAGGAATATTGCCCTATTCGAGTAAACTTACATCCCTGACATTTTGTGGATCAGGGTGTAGTAAAACATCGTATGAGGGATAATAATATAAAATCGTAGAGGATAATACTGATGTGGCCTCGCTTCTATACTCAAGCAGATGTATTGTATAAATGTCATAACACTTTTGAGTTTTGGGTTGTTTGGTTGGTGACCGTATTCAATCAACAGTGAGATATGCAAATTATGGAGTATATTCAAAGAGTATATCTTCTCTGAGAAATTCATCCATATATACAAGAATATGAGAATCAATAAATAATTATAAAACATCAGAATTATCCTTTTCCTACCTTTATTACAGATATCTCTCAATAAATTATAATTAATAAACATTTTCATTATTTAATTGTTGAACAAAAGTATTAATAGGCAATACAATTTTAATTTCAATAAAAAAAAATAAAAAAATAAAAAAATAAAAGGGGAAAAATTTCAAATTTTGGGGACAGTTTAAAAAATTCGTGCCAGTTGCCAGTTTCCCAAAAAATTCGTGCCACTGGCTGTGCCAGTATGCAGAAGCCTAATATACAATATTTTTTGATTTTGAAATCATATTTTTTATATCTTCAATTTAAAGCTGATAAAATCTCATATATTACGATAAAAATAATATAGTCATTGCAAATTTCAAAAAAATTGATAATGATTTTATTTCAAGAGCAACAAATAAATAGAATAAACATGTCTATGTGTATTCATAAATATTTCGTAATGGTTATTGTCTGTAATATCAAACAATAACAGTATTATAAGATTTCAAATTTCTATATCAAAAGTATATCAGGAAATCCCAGTAATTTTTTGACATTCAAATATCATTTGGTAAGAAAAGACATTTACTTCAGCAAAATTGCATGAAAGCAGATTAAAATCGCAATAAAATCTCTACACAAAAATTGTATTAGCCAATTTACTGTAAATTTCAACTATGTATTTGTCACTTGAATGAAATTTATGTAGCTGATTTTCCAATAAAAATTTTGACTGGATACTATCGAAGTGGATTTTGATTTTCTAATGCATGTATCTACATATGTAATTCATGATTTTAATCATTTTGGAAGCTATTCTATTACTATGGATAGCCTTTAACGATATTTACTGAAATCGTAATAAATAATCAAGCCGAAGAGGGTTCATCCTAGTAAATATCCATTTAAAAAGAATAGATGAATATGTTCTATTGCACTATCCCAATAAAGATGTACTTGATAAAATACATAGAGAGATAAGAGATAAAAAACGTTATTTTGATATTTGTCAAAAATATAAAGTTATGAGTCTCAAAGATTTTCCTGCTGTTTCAAGATATGATTCGACTCCTGGGCCTGGAGCTTACGGCGATGATTTGAGGTCATCGTTTGGTAATCAATATTCTATTGGCTTTACCATTCGACCAAGATATCAAGAGAAAAAATCTCTCACAGCCAATGTTGATTATATGCCACTTACAAGTACCCTTGGCGGCAGGAAATCAGCGATTGGTCCAAGATACAAAGATAGAGCAATTCAAGATACCGCAGGACCAGAATTTTTACCAAATCCAAAAGAATACTTTACAAAATCTGTAAAAATTAAAAACAGGTATAAAGATCCAGATACTTCTCATTTACCTGGACCCGCTGATTATTCAATTCAAGATCTATCTGGAACTAAGGTACCCGCAATGGTTTCACGCGGCCCTATTGTACTAGATCTTGTTCCTGATTCACCTGGTCCTGCGGCATATTCAACCAGAAGTAAAGTTGGTAGCGATACTCCCCGCACCGCAATACGCCCAAGAACAGGTCAAATGGAATCAAGAGATAAGAATCCTGGATACACGTACAATCAACCTAGTAGAATTGGAAGTGGAAGTCCAGCTTGGACGATCTCTCGTCGTGATAACTCACGAAATTCTATAAATTTTCCTCCAAGTTCAGCTAGCGATTACAATAACCAAAACGAAGATTTTGGTCCGCCAACAAAATTAAACGGAAAGCCAACAAAAACCGCAACTTCTCCTAATTCAACTCGAAGAACCAAGATACATTCAGATGTTCCCGATAATGATGCTAGTGCATTCAATAATTCATCAAATAATCAAAACTCAAATGCAGATTCTTCTCGATTATCTAATAGAGGCGGATTAAGCACATCAAGACGTTCTCACAATACAAGGAGCAGTAATAGCTCAACTCCTGGTCCTGGAGCATACGAAATTACAACAGAATTCAGCCACAAAATTGGCCCAGCAATCAGGCCAAGGACTGCAACATCCAGATCTATAAATGACTGCAATGCGCCATATGAAAATACTCGCCGCTTTCCCGAAGTTAAACAAAAGACTATTGCTCCTCAATGTAGAACAGATTTTACTGATGTTGCAACTGTTGATTGTCAACATGTAGTTCTCCAATCTACCTTAGATCAACGTGATATTAAGATCGGCCTTAAGTTCCCAGAGAAAACTGCTCAACCTATGCCTGGACCAACTGATTACTCCCCTGATAATCCATCATTCAGGTCATTTAGTGCCTTTTCAGTTAAAGGACCAATGGTTAGAGATGATTGGCTGCCAAAAGATCTTTCAGTGCCTGGACCAGGAGCCTATGACATTCGCAGCGGAAATAACTTGCCAAAATGGACAATAGGTGATAAATCAAGACTTTCAAAAACACGGTCTACTACAAGTGACCTCAAAGGAAGAAAATCTTCTCAAGCACCAAATCAATTGTAATTTTTTTTTATCTTTATATTAGAATAATAAATTATTTGTTTGTATATTGTTAATTGAACTTATAAAAATCATTTGTTATATTTTTTTTATGTTTAGGAATCGGCTCCTTTCGACATATTCTCGAAAGGAGCTGGAGGATATTTTTATCGAGGAATGTATGTCTTTAGATGAACTTGCTACGCAACTTTTCGATCTAGAATCAAAGTTAGCAAAATCTAAATCAAAAAATCGAGTAATTGAAGAACAAACAGAAGCAACAAATCAACCAGAAACAAATATATCAGGCAAAGATATGCCAAAAATTAATAAAAAGATCAAAAAGGAAATAAAAAATCTTTTATATCAAATTGATGAACTAGATTTAACTTTAAGAAGGGTAGAAGTTACGAGAAATGAAGAATTGCGTGAATTAAATTACTTTAGATCTTTTTTTGTGTTCCCAAACAAAAAATATCGTTTAGATGATTTCGAAAATCATTCACCTATCCAACAAAAGCAAGATGTTATTGAAGAACTCGAAGAATTATTTAAATTAAGCAAGGATTGGGACTCTAAAAATCAATATTTAGCAGCAATCAAATTAATGAAATTGGATTTAGACTCAGCAATATCATATTTTGAAAAACAAAACACAGATGATAGTGAATTGATTTTTCAAGAAAAAGCTCTTAAAGATAAAATTTCAGACTTGGATCACGAAATCTTAATCTTACAAGAACAAGTCGATAAAAAGAAACAGCAAAAAAAGAAGATGAAACAAAGAGTCAATGAGCTCGAAGATAAACTCAACCAACAAATCGAAAATGAAAGAGATCATTATCTTCAACGAACAGCTCTTGAAAATCAGATAAAAAAACTAGAATCACAGCTACCAGAACTAGATAGCCTTCAAACAGAAATAAATGCCCTCCAAAACTCTAAGTTGAATATAAAATCAGATATTGGCAGAGAAAAATGCCGAATTGCAAGGGAATGTGGGTTAAAAATAATATCTAACAACCTAGAAACAATGGACGATGATATAGAAATTGATCAAATGCGTAGGAATGTAGAAAAACTGAAATCTTCAATTAAAGAGACAGAAAATATTGTAAAAAACAAGAAAGAAGAGTTGGAAAAAGTCAAAACATCAATTAAAGAAGCAAATGATTCAATACAAATTTTAAAAATAGAGTGTTCTGGGATGAGAGACAAATTTTACACCTTGTACTCAAAGTGCCCTCAAAATCCATTTGAAGACCACAAATTTATGTATTTTTTATACGATATGATGCATGAAGGGATGACTCTTGATGATGTAAATGAAGTAATCAGACAAATTGAGATTTTGGAGAAGAAAGTATCATACGAAGATCAAAAACTCAGCAAAATATCGAAACTAAAGAAGATTTTGAACAAAGAATTGTACGAAATAACCATGGCTCAGCGCGAAAGGTATAACGATTTTAAAGATCAAATAAACTACACAGAAGTCAACAATATATATTTATACGAAGGCCAGGCAGCAGTACTCTTTACTATCTCCGACATTTTCCTCGCCCTGAAGCCACAAGACTATGTTTGCCTCAAATTTGATTTCTGCAAGAACGAAGCAACAACACAGATGTTCCACTTTTCGCCGCAGATAGAGCCGATGCAGCTCCTGTTCACGTGCGAGAAATCAGGGTTTGTTATTGAAGTAGTGACAAACGGACTATCGATATCTCTGTTGCGGCAAAATGGAGATGTTATCGGCTCAACAATTGTTGATGTTACAAAATTGGCCGCAGAACAAGAAGTTTTCGCATCTGTTCAGATTCTTTTCCATGGAGTGAATTGTGTTTGCGCATTTCATTTGAATGCAAAGTTATTAGCACCTCTTTAATCATATTATATTGTTTGTTAAACTCTAAAAAGTTCAAGTAATATAATTTTTTTTTCTGAAACTGTACGTTAAAGATATGAATTTAAATTTTCATTAGATGATAGAGTTTGATGATACAAGTGATTACATTTCAGAAAGCAGTAGCCAGCAAATTATTGATAAACTCAAATATCAACTCAAAGAAGCAAATGCAGAAATAGAACGCTTGAAATCTGAAATATTTTCGTTCAAAGAAAAGCTTATTCATGCAAATAGTGAAATTAATAGACTTCAAAAACAAAACAATCAAAATTCTCAAATAAATGCAGAAGTTATTGAATTTAAATTAAAACTGCAAGAACTAGAAAAGAAAAATAGATCGCTTATGGATGAGAATGCACTTCTTACTCAAAAAATGCAACAGGAAGCAATATTTAATTCATGTTCTAAAAATATCGAACAAAATATCTTACCTACTAACACAACTTATACTCCTAAACCAGACATAACATCATTAATTAGTCAACAAAAGGCAGAACTCGAAATTCGAGATCGTAAAATCCAAAATCTCATAAAGGAGAACGTACTGAATAAAAACACAAATTTAACTACAAGAAGTCAACCTATAAAGCAACTGTCTAATCAAAGCCCATCCCAGCTTCAGATTGTTCAAGAATTCCAATTACGTGAGAGAATGACTGAGCTTCAGAAAGAAAATGTTATATTAAAGCATAAATGCAAACAACTATCGCAGAATTGCAAAAAATATCGAAATTCTTCCCAAAATCAAGAAAATCAAAATAAAGGAAACCAAATCACATGCCACAACTGTCACGCTGATGAAATATTAGCGACATTACTCCAAAAGGAATCGTATGAAAAAAAGATACAGGATTTAGAAGAATCTTTAGCGAATGAAAAAGATAAAACTTATAAACTAATGCTAGACAAATCTCGGCATTAACTTTCCGAGATTTTCCCAAAAATAACGTTTTTTTTTGAAGATTTTTTTTGCAAGAATTTTTAAATGAAAAATAGCACACTTCCTCCTCTATTCTCATCAAATAAAAACATTAACTCAAGTTTAAGGAATTCGAAGAATGGTTTAAAAGGCTCATTGTTCTCAAATCTCGTTTCTTTAAATGAAATTCAAAAAGCAAAAGAAGACTTTGCATTTTCTATGCAAGGCGAATCAAACACAATTGATAGAAATATTAGTCGTCGCCAATCTACTTTAAACGAACTTGATTTAGAATTTCGACCTCAAATAATTTCAATTCAAAAACAAATTGAATCAAACAACAAATTGATTGAGATGTTTATTAACCAAATCGAACTTATCAAAACAAAAAATATTTTGAAATTAAATAACAAATCCTCAGATCTGCAGAATTTTTACAATAAACAGTTAAAAAATTCAATAGATATGAAATACAAGCAATCTTCTAAAGTTAGTAATTCAAATAATTCAATGTTAGAAGATATCGAACAAACATTTTCATCCTCTTTACACGAATCTAATGATAAAATTGCTATTTTAATGACTAACTCAGACAGAATAGCCAATGACACATCAATTTATTTCAAAAGAGCCACAAATTATATAAATAATTTTTCACCAAAATTCTATGAAATTCAAACACATATTAACCAATTAGAGTCAAAATATGATTCATATATTGAATTACAAAAACAAAATCGCGATATCAGCAATGGACAGGAAGATCTTGAATCTTTGTTAACAAATTTTCAAGGCAGTGGAATGGAAGAAATAGTCATTCATGCAATAGAAGATTTTCAGAATAATATTAGCAGAAAAATCAAGCAAATCCAGAAAAAAATAATGGATCAATCTTCGAAATTAGATTCTCAATCAGAGAGTTTGAAGTCTATTTTAGAGATAAATAAAGAACTGAATAGAAAACTTGTAACACAGCAAAAGAAAATAATATCCACTCAAGAAAAGATCGAAAAGGACCAAGAATTTGTTGAAGAACTTGATAAACTTCTTCGGAAATTCGAATCAAGTCAAATCAACAGCAAACCATTAGAGAAGAAGATTCCTGAAAAAGATGAAATCATAGAAACCTTGAACTCTGCATTTGATATCCTGCAAATGAAGTTTGATAAAGAGATACAGATATTGGAAGCAGACATTACCAAATTCATCGGAGAAGACACAAAACTTACTGATCAAGCATTGGAAAAAAGCAACAGAATAGTTAACGAACTGAATGAGAAGACAGTTTTTGCAAGAATTGACTTGATTGAAGAGAGGATTTCCTGGTGTCGCCAAAGACTTGACAAGTGGAGAGCTGAGGATACCCTAAAGAAGGTTAACAATGTTGAAAATATGGAACAAATTTCAGAGAAAATAAGTAGTGCTGAAGATAAACTTAATGAGGTGGAGTTATTTCTTGAGAAAGAAGAAGGCGAGGTAAGGAAAAACTCTGCTGACAGAAATGTTCAAGTCGAACAAATTACTCAACTAGAGGATGAACCGCCATTAAGTGAAGTACAAAGAACAAGCAAAGATAAAATAGAATTGGAAATGAAGAATGTTGATTCTAGAATTTTGACATACAAAGAAAATGATGAAGAATGGATAGAATCTATGGATAGATACAAACCAATGGAGTTATCTGAAGAAGAAGAGGCAGAAATTAAAAGTAAATTTAGGGAGCTTTTTGAACAGAAACAAATTAAGGAAACAGAAAAAGGAAGAAAATTCAATAATAACAAGCTCTTTGATGCTACAACAAAAGCTCCGGTTGTTGTTAATCAAAAGAACGATGCAGATCTGCATGATGAGCAGAAAGAAGAAAAAACAAGAGAAGTAGGAGAAAAGAAAGAAGAGGAAGAAGAAAAGAAAGAAGAGGAAGAAAAGAAAGAAGAAGAAGAAAAGAAAGAAGAGGAAGAAGAAAAGAAAGAAGAGGAAGAAGAAAAGAAAGAAGAGGAAGAAGAAAAGAAAGAAGAGGAAGAAAAGAAAGAAGAGGAAGAAAAGAAAGAAGAAGAAGAAGAAAAGAAAGAAGAGGAAGAAGAAAAGAAAGAAGAGGAAGAAGAAAAGAAAGAAGAGGAAGAAGAAAAGAAAGAAGAGGAAGAAGAAAAGAAAGAAGAGGAAGAAGAAAAGAAAGAAGAGGAAGAAGAAAAGAAAGAAGAGGAAGAAGAAAAACAAAGTTCGAAAAAGGACTAAGTAATTTTATATGAATATTGTCGTTTTAATGCTTAATGTTTGATGTTTATTTTAAAATATGTAATATAAGTTTTTTTTGAATTTAACAGTGCTCATTTATTTTTGCATACAACAAAATTCAAAAATAGCAAGTTTAGTCATATCACATGCATTCAGTAACTAGCGTTCAAATTTTCACAAATATAAAATATAAAAAGGATATTGAAAACCCCTTAAACTAGATTACCATATGTAATAAACAGAAATTCATCAAAAGTGACAGCTCTCAATTTTTTGACATTTGTAAATTCTAAATTGAATGAGAAAAATGAAATAATACTAAGCATAATACAATATTCTAGATTTAATTATAATTAGGAAAAAGTTAGTTTTGAGAGTACTTTTCATAGGCATATAGAATGAAATCTTCTGAAAAATAATATCACATAAACTCATATTATTTTCTAATATATAACTATTTTATATAAAAATCAAATTCAATGATCTTAAAAGCGAAGGATAAGCCTCAAAATTTACGAATATAATGAGTGGGAATATAATGCTTATCTATCATAAAACCATATGAAATATCAATTTTTGCTTTACGCCTAATTTTTGACGACAATTAGCAAAAAATGTTAAGGGTCCACTGTAAGGCCAAATAAGGCCTATCGTCATCCCAAAAATATTGCTCAAGATGGTGTTTTACTCAGACCCAAAACTTAAAAAAACACAAAAAAATTAACTTTACTCTTTTGAGATCCTTATCAGATGTGCAACAATTTGATGCAGTATCGCAATTCGAATCCGATTTTTTAATGTAGATGTACTCTAACATTCTTGAAAAAATGCAAAATGATATTAATTAAGCTTTTCATTTCTGTATCATACACGAAACAAAATCATTTATTATACTAAAATTTATCAAAGTTTGAATAATGAAAAAAATAATATCTAAATTTTTACATTGAGTCGGCTATTGATATGGTCAATATTAAATCGTTTAAAAATGGCATTGGCCAGAATAATACCCACTAAAATACACTTTTTTTTAAATGTTATCAATTTGTTATGGTATATCTTTATGATAATGAATAAAATGCTTATCTTTCATAAGTAAATACATAATTTATGCTGAAACACAAAAAATAACACGAAAATTTTTTGCCAACATTTCAAAACTAAGGATAATGTTTTGAATATATAAACAATAATACTTTGTCTGGAGAATTAAATTTGTGCTATCCAATTGTCAATTCTTTGAATTTTTTATAAAAATGCACGATATTCCGACATTAGCCTCTTTAAATATAAACTACATGCATCACAATATTAGTATGTAATGGCATTAAAGCGAATTTCCTAATTTCTTCTCAATTTAATTCCTAGAAAAACTTAGGAATTAATGATTGGAAATAGGTCAAAAAATTCCTAATATAAAATTCATACTTATAATAAAATCAAAATTCGAAAATATCTATTTTTCAAAACATGCATCCAGAAGCAAAAAAATAGGAAAAAATCATGTTCTTATAAAACTCGCTGATTTTGCAATTTTTATGTGATTTGAAGTAATAGAATATATTATCATCTTATTAAAACATATACTTCATTGTTACATTCACAAAATATTAATCAGAACACTAGGAAAAGTGGATTTTCGAAAAAAGACGATAACGATTATTTGCAAATCGCCTCTCAATTTTGAGAGACTTTCAATTTTTACAGTGGACCCTTAAATGTTAACACTCAGTCCATTTGAATATGAAAAATAAAATTGACTTTGATTAAATGTTTTTATTTATCATGCAATTCTTCTTGCGACCAAAGATTTGAATAAAATTTCAAAAAATAAGATAGCTTAAAAAATAATATACGGTAGTGTTTACTAATAGATGAATAGTATATAAATTCTATTAAAATGGATTTGATCCAAAAAAATATATAAAATTTGATCATAAATAAAATCGTTTTAAATTACTTCTTCATTTAAATTATAACAATTATTTTGGTTTTATATTTTTTGGATCAAATCCATTTTAATAGAATTTATATACTATTCATCTATTAGTAAACACTACCGTATATTATTTTTAAGCTATCTTATTTTTTGAAATTTTATTCAAATCTTTGGTCGCAAGAAGAATTGCATGATAAATAAAAACATTTAATCAAAGTCAATTTTATTTTTCATATTCAAATGGACTGAGTGTTAACATTTAACATTTTTTGCTAATTGTCGTCAAAAATTAGGCGTAAAGCAAAAATTGATATTTCATATGGTTTTATGATAGATAAGCATTATATTCCCACTCATTATATTCGTAAATTTTGAGGCTTATCCTTCGCTTTTAAGATCATTGAATTTGATTTTTATATAAAATAGTTATATATTAGAAAATAATATGAGTTTATGTGATATTATTTTTCAGAAGATTTTGTGTTCTTCTTCAAAATTTTATTTTTTTATTAAAAAGAATCTTTACAAAATATACATTTACTTTAATTAATATTTAAAAACGTGCTCTATCAAAAGTTCCAAAAATTCAATATTTTAGCTTTTCTGAGGTGTCACTTTTGATGGATTTCTGTTTACAACACCATAATCATTGATTTTTGCAATAATTTCATTTTTATACTCAATTTGGAAATTCATACAAAGAAATTGCTTTGGGGGAAATTTTTGTAACGAAAAATCAATTGTAAACTTTACATTTTAACACAATCCTTACATCATAGAAATTTTAAAACAGAATTTTATTCTTTTTGATTCTTTAACCCAAATTTGCATTTTTTCTTGTAACATCTTTCAAAGAATTTTTGATGACTGATCGCTTCTCAGGACGTCGCGAACGAATTTTGAATCAAGAACATGCGATGAATGAGAAGAATGATCATTTTAAACGCATTGCAGCTAAGTTTGCTGAAGAAAATCCAACTGTTCCTTCAATTGGGGAGTTGGAACTTCCTCCAACAACACCCGAGCCACTTTTTGATTCAATACCACAACCACCTTCAAGCACTCGTCAACTCAAATCACCTCGTAAAGTTAAAACTAATAGTGAAGGTGTGATTGAGGCTCCATTTCAAATTCGTCCACCAAGATCACTAAATGACGATCAGATACCGTTATCAGCTACTCACAAAACATATAAACGACTTGGTGCCACAAATCCTGCTTTCAGCGTTCCTAAATCTCCAAGGGCAGGACAATTTCGACCTTTACCTTCACTTAAGGAAAGCATACCAATTCCTCAAGATACCATTCTTCCTCTTGAAGTCTTTGACGATGCCAGCTACATGGAGTTTCCTATCGAAACACTACTTAAAAATCCCGCGGCGTTTTCCCGCTTTCAGGATGCTGCCGGAGATATGGTTTGGAAGCCATGCAAGTGTATTGGGTATGATAACGAGAAAGAACTTTTCACTATCGAGTATGGCATCGCAAAGAAGACCAAAAATGTTGCAAGATTCAATATAAGGTTTGCAATAGAAAATGAAGAAAAATTCAACAAAAGAGTTGAAGTAGCCACTTTATCATGCCATAAATTCGAAATGCTTACTAGATTTAATGCAAGAATTGATGCTCTCGACGTTACTAACATTTCCGAGATTTCAGATAAACAAAACGAAAGCATCGATGCAAGAATCGCATGCAGTATTCCCAAAAATTACAAAAATCTTCATCAAAATCTCTTAAGCGAAAACAAAGAATTATTTAAGCGACAAAACAAACGACTTTATTACATAAATGACTTAATTAACAACGAAAATTTACCAGACCGCAATGAATTTCTTGCATTACTTGAACAAAAAACAGAAAGAACAACTTACGGTTATCCATATCGATCGGAATATGATTTTCAGCAATTACTTAAGACGTTTTCGTCAGCATTCCTTTACTCACACTCATACCTCCTAAAAGCTCTTCAAAAGATATCAAAAACCTTCGTAAATACAGCACTCACAAGATTTATGGCCCCAGGATACAACACCATCCTTCCACTCGATGACTATATCCAGAAAGAGCTTACACAGATTAAGGAAAGCAGTGCCTCATTTAAGTCCATTGTGCAGAAAACAATAGATATGGTTATTACTGAATCATTGTCAAACATAAACAGCCCAACTGATACTAATGTGCAGAAAGAACTCTATCAAAGAGTTATTTCTCTATCACAGAGGATCCTGCATCATAATTTGCTGGATTCCATCACAAAAACTCTCGAAGATTTTGCTAATTCTATCGAGAAATACAAAGATATGAAAGATAATATGATTCCTGCTCAATTTTTGGTAACACTCAACTTGAATGAAGAAAAACAGCTTCAAATTTCACCTTCAATTGAAGAATTTCGGACAAAATTTACATCAATTCTTCAGAAATTCGAAGATTCTGCTGCTACAATACCAGAAATCAAGTTCTCTATCATCGATGTTAAACTGGACACAGTATCTTTCGTGGATATCCTGACGGAGATCATCAGAAAGCGGAAAGAGGTGATTTCGACGTTCGAAACAATTCTCTCGAGGCTATCAGATTTTGTAGATAGTCACAGATCCCTCGAACAGGTCATCTGCCTAAATCCAGAGACATTTCCATCAGAGTTCGATCCAGACGGGAAGAAGACAATTGACGAGTACTTGCAGATGCTTACTTCCCTTCGTGATTCCCTCGAGATTGTCTCTATCAAGTTGCAGGACTCCTACAAGATTGGCATGTTCCAGCTCGAATGCAAGGAGTTCAAGAATTTAACAGTTAAAATAATTGAAAAACTTGTCTTATCTCTTTTCGAGAGAATGAGGTACTTCGCTCAGAAAGAAACTCACTCGATGATAGATAATCTGAGAGACTTAATTATGAAAGTGTCAGCAACGACAAACACCCCTGAGGAACTCGGAAAGCTGAAGGAGTACATGGACAACGTGGCACAGAACTCCAAGGAGAGACAAAACAAAGTAGAACTCATGATGAGGAGGTTCGAATTCCTCGAAGCCCATCACTTCTCCATTGATGACGAAGACACAAAACAAATATACATTCTTAGAGGCCTTCCGCGAGAGCTAGACCACGCAATTGAAGCAGCAGAGATAAAGTACAAGTCTGAGAGAGTGAGAATGTTTGAAGAATTGAAGCAGAATGAAGTTAAGCTTGATGAGGACACAGAAGTAGTTTCGAAGGAGATCCCTCCATTCCTGTCCAAGTTCACAGACTTAGAAATGACTATTGATGCAGTGGATGCCATTGCTGAAATTCAGAACAAAGTGGTAGAGCTTAGACAGAGACAAGACAAATACAACAGACAAGAAATTCTCTTCGACAGCGAGCCGCAGCCATCAAAGAAACTCTCGAAATTGATGGAAGAATTCGCTCCAATCTACTTGATGTGGACACTTGCTGGAGATTGGAATAACAATAACAACAGTTGGCGAGACACTCCTTTCAATCAGATCAAGTCAGAGGGAATGAACCAGTTCTTAGTACTGAGCCAAAAGAAAATAGCTAAATCGAAGAAGGATCTATCAGCCAGGGATGAAATTGTAAAGAAAATTTTGATACCTCTCGGAGATCAAATAGACCAGTTTAAGAAGAGGATCCCTCTGATATCCAAATTGAGACACCCAGGAATCAAAACAAAGCACTGGGAGCAGATATCAAAGGTTGTCGGATTCAAAGTTCAACCATCGATGGAGATGAGTTTGCAACAATTCCTTGATTTGGATTTGGAGAGATGGCAGAAGGAAATATCTGAGATTGCTGGAATCGCTGCACAAGAGTACAACATAGAGTCAATGCTCGACGCGATGGATCTGGAGCTTCAGGAGAAGAACTTCAACGTGCAGCCATTCAGAGATTCAGGTTCTTTCATCTTAGCTGAAGCAGACCAAATCATTTCGCTGATAGACGACCAGCTTGTTACTACACAGACGCTTTTGACATCGCCATTCATACATGCTGTCAAGAAAAGAGCAACAGAAAGACTTCAGTTTCTGAGAAGATGCCACGAATCGCTCGATGCATGGATGGAATGCCAAAGAGGCTGGCTCTACCTGCAGCCAATTTTTACTGGAACTAGCATCCAGCAGAAGCTGCACCAGGAAGCCAGAGACTGGCAGCGTGTTGACAAAATGTGGACACTCATTCTGACACAGACTAAGACACATCCAAGTTTTAACAATGTGATGTCGAGAGATCATTTGTTCGAAGACCTTTCGGACGCAAACAGATTATTGGATTCAATCACACAAGGCTTAAATGCCTATTTAGAGGCAAAGAGACTTGGATTCCCAAGATTCTTCTTCCTTTCCAACGATGAACTTATTTCGATACTCTCTCACACGAAAGACTTCGATCAAATTCAGAAGTCAATGAATAAACTCTTCGAGTATGTCCAGACAATCACTGTTAGCAACAGCATGATGATCTCACACATGAACGACGATGGACTGGAGAAAGTGAAGCTGATAAATGAAATCAACGGCGACACTCCAGAAATCGAAGACTGGCTGAATGCATTTGAGAAAGAGATGCAAAACACACTTAAGTACAATATTAGAGAGGCAATTCCAGCCGCAGATAAGAAGAGGAGTGAAGAATGGCTCGTAGATTTCCCAGCACAAGTTATCCTTACAGTTAACCAGATATTGTGGACAACCCAAGTGACTGAGGCCATTGAGAATGCAAACATCAAGTCAAAGAACCTGAGCAGCCTGATGAAAAGGTTCCTTGAGAACTTAAACGGGTTGACAGACATGATAAGAAAGCCATTGAATCCAGCAACAAGACAATGCATCTCTTGCATGCTCATTTTCGAAGTTCATAACAGAGACATTATTCAAAAGCTAATCGATGAAAATATCGATGACACAGAAGATTTTAAGTGGGCGCAGCAGTTGAGATACTATTGGGAGAATGATACTGTTATGGTGCGATCTATCAATAACGATTATGAATACGCTTACGAGTACGCAGGCAACTCCGCAAGATTGGTTATCACTCCATTGACAGATAGATGCTACCAAACACTTCTTGCAGCGTTCAAGCAGAATATGAGTGGAGCTCCAAGCGGTCCTGCAGGCACAGGAAAGACGGAGACAGTGAGAGACTGCGCAAAAGCACTAGGAAGACCATGCGTAGTCTACAACTGTTCAGAAGAAGTCACTCCTGAACAAATGTCACAATTTTTTGCCGGTTTGTCAAGCAGTGGAACATGGAGTTGTTTTGATGAATTCAATAGAATCAACATAGAAGTTCTTTCTGTCATTGCTCAACAAGTGAGATGCATTCAAGAAGCAATTGCAGCTCATGCTGAAACATTCCAACTCGATGCAAGAAAACTCAAACTCAATATGAACGCTGCCATTTGCATCACAATGAACCCAGGTTACGCAGGAAGAACTGAGTTACCTGATAACTTGAAAGCTTTATTCAGACCTTGCGCTATGATGGTCCCTGATTTTGTGTTCATTTCAGAAATCATGCTTTTCTCTGGTGGATACAACACTGCATCACAATTATCTGTTAAATTAGTTGCACTCTTCGATCTCTGCAGGAAACAGCTTTCAAATGCATACCACTATGACTGGGGCTTGCGTGCAATGAAGGCTATTCTTTCCACAGCAGGAAAGGCGAAAAGAAACAACTTACAAGCGCAAGAAGCAAAACTGCTCTTCGAGTCAATCAGAGATTGCACCAGGCCAAGGTTAGTAAATACGGATATTCCTCTCTTTGAAGGAATTATGCACGACGTATTTCCAGAAGTTGTTTCAGAGAAATCCCTCGATATTAAAATGAGAGATTACATGATCGAATCATACATTGAACAACAGACGCAACCACTTGATCTCTACGTGAAGAAATGCAATGAAATCTACGAGACTACACTTGTTAGGCATGGCATTATGTTTGTTGGCGGCGCAATGGGCGGAAAATCTACTGCATGGAAAGCACTTCAAAAGACTCTAGGAAAACTTAGCAAGGAAGGAATTGGAAAAGCAGCGGCTACATTCATTCTTAATCCTAAAGCAATTTCCATTCCAGAATTATACGGTCTATTCGACCCTGTCACAAGCGGATGGACAGATGGCGTTCTCTCATCGTTTATTAGAGATTGTTCAATGTCAGAGCCAATAGAATGGAAATGGATAATTGTTGATGGACCAGTTGATTCGTTATGGATCGAGACAATGAACTCATTGCTTGATGATAACAAAGTACTTTGCTTGTCAAACAACGAACGTATTTCATTGGGTGCACACTGCAAGATGATGTTTGAGGTAGATGATTTATCTCAAGCATCTCCAGCCACTGTCTCAAGATGTGGTATGATATATTTCGACCCAGTAACTCTTCCATGGACGGCAATTGCTGATTCATGGGTCACATCTTGCAAATTCCAAGAGATAGCAAAATTTGTTAGACTTCAAATGGAAAAATACGTTCCAAGAGTATTGACATTTGTTCAATGCGATGCAAAAGTTGCAATCGGTTCTAACACTTCTTTCTTCGTTAAGAACATGCTGAATATCATAGACTGTTTCTTCGATATTATGAGAGAACCACAAGAAATAATTTCAGCTGACGGAGAAGACCCAAGACAAGTAGATCCTCTAGATCATACTCTATATTTCTCAAGATACACAAAGAAGAGAGAAAACACATTTGGTTACTTTGACCAAGAAAATGTGAAACCAATTTTCGAAAAAATACTCTTGTTTGCAATCATTTGGTCATTTGGTTCGATTTTAGCAGAAGACAGCCGCTCATTATTTGATAATCTTATGAGAGATATGCTCGATAAATCAAGCAATCAATTCCCTGATGGAGCATCTTGTTATGATTTCTTTGTAGATATAAAGTCGAACGAATGGTCACCATTCGTCGATGGAGAGCTGGGAATCGAGTTTATTCCTAGGGATAAACTTGAGAACTCAAAGAAGAATCCCGTCGAATCAATTTTCATTCCAACTCCAGAATCATCTGCAATGATTTTTGTAACAAGGCTTTTAGTAGAGCATCAGCACAATGTCTTGTTCCATGGCCCTGAGTCATCAAAATCTCTGACTGTGCAGAATCTTTATGCTAATGTTCTCTCAAAGAAATTTGACTGCAAGAATTTACCAATTGCAAATTGCTCAACGGCCAAAAACATTCTTCACGTATTGAGATCTTTCATGCACAAGCACCATGGTGTTTATGGACCATTGGTTGATCAACAGCTTCTTATTTTCTTAGATAACATCGGCTCCGTTAAACCTGAAGTATATGGAGCTCAACCGCCATTGGAATTGATCAGACAGTTCTGCGACTACGGGGGCTGGTACAACACAGCCAATGTTGAATTTCAGAGAGTTGTTGATACAACGTTAATTGCCGGAATGGGCCCTGCTGGATCTGGTTTGTTCTCAATTCCTGAGAGACTGATGAGACATTTCAACTTAATCCACTGCCCGAAGATGAGACTTCAGTCAATGGAGAAAGTCCTTAAATCACTTCTCAAGCTAAAGTTTGTTGGCTTCCAGGATGAAGTCCAGGAAATATTCAGCAAAACAGTTGATGCTGCAATGGAGATCCACAAACAATGCGTTGAGAACTTACTTCCTATTCCATCAAAGTTACATTATATTTTTTCTTTGAGAAACATTGTTAGAGTCATCAAAGGCATGCTTTTAGTCAAACCAACAGATATACCAGATACGAATTCATGGGCACGACTATTTAGCCATGAAATGATGAGAGAATACAATGACAGATTTAACGTCGACGAAGACAGAAAATGGTTCTTTAATCTGATCAAATCAACGCTTAAATCAAAGATGGGAATTGACTTTGACACTGCCTGCCCTAAGGGAATCTTGATGTTCAATGAGTTTGCAGACAGAGCAGGAAGGTACAAAGAGATTAAATCCAAACCAAGTGATGTCCTACAGACTTGCAGAGAGATGCTGGAAGATCACAACAGAGATGCATCGAAACAACTAGATATCGTAATTTTTGACGAAGCAGTTGACCACATCTCCAATTTAAACAGAATATTGACACTTCCTAGAGGACATGCGATCCTTGTTGGTGTCAAATCAAGTGGGAGAAAATCTCTAGCACGGCTTTCTTTGCACATGTCTAGTATGGAATCATTTGAAATACAGATAACAAGAACTTATTCATTCACGGAATGGAGAGAAGATCTGAAGAATCTGATGAAGAACATGGGAGTAAATGACACTCCAACAGGATTTATTATCTCTGATGCTCAAATAATTGGAGCGTATCAACTAGAGGACATTTCTAATATGCTGATTCATGGAGAAGTGCCAAATTTATTTGCCCGCGAAGAAATGGAACAAATCAAGGCAGATATCATAAACAACGAAATGATCACAGATGGAGATCCTTGGAAGTTGTTTATCGACAGATGCAAACAGCACTTGCACATAATCTTAGTTTTCTCTCCTTATGGATCGACTTTCAAGGAATCAATGCTGGCTTTTCCTGCTCTTCGAACTGAGACAACAATTGATTGGTACATGCCATGGTCAAGAAATGCTTTGGAGTCTGTTGCAAATGCCGCATTCTCAAAAGCGAATGTTTCAAATATAAAGAGCGTTGTGAATGTTTGCGTTGAGATTCATAAGTCAGTGGAAAGGGCTGCTGACCGATACCTCAGAGAAGCAAAAAGATTCACTGCTTGCACCCCTTCAAGATATTTCGAGCTCCTGAACAATTTTGTTGAGAGACTGAGCGAGCAGCAAGAGGCCGTTCAAGAAAACATCAGGAAATACGTTGGTGGTGTCGAAAAAATTACGACAACAAGAGAGCAGATCAATGTACTTAAGAATGAACTGGATGCCGCAATTCCTGTCTTGGAGAAGCAAAAGAAGGAAGTTGAGGAAATGCTTAAAACTCTGCAGGTGAAACAGAAGGAAGTCGAAGGAACTAAAGTAGAGGTACAAAAGCAATCAGATGATGCTGCAGCAGAAGAACAGAAAGCTCAGGAAAAGAACGCGATCGCACAGCAGAAATTGGCAGAAGCACAGCCAATACTTCAGAAGGCTCAAGATGCAGTCGATTCAATGGATAAAAACTCGCTCGTCAACATTAAGACATTGAAGAAGATTTCCCCAGCTCTAAGAGAGACATTTGAGGCCATATGCATAATTTTCCAGAGATCTCCAAGAAGAGTTGATGGACCCACTCCAGGAACTAAAGTTGATGACTATTGGCCAGAAACATTAACTCTAATTAATGATTCGAAATTTGTGTCAAATATCAAGAATTTCGATGTTCCAAGTCTGCCAAAGACAGTCATAGACAAACTCAAGAAATATGTTCCAGCCGAAAACTCAGCTCGTGAAAGCAAATTAGAGGATATCATGAAAGGATATAAAGCTGTATCAAACCTATACCTGTGGGTATGTGCTTCCTACGACTACTGGGGCGTCTACCAGACAATTATTCCAGTTAAGCAAGAAGCAGACGAAGCAGCGCAAAAACTTGCTGAGAGCCAAAAGAAACTAGCTGAGAGCAAAGCTTATTTAAAGAGTGTTGAAGACCAACTGGCAGAGCTACAAAAGACATTTGACAAAGCTATGGCTGAGGAAAAGGCACTAGCAGACGATGTCGCTCATAAACAGCTTCGTCTCGACAGAGCTCAGAAGATTATGAGCGGCTTGAGTGGTGAGACAACGAGATGGGAAGCTTCTGCTGCCAATTTGAAAGAGACAGCTGGTTTCTTATTAGGAGATACACTGCTGTCAGCCGCATCAATGACGCACTTGGCTGCATTCTCTCCTTCATTTAGATACCAACTGATCGAAGAGTGGAAGACGTTCTTGGTAAAAGAGAATATTAAACACAACGAAAGGTTTTCAATTGAGAAAAGTCTCGGAATCGAACAAATCATCAGAGATTGGGTCGTAAAAGGACTACCAAACGATTCACACTCAATCGAAAATGCAATCATTATAAACAACTCTAAGAACGCATTTCCGCTTCTCATCGATCCACAATTAAGTGGTACAAAGTGGCTGAGAAATGTCTTAGGCGAAAAATTGAATGTTCTTCGATTTGACCAACCTGACTTTCTCCAGAGATTGAAAGGCTGTGTATCTTTTGGATTGAGTGTTTTAATTGAAAATATCGGACTGAAATTGGATCCATTGATTGAACCAATCCTATCTCGTGAAATCATAAACAATGATGGCCAAAAGAAAATTGCACTTGGTGGCGAATATGTCTCTTATTCAGACGATTTCAGACTGTATCTTAGCACCAAATATCCAAATCCACATTATTCACCTGAAGTTTGCTCCCAAGTAACATTAGTTAACTTCACCACAACTCAGGACGGTCTCTCTGATCTCCTTATGAACAACCTTCTTGAAGTCGAGAGAAAGGACTTGGACGAGAAGAGAATTCAACTGATGGAGGCAAATGCTGCAAACATGATAAAATTGAAGCAGGTTGAAAACGAAATATTGCAGATTGTTTCAAATGCTGGAGCAGATATTCTCGAGGATGACACTGCAATTGAGACGCTTCAGAAGGCTCAGAAGACATCTCAAATGATTGAGCAACAGATGATCGCATCAAAGAAAACAGAAGAACAAATATTAGACTTTAGAACTAAAATGATGCCTGTTTCTGCTAGAGCCGCCCTTTTGTATTTCTGCGCATCAGACTTCCAGGTCATCGATCCCATGTATCAATTTTCCTTGAAGTGGTTCGTCAACATATTTAAGAATGCCGTCATTAATTCGGAACATCCGCAAGATGTGAATGAACTTGTTTCAACATTGAATCTTGCAATCGCAAGGAGTTTCTTCCAAAGCGTTAGCTTCTCTCTTTTCTCAAGACACAAACTTCTGTTCAGCACATTGATGGCCGTGAGAATTCTAATGAGCGAAAACAAACTTAGGCAACAAGAACTTGCCTTCATGTTGCAGCCAATGACACAATCACAAAAGATTCCAAATCCAACTAAATGGCTTCCTGACGAAATATGGAATCTTTTCGTAGTTTTGCCTTCTCTGAACGAAATATTTGCTGCTTTAGTTGATAATTTCAACCAAAAAGAGGAGGAGTGGAAGACTTTTTACAAGTCAAGCACACCAGAGAATGACAACTTCCCATACAAATCAAATTTAAGTCTCTTCCAACAGCTTGTCGTTTTGAGATTTTTCCACCTACACAGAGTTAGAGAAGGACTGAGAATCTTCGTCAGTGGAAGCCTTGGAAACGAGTTCATACAGCCTCCACCACTAAACCTCTCCAAAGTTTTCAAAGAATCATCACCGCTTTCCCCATTAATTTTCATCATCACTCCAGGTATCGATCCTCAAGACGAAATCATCAACGTCGCACAGTCTATGGATCTAGAAAAGTTCCTTAAGAGCTATTCACTGGGAAGAGGAAGAGGTGCTGGAGCTGAAGCACTCATTGAAGAAGGCGCTGACAAAGGCTACTGGATTTTGCTGCAGAACTGTCACTTAAGCTTGTCTTGGATGCCGAAATTGGAGACAATTATCGACAATCTAGATCCAGAGAAAGTATCACAAAGGTTCAGGCTATGCTTAGTCACAATGTCAGATCCAAACTTCCCAATAGGAATTCTTTACCAAGGATCCAAACTAATTTATGAAATTCCAAAGGGAATCAGAGAAAACATGATAAGAGTTTACAGCGGAATATCTGCAGACGAGTATAAACAGGAATACACAGAAATGGAAAGAAAACTCACATTCCATTTGTCTTTCTTCCATGCAGTTGTTCTGGAGAGATTACTGTTTGGATCTATCGGATGGAACATCCCTTACGAGTTCAATCCAAGTGACTTAACTATCTCTAGGAAGCATCTCAGGATGTTTTTGTCTGAGAACTCAGGATATGTTCCATATGATTCGCTAGGATATGTTATTGGTGAACTGAACTACGGAGGAAGAGTTACAGACAAATGGGATAGAAGACTTCTTTTGACACTACTAAGAAGATATTTCAGCCCTGAAATAGAAAAACCAGACTTTACTTTTGGAGAAAGATACAAATCACCAGTTTTTTCAGACGATGTAAAGCAGGTAGAAGATATTCTCCAGAAATGGCCAGTGGTTACTGAAGGAAGTGATGTTGGCTTGTCTGCAAATGCTTCGACAATCACGGCAAGGAATACTGCACTTGGAATATTTAACTCTCTTATAGAAATCCAACCCACATTAGTTGCTGCTTCTGGATCAATCAGCGAAGAACAATTTGCTCTTTCTCTCGTCGAAAAACTCATTTCTCAAGTTCCTCAATGCTTCAATATCCACAAGTTCACGCAAAAATTTGATCTAAGTGACACAATCAACACTGTTCTACACCACGAGATACTCCTTTACAACAAACTTTTGGAATACATCATATCTTCTCTCATTCAGCTTCAGAAAGGCTTGAAAGGTTTGATTGTCATTGATAACGAACTTGAAATCCTAAACAAGAGAGTCCTTTCGAACAAAATACCAGAAGCATGGCTTGTTCACTCGTTCCCAAGTATCCTGACATTGTCTTCCTACATGGAAGATCTCAATTTTAGAGTTTCATTCATTGACAACTGGATTAGGACAGGAAGACCAAATGTATTCAAGATTGGTGCTTTCTTCCATCCGGAAGAGTTTTTGACAGCAGTTTTGCAAGTTTACGCAAGAAAGCATGTCGTTCCATTTGACAAATTGTCATGGGCAACCACTGTTACCAATTCAATGCATGAACAAGACTTCGCAAAACCACCAGAAGAAGGAATCTATATCCAAGGTTTATTCTTGGAAGGAGCCAAGTGGGATTTACAAAATTCAAAATTAGTCGAATGCGAACAGAAAGAATTAATCGCTTCGATGCCAATTGTTCATTTGTACCCAACTCAAGATAAGAACTTATATGACATGACAAAGACATTTGAATGCACAATGTACCGAATGCAAAATAGAGGCAGTGGTGCAATGGGACTTCCAAACTACATTATGTCATTGTTTATCCCAACACCTGATGTATCTCCTGATCATTGGATTGAAAGATCAGTTGCTACATTTATCACTGTACAAAATTGATAATTTTTTTTGTTTTGATAATAAATATGAATTTTTTTTATACCAACTTTTCTTAATAATTAAAATTGTTATTGAATACAAAATAATTAAAGTTTATTTGACATGAATCAATTCAAATAAGTTTTCCTTACATTTACTAAAGTTTCTATTCGTTTTTATTGAATTTAGATTGAATAATCGAAATTCAACTATTAAAAATATTTTAATGCTTAATTCTAAATTAATATCGTAATGCTATTTTATAAATATAGTTTTACAATAAAAAGAACAAGTTTTTATTTTAAAAGTGCTAATGTCAAAACCGCCTGGTCGGTCCTTTTCGAATGGAAGACGTAAAGCTTTTTGGCAAGTACGCCTACTCCGACGTTGATTTCAGCCAGCTCGATCCAGCTCTCGTTGACTACATCTCAGTCCATGAGAAGCAGCAGGTTATGGTTCCACACACAGCCGGCCGTTATGTTCACAAGCGTTTCCAGAAAGTTTCATGCCCACTTGTTGAGCGCCTTTGCAATCACCTCATGTCCCGTGGCCGTAACACAGGCAAGAAACTCCTTGCTATCCGCATTGTTGAACACGCTTTTGATATCATCGCTGTCTCTACAGGCCAGAACCCAATTGTTACATTCGTAAAGGGTGTTCAGTACTGCGGTGCTCGTGAAGACTCCACACGTATCGGTGTTGGTGGCACAGTCCGTCGCCAGGCTTGCGACGTTTCTCCACTCCGCCGTATCGATCAGGCTCTCTCCTTGATCACAGAAGGTGTTCGCAAAGCTGCCTTCCGCTCATCTCGCAATATCGCCGAATGCCTCGCTGATGAACTTATCGCTGCTTCAAACAATGATCAGACATCATATGCTTGCCGCAAGAAAGACGAACTTGAGCGCATTGCTAAGTCTAACCGTTAAATGTTATAGACCGAAAATAGATTTTTTCGGTTTTCTCTTCAAATAATTGAAAGAATGATACTATTATAGGTTTATTATATTATATAGCATATAATCATGCTATAGCCGAAAATTATAAGTTTTGAGAAGATTGAATATAACACAAATAAATTTGAATGTAAGTTAAATTGCTTGTTGTTTTTAATAGCTATTTAATGAGAAATCCAATATTGCAAAATTCAAATTGAATGATTGAAAGAACAGAAAAAGTCATTCTTTTCAATTTCGAATATGTTTCATTGTATTTATAATTATATGGCAAATAAGATATTTAAACTTGATTTTTGAAGGAAAATTCACAAAATTGAAAATAGTCAAATAATTGTTATTCAAAAATAAACTAGTTATTTGAGTTTAATACTAATGATCTATTCAAACTACAAAGTTTGTAATTTAAAGTATTTTGTGAGATCAGATTGAATTAATTCAGTTCTTTTTCAATTAATATTAATGACCATATTACGCATTTTCGAACATTCTAAACCAAATATATAAAAATGGGGACGAATGTTAAATTGCTAGACATGGGGGAGTTTGTCTGCAAAGTTTTAGCTCTTATCTCTAACAAAAAATTAATTTTTAAAAAAAAAGACCGAATACGTTTCACAGCGAGAAAAAAATAAAAGGCAAGATAGAATTTTCTAGACATAAAGAAGTTGTTTACCGAGTTTTAGCTCTATCTCTAACAAAAAATTAATTTTTAAAAAAAAGACCGAATACGTTTCACAGCGAGAAAAAAATAAAAGGCAAGATAGAATTTTCTAGACATAAAGAAGTTGTTTACGAGTTTTAGCTCTTATCTCTAACAAAAAATTAATTTTTAAAAAAAAAGACCGAATACGTTTCACAGCGAGAAAAAATAAAAGGCAAGATAGAATTTTCTAGACATAAAGAAGTTGTTTACCGAGTTTTAGCTCTTATCTCTAACAAAAAATTAATTTTTAAAAAAAAGACCGAATACGTTTCACAGCGAGAAAAAAATAAAAGGCAAGATAGAATTTTCTAGACATAAAGAAGTTGTTTACCGAGTTTTAGCTCTTATCTCTAACAAAAAAATTAATTTTTAAAAAAAAGACCGAATGTTTCACAGCGAGAAAAAAATAAAAGGCAAGATAGAATTTTCTAGACATAAAGAAGTTGTTTACCGGTTTTAGTCTTTATCTCTAACAAAAATTAATTTTTAAAAAAAGACCGAATACGTTTCACAGCGAGAAAAAAATAAAAGGCAAGATAGAATTTTCTAGACATAAAGAAGTGTCTACCAAGTGTCAGCTGTTACTTCTTCTCAATACTGATATAAAATAAAAATCTTTATTATTTATTTAACCTTTATTGTTTCATTAAACTTCATTTATTTATATTATAGTTTTATTCTTTTAGCTACTTGTAAAATAATCTAATTTTATATCATCATTTTACCGGATTATTCTTCAATACATCGATTGTGTATCTAAAATAATATCATTATCCTTATTCTGTTTTTTCCAAAATTCTTTTAAATATCTTTTTGGTTAGATTACTTTATACTTTTTACTTTTATTTTTTAATTTCAAAAAAAAAATTTGGTGATTGTTCTATTCTGTTACAATGTGCATTATCATATTCTAATGAATTATTCATTACATACATTTAAAAAAACTTGTTAAAAATGAAATTAAAAAATTATGTTTATTATTACGCTGTGAATGTGTCAACAGCGGTCATGCCTGTATCTGTATCCCATATTTGCCACAACCTTTCTGTATCTGCATTTGTGTATTTCGGTTTCAGCTGATACATTTGATTTGGCGTGTAATTTGTTCCAGTTAATGGATTAATTGGGAGATCTTCATGCGGTGTGTTATTATTGTACTCCCAAATAAAGGCAGGAATAGCCTGAGTGCTTTGGCAGCGCTCCAATGTCGGCCAGAATCTCTCAATCTTCCCATTTTGGTAGGGAGAATGAGAGTCTGTATGCCGCCATTGGACGCCCCAAAGATCAAGTAGATCTTGAAAGGCGCCCCTATTTTCTGAACCGTTGTCGGTCCAGAAATAATAAGGGGCGCCAAATTCAATGAAGGCGGAAGCCGCAACGTTCGCTGTCGTCGCTGCCAGCATATCTGGTATTTGTATACACGCTAGGACTTTGCGGCTAAAATCATCGATTATGCCATAAATATACTGGCCACGAACACCCCTAAAATAATGAACATCTGAGTTAGTATACATATCAAGGGTACGGAGGCACTGCGTTCCACCTTACCCTTGATATATGAATTTGATACTTTACAAAACCGTTAACGTATATTTTGCAACACAAACGACAACACTAACTTAACCTTAAATATTTACAAAGCCGCCAACCACTTCACCTCACTAACATTTTCGCTAACGACTTCACTAATGAAAAAATAAACGTTCTCACTAACGTTCCCACTAATGTTCTCACTTACAAAAGTATTGCAACTCCTCCCATTGCTGTGCTTCACACAATACTTCATATTCTTCAGTATCGCTGCTGTCGCTCCAATCGTCAGAGTCAAAGTCACTGTCAAAATAAATGTTAGTAAGTTTTGACAAAGCTAATGAAACACGCTTACCGTTTGTATCGTATGCTTGTATAAACTTTCCATTATGCTTGTAGTCATAAACGCTCAAACTAACTTTACCCTTTCTCCCTCGTATCTGATAGAATGTATTTTCACGAGGAACGAAGAACAAATTCTTGAACTCATGACCGTTGTAGTTTGTTATCTCAATAGTTTTCGTCATTTATATAAAAATTAATGATATCACCACCCTCACACGTATGAAAACATAGCACAAAAATAAACTTAGGGTAGATGGTTAGATCTAACCCGATTTCTAACCTCTTTTCTACCCTGTTGAATTCATTGCTTTATAACTCTCTTCCTTTCTCCAACTCTTCTAACTTCTTCTTAAGTTCAGCAATGTTGTCCTCATGAAGTTTAATCTTTCTCAAAATTCCTTCTTTATCTAATGGTTGCTTTATCTTTCTAAACTGAACTCTACCATCCTTCATAGTATGAATGTAAAAACCTTCTGGAATAGTTCCTGATTTAATGTATTCTACCAAAAACTTTTGTTTCATTGCTTCAGTGACTTTAGTCGTCATTTCAATCAAATAAAAATTTTAATATTAAATAAAAATAACGTTATTTTTTCAGTAAGGAAACGCAGGAGTTTTACGATTTATTTGAGGAGTAGGTTCTGGTTTAAATGTTGGAGTCGGTTTAGGAGTTGACTTTTGAACAGGAGTTTGTACTTCCATAGGTTCAGGAGTCATTGAAGGTTTTGCTTGTGAAGGCGTTGGTTTTGACGTTGGTTTTGGCGAAGGTGTTGGAGTTTGTTTAACTTCAGCTACTTCAGTATTATTTACAACATTTGCTTTATTGCTTTTCAACATCATAACTGCTCCTGCTGTAGCTAGCAAACCTAGTGGGAGACCATATCTTATATAAGGACTTGACCAAATGCTATTTTTGACAGGAGCTGGTGGAACACCTAACCTTGGTGAGACTGCTCTTTGCCATTGTGCAGCTCGTAAGAAATATTCAATAGGTGCTCCATAATCGTTTGGTAAAGTTTGTTTCATAGATGGTGAAGGTTCACGAGAGCTTGATGAAGAACTCATTTATAAGCTTTAAAATAAACGTTCATCCTTTATTCCTCACTGTCGTCCGCAGCTAAGTTATAGTCATCTAATCTTATTATGGGGATGCCATTAGCACGCACCTGAATGGCAAAGCAACAATCCCTCATAAATCCAATAAGTGGCTTTGGTACATTTTCAGTTGCTAGTTCAATAGGTCCTTTAACAGACAATTTGTATGTTATTGGAGCAGTAGATGTTTGACCTTGCTGGAAGCAAAAGTCCACTTCTGTTGGAAAACCACATAAGAAATGTGTGTTGTCATAGCTATCCCATTTATGTTCCACACTACCATCATCCACCAATGACCTCATAACATCTTCATTAAATCCTATCATATCATTGTTTGTATTGCAGGCGTTCGCAACCATTTCATAAAATACAGGTCCATATGATTTTCAGGTTCTGCAGGCATATTTCCATAAGCTCCCATGGAAAGCTGAAGATATTTAAACTTAGGGTTCTCAAAATTAACATAATAGTTGTCTTTCTTTCTAAATAGTGCCCAAATACTTTTAACATTAATAGGCGTATAAGCTGCTGTAAATGTTGCACTTGAACTATCTGTATTCTTTGAGAATGAACCGTCCATAGGAATCCAATCCATAACTTTAACAGGAAAACATAAAGCCTCGTTTGTATAATGTTCTACAAGTTCTGTATAAATGTTAGGGTCTAAAGAGAATGACTTTGGATGAATGAAACATTCATTAAAATCCATCTTTGTTCGAAATAGTTGCTGGGTTACAGTTGTAATAGTAACTGTTCCACTAGCTTCTACTGCCTTCGTTATCATAGTGAATGGTTCATTCCATGGAACAAATTTATTTGTCGGTGGATTTGAATCTGAAGCAAATGCAACTTTAAGAGTTGGATTGAAAGCAATGATATCATTTACAGATATAGATGTGCATTGTAAGGCGTCGCTACTGAACTTTACTTTAAGCTGAATGTTTCCTGCAAAAGCTGGAATAAATCGAATAGCTTCTAATGGAAGGAATCTTCTAAGAGGAATTCTTAAACGAAGCTTAAAATCAAATGATTTTCCTGCTGTAATTGGACCACTAACAATTTGTCCTGTTCTGCATGTTCCCGAATGACTCCATACATCTTCATGTCGAGTCTTTGAGAAAACATCTACTTTCTTTATTTGTTCGGTAGTTTGTGAGTTTGAAGTTATATATGCTTCTTCTCTTGCGTTGTCTTGAGAATATACGATACGACCATTTGCAAGGATTTGATATCCAGCAACTGCATAGAAAGCGTCATCGAAACCAATCCAAAATCCTGGTGGGTTTGTTTTATTGGAACCTGAACCAATTTCTTTATCTACAATAAATTGACCTTCCATTTTATACGTAATGAATGTATTGTAAAGGTCCAACATATTTTCACCAGGAGGTGAGAGATTGAATGTTACCCATGTGTTATCTTTAGCAGTTCCAGGTTGTGATGGAATCTTTGCGTCAGAATATTTTCTATTAGTGTCACCAATTTGAACTGCATTGTCTATGATATCGAAATATGAGCGAATCTGATGAATATGCTCTGCTGGAGTAAATTCGTTTAACTGTTCGTTCTGCATGTATTTACTTCAGATAAAAATATCTATTTACTTCATTATTCTCACTCTTCTTCTTGGCATTCGTGGTGGAAGTTGTTTCTTGTCATTTTCAATGAACTGTACATTCTCTTTTGTCTCAACTTCTTTCACTGGCGGGTCAGGATTCTTTGACTCGGTTTGTTTTTCAATGAAATTCACGAACTTTGCAATAAGCTCTTGGTTCGTTATTGAAAGTACATCTGGCTTCTTTTCTTCTGGTTCTATTGACTTTTCAGTTTGAATAGAAGGCTTAACATGGGCTTCGTGGACTTCACCCTTGCCATACACCTTAATGTTGTCGCTTTCTGCATTCGCTAATGGAACCTTTCTTTTTCTTACGTATATTTTACCATCTTTACTCTGACTTACGTAATAGAAAGGATGTTGTATTCCTCTTGCGTCATTTAATACAACATCCTTTCGCTCTGATTTTGACAAGCTCATTTTACATCGGTTAAAGTTTTAATTTTGTTTTTATCTGCAGTCAAATGACTCAGACAAGCCCTACGGACAAGACCCAAGGGGTCATAGATGTTGAAGCATTGAAGAAAGAAATTCGTGAGCAAATTTTATCCGAACTGAAGGAACAAAAACAAGAACAAAAGCCAGAGAGACCAAAGAGAAAACTTAGTGAAAAACAACTTGCTGCATTAGCTGCTGGAAGACAGAAGAACCCAAGACTACTGGCGAAAAAAGCTAGAGAAGAAGCTGAAGCAAAAGCTAAAGAAGCTGAAGCAAAGAAAGAGTAAATGGTTTATTTTTATCCGAATTAAATGTATAGACAAATACCTTTATCTGTTGCGTTCAGTAGTGAAAACCCTGACGTCAAAATAAAGGGGAACAGAGTAACGTTTAAGTTTCCAACAGACTGGATTGTGAACATAAATGAAGAGAAGTACATTAGCATAACAAATATGTATATAACACGTGCTTTCAGAAAGGTTGACTTTATACTTCAAGTCGAGATAGAAAATGACGAACAGTCTTTAAACGCCCAAAACATTCACATATACAAATACTTTAAAAACAGTACGACGTTAGAAGACTGTATAATTACATTTTACGAAAATTTTCAAAAGAAGTTTAACATTGAAGTACAAACTTTACAGCCTTTACGTGAGTTTCTTGCACAACTGAAAGAAGAAGGAATTGTAGAAAGATTAATAGCTTTTCATTACGAGTTTGTACCAAATGAAGATGGAACTCATGACTGTCAATTCATTGTATTCTCACCATTCAATGAAGTCGCTAAAGAGAAAAAAAATCCATTACGTATAAGATTTCAAATCTCTGAACCAAGTGATGATTTCAAGAATGTTTTCAATTATGATGCAATGCTTCCGAGGAAAAATGAATTTTCCGAAATTAGATTTCCAGGTATTTGGGATAGAAAGCAAGCTATATTATATTCAAACTTAAGTAAGGGAGTTGAAAATGAGTTCATTGGTCATACAAGAACTTCACCACTTCCTAACCCTAAATACTATAAATTAACTGGCTTCAATCGTGAGTTTTGGATAGACATGTTCTCCACTCATGACCATAACTGCCCAGTGTTCTTACCTCCAGACCATAAGGACTGTCTCTACATTGAAGCACAACTCTTAAACTCTACCATCGCAGTATTGTAAAATCTACGCTAGTTTTATTTTTATCACGAATGACCTCATTGCTGACAAAAATAAATGACCTCAGAACTTCAACTTACGAATAAAGCTTGTTTTAGTCGTTATTGAGAAGTTAAACTTTTCAGCAAAGCAAGGACTAGAAGACTTACATAAGTCAAATCCAATCTCTTGACCATCATGAAGTGCTTTGTAAAGTTTCATTAAACTGAACTCAGAGTCTTTGTCATATGTTCCAACAGGTATGTGAATGTTCTTATCTTCATTGTAATAGCATTGTATAGCTTCAGGAAACATTTCATTAGCTGTTAAAGCAAGGACGTCTTGTTTGACACCTTTGCAACGTGCATGAAATGCAACTTCATTTAAATCATTCGTGAGTAAGTCTATGTAGGTCTTCTTTCCACAAAATATTGACTTGTATGCTAAACTTTGTTTTCCAGGTGTTATTTCTGCGAAGTCAGAATGAAATTGACCAAGGTTCTTTCCTATAAGTTCTCTACCGTATCTCTTCTTAAATTCTGCTGCAAGCTTTGGTATGTCTTCATTGAAAATATGCATGCTATCACAGTCCTGGTAGAAGATTTGAAGTCCCATATCTTCAGCAGTTCAGAATACTTCACACATTATTCTCTTCGACATAGATAAGATATTAACACCAAGTGGACAGAAGTTAAAGTGTCTGCAAATGCTTTTCGTTAGCTTGAAAATAGTTTTATCCGAACCATCCAAACCATCGAACTTCACTATATGGTTGTAGTTTCTGATGGCATATCTTATAGCATCTTTGTCATTTACTATGGTTATTTTTGACTCAATAGGAGAAAGAATAGTTTTGCCATAAATACTGTTCAGAATGAGCTTTATATTTTCTTGCAAAGGATTTCCTTCTTTCTTATACTTTAACCTTAACTCAAACAACTTCTTTACTTCATCTCTTATTCTAATATCTCTGTTTCCATCGTAATAGTATCCTTGCAACACTTCACATTTGACACCTTGATATTTTATGAGGTCTTGTAATGTTATATGGTCAACATACATTAAACAGCAAGTGTTTGAACTTCTGGGAACGTTAAGTTCTGGCTTTAGTTCAGGGTCACAAACTATTAAAGGAAAGTGTCTATGTATGCCAATCTCTTTTATCTTAATGAGAACAAAGAAGCCAGACATAAACTTTTCACCAATGGGTTCCTTTTGGTCGTCATCAAATAAATGTCTCATGAGATACTCTGTGCTTAACATTTCTTTCTTCATAACCTTTGGAATTCCTTCTAAAGTATAAAGTCTTGCTATAGCTGATGGATATAATGAAACAGCGTCGAAATCAGCAATGAGTTTCTTTTCGCTCTTTTGTTTCATGTTATCTGACAGCATACATCTTCCACCTTGAATACAGCGTGAAATAAATTCTCTTGGTTTATTTGAGAGGTCATATAAATTTCCATTCGGGAAGTACACTCTGTTCTCAAACAATTTGTTAGCAATTGAACAAATACTAACGTAGTCATAAACGTTTAAATCAAATTCTTTCAATATGTCATTGCGGAACTTAACAAAACCTTCTCTTAAAATTCTTACATCTTGTTTGCAATAAAATATGCTATACTTTTCTAAGTCGAAGTGGTTTTCATCTATTCTGCAACCTTTGATGGAATCTATGTTTTTCATGAACGTATCCGCATCCTGGATAAACTTACACGCTTCAGAAATGACACCAGTTCTGTTGTCATTTGCTAACAAAACACTGCTGTAGTAGTTGTATGGAAATACTTCTTTCGGTCCTGTTTGTAAGTTAAACATAACAGGAAATAGTTTAAGCTTCTTATTTATAACAGTGTATGAGTCTTTTATAATAATTGCCCTTCCTTTATATAAGCCAGTTATTTGCATTGTTCGTGAACCTTTAATGATGGGTGTTCCTTTCACTTCTGTCATGTGTCTTAAGATGAAGTTTATATCATAACTGAGGTTATGGAAATATATTAAACTCTTGTCAGGAAGTCGTTCCAAAAATTCTGTTGCACAGTTCTGACCCCAAATGCTTTCACTCACAGAACCATCTTCACCGTCATAACAAATGTTAAAGGCTTTATGAACTCCATCAGTGCTACATTCAAAGTCAGCAAAGAAAACGTGCTCAGGAATGAACTTACATTTAGCTTTATTTACTTCTTTTGACTCGGCTTTCTTCTTCAGTTGTACACAATACTTTGGAGCATATGTCAAATCTTTAAATGGTGCAAGGTTCTGTTTATATAAGTCAGTCGTATATGTGAAAAGTTCTCCATAAGAAATAGGTTCAAAATATTTGCACCCCCACAATGTTTTCATAACATCCCATAACGGTGTTGTTCTATCATAACGAACTACATATTTGTTCTCTCTCTTTGTATAAATCTTCATCTGTTTCTCAATGTTCATTCCACCACACTTTCAGATTTCTTTATAATTTAATGAAAATATGTTGTCATTGGTAATCTTTCATTTAGCATGTAATGGTCTTCAACAAGAAGTAAGTCAATAGTTCGAACAGTTTCACATTCTTTTGGTATGTATCTCTTTATTTCATTATGTCTTGAGTCATTGAAGTAACCAATGGTAACATTAAATGCTATACCTGTTGCGTCAGAAATTTCTTGTACTTTACTTTGAGGAAAGTCTCTAACACGAATGACTTCTCTCATGTGGTCAATAGTTTCTTCATTTACTCCAGCCTGAATGCAAGCATAAACGAAGCAGTTATCTTCTGTCATAAGTGTTGCAGTTCTTTTGTTCAGTTCATTGAAAATTTGATAGCGTTCAAGATTTATAGGTAATCTGCAAAGATACTTCCAGAACTGACCGCTTCTCTTCTTATAAAACTTCTTTTCACCATTATCTTTCCAAAAACTTTCTATAAGTGCTGGGTTTCCTGTTTGCTTAAGAGCTTCCAAAATGGCTTTCTGGTCATTTGTCAGTGTGCTTTCATCTCTATATGGTCTCTTTTTTGGCTTTCCTTTCTTTACATCTGACATCGTTAAGCCTTCATATTCTGTTAAATCATACATCTTTATTTCGTAAGATTCTTTATGTTTGTCAAGAAGAAGTCATAGTGCATTTCAACAATACCTGCAGCATTTGCTTCTATCTCTGATATAAAGTTCTCCTTCAAGAGCTGATGTAGTAATGTTCCAATATTATTGAGGTTTAACGTAGAACATTCATACTTTCCACCAAGTTTATAACATACCATCCATCTTTGTTGGGAGTTTATTTTAATCTTCTCTAAGAGTCTCATGAAAACCTTACCGAAATGTTTGTGTAAGTAGTCTCTGTTTGGTTCATCTAAAGCTTCGATGTTAAAGTCAATGAGTCTATTGCCTGTCTTAACATTCCTCTTCCTATTCTCTTCATCTTTCTTTAACCATCTCTCACCTTCTTTTGGTTTGTCGTCAATGGAACGAATGACATCGTTAGCTTTGCGAACTTGTTCTATAGCGCTCTTAAACATCTCTCTTCTCTGTTGTTTCAGTGTGTCGTCTCTTCTTCTTGTTTCACCAACGTTTGCATTTGTTATGTCAAACATTTCTCTTCTTACTTCATGAGGTACTGAACGTCTATGATATAAGTCAATAGCAACGTCATTTAAAGGAAATGCTCTTGCATGGACTTCGTCCTCGCCGCGTTGCGGCTTTATGAACTCATGAATTCTATCATAACTTATTGCACCATTATAGTCATTGAGGATGTCAGCGAGTGCTTTTTTGTTTGTGCGTAATGCTTTGCAACATCTATATTAGCTTCTGTAAGAAGTTGTTTTATTTCCGAGTGTTCTAACTTAGACAACTTCCGATACATCTTTAGTAGGAAATAAAAAAATATTTTTTGAAAAAATTAGATTAGATTTTTTTAAGTTATTTTTCAAAATAATTTAATATTTTTATTTTAATGAAACACATGCAAGATTGCAAGTTCTTTTCATACAATGCTCTCGCTACTGCCATCAAGAATGAGTTCAATAATGCTTCAAATGTTAATGTTATCTTTAACAAGAAGTTTGTGAAAGAATCTAAGTTTGGTCAGTATGTCAGACCATTAGCTATCGTCATTGACCGCAAACGTTATACTTCACAAGAGTTAGCAGTAGTTTTGAAACAAAAGAGTTTCTTCGTGAATGTCAAAGATACTCATTATACTGTCATAAAGAACTCTAACATTGACTTCTTCAGTATTGCTTGAAATCTTTCCGAACAGAAAGAATATAAGAAGGGTGAAACATCTGTGAAATATTATCCTTCACCTCTGAAGACAATAACGAACAAAGATGTTATACAGAAATTCTTACCAAAGGTTGAAGAAGCTTCTATTGACATTGACGAAGGAAGTGAAATGGTTGAAGAAATTGACCCTGAAGCTTTATAAGAAAATTTATTTTTGGTTAGTCTTCATATGGATATTTTACAACAATTAAATGGTAAAAACAAAATAAACTTGACAATCAGACGATTCTCTCTTCGTCAATTATGTTCGACATGGAGCGTTTATGGAAACAATTAAATGGTAAAAACAAAATAAACTTGACAATCAGACGATTCTCTCTTCGTCAATTATGTTCGACATGGAGCGTTTATGGAAACAATTAAATGGTAAAAACAAAATAAACTTGACGAAGGGTTTTGTTTTTACCATGGTTTTCTCCACTATGGTCCTAACGTGGCACCCGACGAGATTTTTTTTCATTCTTCCTCTTTGAAGTTGTCGAAATATTCTGTTATTTTTTCCTTCAGTAATGTTAAGTCTTCTTTGAATGTAAGTATTGTGCAACCTTTGATGTCATAGTGTGTTTGAGGAAGAGTATTTTTGACAATTTCCTTTATTTGCTCATTCGGTGTCATTGAAATCGGTAAGTTTTCACGATAGAACCGGTTTCTGTCAGATTTATATATTTTAGCGAGGTCATAAAAGCTCTTGTTGTTTCTTCTGACTAAATGTAACATAACCATATCTTTATCTTCTTCTTTCTCCAACTCTTCAGTGTAAATCATATACTTATAGCTCTTCTCCTTTCCTTTTGGTACCGAACGTGGTATTCTTTTCTGTATGCTTTTGTCTTCTTTCATCATATCTTCTCTCTGCTTTGTACAAAGTTCGTCAAGTAGCATAAGTATGTAGATTGCATAACGGGGCCAAGCCCACATTGCTATTGAACTAACTAGGAACTTATGAACATATATACCTTTTAGATGTGATGGTAAGTTTTGTCTGTCTTGGTACATCTTTTTAAGTTCTACATGTTCAAACTCACTGAGGAGTTCATGAGTGCTATTTAATTCAAACCATTCATTTGGTGTTTTATTCTCTGGAGCAAAACATGCTGTCAAAATACTCTGCATTTGGTACATGTCATCTTTGACTGAACGAATGAGTCTCAATTGTTTGTTATACTGTATGTATTCATATTCTTCATTGATGGCTTCATGAACGATAGCAGTTGTTGTGTTCTCTGATGTTGACATTACTGTCTTTACATACGAGATAAAATTTTTTTGTTAGAAAAAATTAGTGTTATTTTCTGACTTTCACAAAAGACCAAAAATAAACGCTTTACATGTATTTTTCAGCAACTTCGTCAAATAATTTTATAGCTTTATCTATCTCATCTACTTCAAACGTTTCTTTACCTTTCATGGGAGCACCATACATTTTCTCAAACTTTTCGAGTAGTTCTGTTTCTGCAGCTCTCATATCATTAACAAACACAACCTTGACTCTATTGACTGTACTGTCATATCTTTGAGTTATATTATATGTTCTTCCTATCTTATATCTCTTTGTATTGAAGTCCTTCGGTTTCTGAACGATGTAAAGTAAGCCTTCACTGCAACGTTCCGTATCGAATGAACCATATGTTATGAAGTTATATCCAACAACTGGGTCAATCCATAGAAGAATTATTGGTATAAGACTTTTGTCAATGAGATATGCTGTAGTTCCATAGAATCTTACTGATATCATAAGCTCAGGATTTCTTGTCAAAATTTTCTGAGTAGAAGCAATTCTAACCCAGTCCTTTGTTTTCTTTCCAGATGGTGTTATAATGTCTGACAAAGAATATTTGTTGTATTTCTTACAGTATCTTACGTTTAAATCACCAATTCTAACCACTTTGGTGTCATTGTCAATCTTTCTAACTGTTTCAAACTCAATGTTTGTCATTACTGTCTTTACATATGAGATAAAAAAAATAAATAAAAATAAAACTAACTTTATTTTTATCTTTTATGAAAATTCATGAAATTTGGTCATTTTTCAGCAACAAAATGAAAAAGTTTAGAAGAATTTTCTTATTCTTTCTGGCTTATTTTTGTCTTTCCAGTACTCCCGCTCTAATGGTCCCAGATGTGTTGGCTTCGACTCTCTCAAGTTCTTAGATGGTATAACATCTTCAACGCCTCCTTCATATCTTACTTTATAAGTGTCATCGTTTGTTATAGCCAAGTATTTCAATAACCACTCCTCGCTTTGCTTCGTCAATGGTTTCAGCAAGTTTGCCATTACTACTTTCGACTAATTTATGACGAGGATAAAACGCAATAGAGTCGTCGGCAGCTTTTATAAGATATCCATTACCTTGCGTAGAGTCTACGATATAATAATTTCGACTTAACCTTAAACGTTTCTTTGTCAACGGTTTGTCGTCAAGAACTACACGAACTTTTGTACCAGGAATGAGGGTAAATTATGTTGAATTTCTGATATTTTGTGTTTGACTTCGTTTCTTTTGTATATACTTTTCTTCTTGTTGTTGTGTCATTGAATTTGGTGTATGTCCTGTTGTAGAGTGTGTTGAGGAATTATATACTTCGAGAAAATGTTTCATTGTTTTTTCGGTAAAGTCTCGCTCTTGATTTAAATCTCTGAGCGTTCTTATGAAGCGGTTTATGATGCCGAGTATGTTATGGTTATGGTCTTCAGTAGTGTAGTGAGTTATGTTATGCTTAATGAGAAATTCGGTGATTTCATTACTGAGGTATGCACCGTCTTGGTCTGATGTTAATGAAGTGGGATGATGTTCTGCTACAAACTTTTGTAAAACTCTTAAAACTTCATGAGTTCCTTTATTTTTCATTGGATATGCATATGCTTTGCGAGTGTTAACATTAATGAAGATGAGGAATGGTTTATGTCCTCCTTTTCTGCTTTGAATGAGAGTGTCAAATTGGTATGCGTCAGGAGCGTTGGAGTAAATTGGTAAAAAGTAGTCGTAAGGGTTTATTTTTGTTTGATGTACAACATTTTTGTCAAAGAACCTTTTCACTTCAGCTCTGTTAGTAAATCCCCAACTCTTTGCAGCTTCATTGAACTTCTTAAATGACCTCCATGGATGTTGTTCGAATACTTCTTTCAAGCTCATTTATGTAAAGTTAAAGATTTTATTCAAGACGGTAAGCCTTGACCCAAAGGGTCTAGGCTCAAGCGCGTTCAATGAACGCGGTACCATGCGAATACAGTCACAAATGGTGGCATATAATCTGCACCCGAGCCTGTTGGATTTGTTGTGAAAGTATGGACATGATTTCCTCCTGGTTCAGTTGGTCGAAAAGTCTTTTTTGCTGAATTGTTATAAGATGGAGATAAAACGTCATTGCCAGCTTCATAGTCTGAGTTGTATAATGGGTGGTCTCTTAATGAGTGGCTATGGTCGCCAGAAAAGTTTGTCGTTCCTGTATGAGTGTGTGGGGGTAAGTTTGCTTCTTTAATTTTCTTCGAACCTCCTGTTTGCTTTGAATATCTAGCACAGTATAAGAATTTATCTACAATCTGCTTCCACGTACCAAAACCTAAAACTGTTTCTGGATTTGTTGAATTCATTGACGTATAAATAGAACCAACAGGATATATGGTTTGAAGAATCTGGGCCTTCATTGTTAGAAGTTCATGTTTAACGTTTATAACTTTATTGCCATCTTCAATATTTATATTGTTTGTTATTAAACCATTAGGAAAAGTAGGAGGATAAATTCTTTGTTCTTGTACAGTTGCACCGTTTCTTCCCGTTTTTGTTACTATTTCGATGCATGCCTTAATTTCTTTAATCTTGATTGTTTGAAATTCTTCATGTGTATGGTTCTTGTCGGCTTTTCCATTAAGCGCAGCATTTACTTCCGACTTCTTTGCATAATTTTCATCTACATAAGTTTTGTCGGCTTTCTTATCTAACATTGCTGGTAGTTCATATGCTTCAAAGTTTCTGGCATGACCTTCGATATTCCTGCAACTGTTATCTAAATTGTTAAGAGTATCTTTTACGCTTGTACTCGGATTCTCTAAAGGTGCACTTGAACCCAAATCATAGTTCAATATTATGTCGTCTGCTCTAACAGTAGTGAAGGATTTATGTGTATGGTTCTTGTCAGCTTTACTATTTAATGTAGCTTGAAGTTCATTTATATCGGAGATATTGTGTTTATGAGATTTCAAAACTTTGTTCGTTGCGTCAAGTTCATCTTTGTCAGCTTTACTTTTAATAGCATCTTCAAAAGTTATTTTTGCCTTAACTCTCAAAGTAAATCTTGGTTCAACTAATACACCGTTAACAAAGAAACTAGAGGCATAAATTTCATCATTATAACCAAATGCTTCTTGTGCTTTACCTGTGTCATACTGTACAGTACAACGTATGTCATAACCTTTAGCACGAATGTATTTATATCTTCTTTCATTAACATCTTTCGTCTTCACTTCTTCATCCTGTGTTAAATATCCGTGGTAGTCCGTTATAATCTGTTCGTCTGAACTTATATAATGAACATGTTTTTTATCTGCTTTTTCGGCTAATTTCTCTTCTATCTCATTTATTTCAAGTTCATGCCTACCTCCACCTCCCGAAGAAGTATTTTTCTTCAGCTCTTGAAGAACGTCCACTTCGCCATCTTTGATGTCAATAATGAGACTTTGAGTTAAAACCTTTCCTGTCTTAATGGATGTTTGTAAAACTTCTTCTTCACCGTGTTCGGGGTCATGGTCGTCATCATATCTTGTGAAATCAGAGATGTTGTCATACATTAAGCATATCTGTCTCAAAAGTTCTGCTATTTGAAACTGGAACGAAAGATATACAGAACTTTCATCATCTCCTAAAGTCAAGTCTGCTTTCTTAAGTATTTCTTGAATGTATGCAATGAAAACAGAGTACCTTGGAAAATATTCGAACAATATTTCATTAGCTGTTGGTTTTGGTGGTTCTTCTGGAGTTTCTGTTGTTTCAGTTCCTTCTGTAGGTTCTGTTGGAGTTTCTGCATCTCTTGACTTCAATGCTCTTGCTCTCAAAGACCTAAATGTTAGAGCACCAGGTTTTACAAAGGACTTTATAAATGCTTTAATAGTTCCTGGTAAGTTATTGTTAGCATTAAGTAAGTTCCTTATGCTTCCATCATGTACGTCCATAGCACTATGTAAAAAATCTATACTTTTCTTGTAGTCAGCAATAGACTGACTGTGATTTTTTAAAGATTTGTCAATACCTTTAAGCCAATCTTCATGCATGTCTGATACTGAGCCAAAAATATCATTTGCTTCCTTTAGTGTATTTTGTGCTTCTCGTAAAGTATCCAATCCCGTACGTGCATTGTTTGCTATACGTCTTACAGTATCTATTTGACTCCTTGTTTCTTGCATCCAACCAGATAAGGTTTTAATAGTATCCGAACCATTTGAAATGAAGTTCAAAGCATTTTTAACGTCATCTAAAACTTCTTCACCAAGTACTGCCCATATCTTTCCGATTTGGTATTGAAGAACTCCATATGAAGCAGCTGTTAAACCAGTATTTATAAGGTTCCATATCCATGATTTAGCAGTTTTTCCATCCTTTCCATCTTCACCATCCAAACCGTTTTCGCCTTGAGGTCCTTGTATTCCTTGTATTCCTTGTTCCTTGTGGTCCTTGAGCTCCAGTGTCACCCTTCTCTCCTTTCAGTTCATCTTTATGTTCGTTATAATATTCTAATGTCATAAGGTGTACATTATTACTGCTACCAGCAACGCCGAGAATTTGTTTCTCATTCATGACTAAATTCTTTAGGCATTTAATGTTGTCGTCAAATCGAAAGCTCTTTAACAATTCAATGAGAACATTTAATACTTTCACTAATGAGGCATCTACTGTAGAATTTATATATTGCACCGTTCCATCATTTATGATGGGAACCTTGCTTGTTGTAATGAATGGGTCATAAGTGTTAAAAGTATCGAAATCAATGACTTTTTTAGTTTTTCCATCGTCAATGACTAAATCATTGCCTTCCACTGTTAAAGTTGAGTTTTCGTTTACTAGTTCATGTGCTCTTCTTGCTTCATTTGTTTCATACGCATATGCAGCAATAGTCATATTTTAATGAGAATAAAATGTTGTTCTATTTACAAAGTACAGACCCAAACGAATACGGAATAGTAAAACTACAAACAAACTTAGGTCTTCAGAATGAAGCACTTGCTTTCAGAGTTGTTGACTTCAATACTATCGCAACTTTTGTCATAACAGATGAAACAGATTTCATAGAGATTGAAATAGATGACAAAAGAAGTGTTATAACATTTCCTAACAGAGCTGGGTATAGAATAGATAAAATTGCTGGAGTGTTAAATGCTCTCATAAATGAAGAAACTATTGACAACATAGATGTCGAACTCTCTTCTGAGGGAACATTGAAGTTCAGCAGCGAGAAGGAGTTTAAGATACCAAGAATAAGTCATAGAGTTCAATTGCTTCTGGGAGCATACCATATGACATTTCCTTTGAAAAGTGTTGACAAAACGATTGAGATGAAATCTGTTCCATATGTATGTTATGGCAACTGTTTGTACATTGAGTCAAAAATAGCTAATGTCACAGGTATTTCAGGAGTTAATAGTAAAGGTTCAGTAGAATATAAGTCTTTCTGTTATGCAGTCAATTCAATGTTCATTCCAAACGTTCCTGTCATAGCAACTCATTTAGGTAAATGGGTTCGCATTAGTCCTCATAATTTGAAAGACATGCAATTCAGACTTGTTGACTTTCAAGGAGAGCCTGTAGAACTGAAGGCACCAGTGCGAATGACTGTTGAAGTTGACTTTTTAGAAAATATTAAATGCAACAGCTTACAAGAGAACTCAGAGCTAAAAATATAAAGTATGAATGTTATGTATTAGGTCATGAACTTTGGTTGTTGCTGTTTGATGAAACAAATGAGTTAGTTATGTCAGTTAAGAGAACAGAAAAATATTGTGTTAGTGAAAACTGCACCAAGTCAATAAGATTAGGTTTGCATTATGAAGATGAGTTCGATACTGTTGAAGAAGTTTTGGATTAATATTACAAATTGCTAACTTGAAATTTTTTGACTGACGGCGCAAAGCGCCAAGACCGAAGGTCCTGACTGCTTTAATTTACTAAAACATATTTCAAACAAAGCTTATAGTCAGTAGATAGTTTTGTATACTCGTTCGAATATTTATACTTAAACTCAACTCCTGGAGTACCTGGTGTTTCAATGATGCGGATGTTACCTATTTTCATGAATAGTGGAGTTTGACCACAGCATTCGATTTCAGGGTCGAGATAGTCAATGACACATTGCTTTCCTGTTATTCGTGATATAACATTTTCTAAATCCTCCTTTGTTAGAATTATTTGGTTCTTGCTTATAAGATTTACCAAAAGCTTCTTATCGTCTTTGAGTAAGATAGTTTGGTATAACTGAAGAAGGTAATGGTCTACGTTATCTGAAGGATTTGTTTGAACATTTGTGTAAGGGTTGTCGTTGGCTTCTCTTGAAAGAATTTGGTCCAGTGGTGGATACTCTAACTCAACATCTGATGTAGCGTTAGCGTTTGAAGCTGTGTTTAAATTCACCGACTTAAGTTCTGGTTCTTTTTCTTTCAAACACTCTGAACTATAGTTCTTTATGACAATATTGTTTGTCGTTCGTGAGTCAACATTTGATGTTGGTTCAATTGGAACATTAACGGCACCAGCTAAGATGGATTTGCTTCTCATTTCATATAGAATAAAAACCTTTTATATGTATGAAATGAACAATATACTCGACAAGGGTTTGAATGTAAAGCTAACGAATAAAAATATTGTTGAATTCACTGAGACAGGAGCTGTGTATAAAGATGTAGAACTACTGAACAAAAGAGCTAAGGGAAGAAGCAGGAACATGAACAAAGGGTGGAAGCCTATAAAAATTTATGTCAATGATGGCTCAGGAGGTTCAAACATAAAGTATGCAGAAAGTTATAGAGTTTATGCTCTCAAAGGTGAAAAGCCTTCATTAAGAACAGCTATTCTAACGCATATCCTCAAAAGCTAACGGATGGGAAGTGGATGATATGAATGACAGCAAAAATATTAACAGAAATGGCGACAGAGATGCATGGAATTTGTTTACCATCAGTCAATTGAAGGTTAAACTTTAAAACAATGTTGGTCGTTCCCATGGAATATTTTTGACTTTAATGGTATTAGTCATGATATGAATCTCAAGGTATGAACGAGGAGAGATGAGAGACTTATATGCTTCCCAAATTTCTTCAAAAGGTAATGTTATACCTGACTGTTTCCAAATGAGTTCAATATCATAACGTGAGAAACCTTGAAAGATAACGAAGTCAGTTATGAGACGTTTTATGTTTAAAGCTAAAAACCTCCATGTTTGCATAAGTATTGCTACAGTTAAGTGGTAATGTCTGACTTTAGTAATGATGTTAGCTAATGGTGAGTCTGGTTTTGACACTAAACCTTTACCAGCGAAATCATCACAAACTAATAAAGTGTTTGATGGATATTTTTTGAAGGGGTATTTTGAAAGTTTTGACAGAATGTAGTTTGTAAGTCGTTTCATATCGTAAACTCCTGAGTATTGACGTAAGTGGTGTTTGTCAATAATTCTTTCCATCTCCTCAGAAGTTTATTGCATTCCTGACTGTATAAATTCAACGATGGCATAATATTTCCTCTTACGTCGAATGTAACGTTGAAGAAATTCAATGAGTTCACTGTCTGGAACTTTAACGACAGAGGCTTGAACTTTTGACATAAATGTTTTCGCTGTTGAGTCCATAGAGTCTGAAGTTGCTGATATAATGATTTGGTCATAGTAAGAGTCGTTTCCTAAACGCTCTGTTATGAGTATATGACGAATGAGGTTAAATGTCTTACCTGAACCCATCTTTCCACAATAGAAATAAACACCATTTGAACAGAACTCATAATTTTGCTGAAAGGAAGAATAAGAGAAACTGTTGAGCTTTTCACTGCTTTCATTCATGTCTTCATCTATGTCATGTATTAAATGCTTCATTTTATCTCCATTAAAAATGCAAGTCAGAAATATTCAGAACATAGCACCGAGTCTAACTGACAAGAGTATAAAGATATACTATGAACATGTTATGATGAAACCAACCAAAATTCAAGAAAGTCAGTATACTTATGAATATCCAAGACACTGGGTAGAGTATGTAGGAGGTGAGAAAGCTATTGAAATCAGACAGGTTCGAAGTATTCCAGCAGGAAGAACAATATTATTGAAGAACTTTAATGTTTTGAGATATAATGATGAAACAAAGAAGCAAGATAGTTTCCCTGTTGCTGTGTATGTGAACTTAGATACAGGAGATGACATGAAAGTTTTTAATACAAAGCTTCAAACGGTAGTGAGAGAACAACTGACTGCGGAAGGGCATCCATTACCTTCAGAAGTTACCATAGCATATAATTTTGAAACAAACTCAATAGATTTTAAAGTCGTCTCTGCAAAGAAGTCAGGTTTTACATTTAATGAAGCAGATGTATATTCGAATGAAAACTTCAAAGCTATTGCATGGTTAGATAATGACGATTGCTTTAAGAAAATATTTAAATACAGTGACTCAACGATGTCAATAGATGACCTTCGTGGAATGTTACCATCGACGTTTACAGTAGAAGGTTCAGCAGGATTGCTTACAAGTTTTTCAATTGGTGGCATTTGGTCTTGTGAAAACATTGTTATAAAATCCAGTATAAGTGAATTTGCTGAAGAATCTATATTATGTCTTTCAAACTACATGTATTCGCCGCCGAAGCATTATAGTATAACAAACTTTGTCAGTAAGTTTAACATAAGACTTGTCGAACCTTCTTCAATGAAAGATGTTGTGCTACCCAAAGACGGAAAGGATGGACTCATTATTGAAATGATTTTAATTGCATATTAAATGAGCTTGTTCTTGAAGGTCATTCATGATGAAATAACTGTTGTAGAAGATGTTAGCAATTGTTCAGACATTTTGAAGCGTATAGATGAGATAAGAAAGAAGTTAGATAGACCGCAAAGCGGTGAAGGCGAAGCCCGTGAGAACGTTTATGTTTCATTGACTTTCTCCAGTAACGAGAACTTTTATGAGATAATATTGAAGAGAGATGATTTTAATATGGTGTAAATGGTAGCTTGGGCAGCTTTAGGCGCAATGGGAACAAAAGCATTAGCATTTGGAGCAAAAGCACTTGGAGCTTATGACGCAGTAAATAAAATGAGTGGAGGAAGGGTTTCGAAGACATTAGATGCAAATAAAGGAAAGATTGGAGGCTGGGTTGCAAAGAAGTTAAGATTAAATAAAATAGGGCTCATAAATAAAGCATCCAATTTGGTTGCGACTGAGTCAGAAAATGCTTTAGGAAAGGACGATGAGTTTACAAAACACGCAAAAGACTTTAATGACCAGATGAAAGGTGAAACAATGCATTTAAATAGAGTCGATGGAACTAAAGAAAATGTTTCTTCTCCACCAGCGGTTTATCCATACGGGCCTTATGGAATGTATGGAAACCCTTATGAACGACCATTTGACCCATTGACTGGTGGAAGTAATTGGTATCATTATGGACGAAGAAGAAAGACAGTCAAGTTGGAGACAGACGTGAAGAAAGCAACTAAAAAGAAACCAAGGAAGAGAGTTATAAAGCAATGAATTCAACCGGGTGAAAAAACAGGTGAAAAAAGAGGTGAGATCTCACCACTTCACCTAAATTTATTTTTGTGCTATGTTTTCATACGTGTGGGAGTGGTGATATCATTAATTTTTAAATAAATGACGAAAACTATTGAGATAACAAACTACAACGGTCATGAGTTCAAGAATTTGTTCTTCGTTCCTCGTGAAAATACATTCTATCAGATACGAGGGAGAAAGGGTAAAGTTAGTTTGAGCGTTTATGACTACAAGCATAATGGAAAGTTTATACAAGCATACGATACAAACGGTAAGCGTGTTTCATTAGCTTTGTCAAAACTTACTAACATTTATTTTGACAGTGACTTTGACTCTGACGATTGGAGCGACAGCAGCGATACTGAAGAATATGAAGTATTGTGTGAAGCACAGCAATGGGAGGAGTTGCAATACTTTTGTAAGTGAGAACATTAGTGGGAACGTTAGTGAGAACGTTTATTTTTTCATTAGTGAAGTCGTTAGCGAAAATGTTAGTGAGGTGAAGTGGTTGGCGGCTTTGTAAATATTTAAGGTTAAGTTAGTGTTGTCGTTTGTGTTGCAAAATATACGTTAACGGTTTTGTAAAGTATCAAATTCACATATCAAGGGTAAGGTGGAACGCAGTGCCTCCGTACCCTTGATATGTATACTAACTCATCTGCGTGCCAGATAAGATTGGGTAAAAGCGCCCAATATCTTACTGCTGTTTCTGGCCCGGCATGCTCTAATCGCGTCTTGGTGAAATGATTTTCTTTGAAGTATCTGCGTACTTCTCTATAAGATACATCAATTTGTTGTAATTTCAAATGTTTCCATTGTTTTGTTTGACCACAGGGAAAGGCCCAGTGGTCATGTATCACAGCAAGAGCTTTGATTTGGTCGTAGGGATTGACCCTACGACCTTTCTTGCCTTTAGGCAATGGGATATTCTGTAAGCTAAATTGATTTTGTAAAAAAGATTTTGAAACATCTAAATATTTGAAATCATTTGATTGAAGGGTTGGGGCGATGGGAACATGGGTGCAAGCTTCTTCCCATGTCATTTTACCTTCTTCAATCTGATTGGAAATACCAATTAGGTAAATTCGATCGACATACCCTTTGTAAGGATTCATTCTAATGAAGTACGTTAACAATCAAATATTCTATAAGTGTCTAGTATGGAATTCAAAAGAATAAAGAAAATGGTAACGTAAATAAACGTATTATGAAATAATTTAAAATTAAAATGAAAAAAAGAAAAAAATAATAAGTAAAGTGACTGGAAATGAAAATGAAAATCAGTGTACAGTTTTATTTTTTTCTCGCTGTGAAACGTATTCGGTCATTTTTTTTAAAAATTAATTTTTTTTAGAGATAAGAGCTAAAACTCGGTAAACAACTTCTTTATGTCTAGAAAATTCTATCTTGCCTTTTATTTTTTTTCTCGCTGTGAAACGTATTCGGTCATTTTTTTAAAAATTAATTTTTTGTTAGAGATAAGAGCTAAAACTCGGTAAACAACTTCTTTATGTCTAGAAAATTCTATCTTGCCTTTTATTTTTTTCTCGCTGTGAAACGTATTCGGTCATTTTTTTAAAATTAATTTTTTGTTAGAGATAAGAGCTAAAACTCGGTAAACAACTTCTTTATGTCTAGAAAATTCTATCTTGCCTTTTATTTTTTTTCTCGCTGTGAAACGTATTCGGTCATTTTTTAAAAATTAATTTTTTGTTAGAGATAAGAGCTAAAACTCGGTAAACAACTTCTTTATGTCTAGAAAATTCTATCTTGCCTTTTATTTTTTTCTCGCTGTAAACGTATTCGGTCATTTTTTTAAAAATTAATTTTTTGTTAGAGATAAGAGCTAAAACTCGGTAAACAACTTCTTTATGTCTAGAAAATTCTATCTTGCCTTTTATTTTTTTCTCGCTGTGAAACGTATTCGGTCATTTTTTTAAAAATTAATTTTTTGTTAGAGATAAGAGCTAAAACTCGGTAAACAACTTCTTTATGTCTAGAAAATTCTATCTTGCCTTTTATTTTTTTCTCGCTGTGAAACGTATTCGGTCATTTTTTTAAAAATTAATTTTTGTTAGAGATAAGAGCTAAAACTCGGTAAACAACTTCTTTATGTCTAGAAAATTCTATCTTGCCTTTTATTTTTTTCTCGCTGTGAAACGTATTCGGTCATTTTTTTAAAAATTAATTCTTTGTTAGAGATAAGAGCTAAAACTCGGTAAACAACTTCTTTATGTCTAGAAAATTCTATCTTGCCTTTTATTTTTTTCTCGCTGTGAAACGTATTCGGTCATTTTTTAAAAATTAATTTTTTGTTAGAGATAAGAGCTAAAACTCGGTAAACAACTTCTTTATGTCTAGAAAATTCTATCTTGCCTTTTATTTTTTTCTCGCTGTGAAACGTATTCGGTCATTTTTTTTAAAAATTAATTTTTTGTTAGAGATAAGAGCTAAAACTCGGTAAACAACTTCTTTATGTCTAGAAAATTCTATCTTGCCTTTTATTTTTTTCTCGCTGTGAAACGTATTCGGTCATTTTTTTAAAAATTAATTTTTTGTTAGAGATAAGAGCTAAAACTCGGTAAACAACTTCTTTATGTCTAGAAAATTCTATCTTGCCTTTTATTTTTTTCTCGCTGTGAAACGTATTCGGTCATTTTTTTAAAAATTAATTTTTTGTTAGAGATAAGAGCTAAAACTCGGTAAACAACTTCTTTATGTCTAGAAAATTCTATCTTGCCTTTTATTTTTTTCTCGCTGTGAAACGTATTCGGTCATTTTTTTAAAAATTAATTTTTTGTTAGAGATAAGAGCTAAAACTCGGTAAACAACTTCTTTATGTCTAGAAAATTCTATCTTGCCTTTTTTTTTTTCTCGCTGTGAAACGTATTCGGTCATTTTTTTAAAAATTAATTTTTTGTTAGAGATAAGAGCTAAAACTCGGTAAACAACTTCTTTATGTCTAGAAAATTCTATCTTGCCTTTTATTTTTTTCTCGCTGTGAAACGTATTCGGTCATTTTTTTAAAAATTAATTTTTTGTTAGAGATAAGAGCTAAAACTCGGTAAACAACTTCTTTATGTCTAGAAAATTCTATCTTGCCTTTTATTTTTTTCTCGCTGTGAAACGTATTCGGTCATTTTTTTTAAAAATTAATTTTTTGTTAGAGATAAGAGCTAAAACTCGGTAAACAACTTCTTTATGTCTAGAAAATTCTATCTTGCCTTTTATTTTTTTCTCGCTGTGAAACGTATTCGGTCATTTTTTTAAAAATTAATTTTTTGTTAGAGATAAGAGCTAAAACTCGGTAAACAACTTCTTTATGTCTAGAAAATTCTATCTTGCCTTTTATTTTTTTCTCGCTGTGAAACGTATTCGGTCATTTTTTAAAAATTAATTTTTTGTTAGAGATAAGAGCTAAAACTCGGTAAACAACTTCTTTATGTCTAGAAAATTCTATCTTGCCTTTTATTTTTTTCTCGCTGTGAAACGTATTCGGTCATTTTTTTAAAAATTAATTTTTTGTTAGAGATAAGAGCTAAAACTCGGTAAACAACTTCTTTATGTCTAGAAAATTCTATCTTGCCTTTTATTTTTTTCTCGCTGTGAAACGTATTCGGTCATTTTTTTAAAAATTAATTTTTTGTTAGAGATAAGAGCTAAAACTCGGTAAACAACTTCTTTATGTCTAGAAAATTCTATCTTGCCTTTTATTTTTTTCTCGCTGTGAAACGTATTCGGTCTTTTTTTTAAAAATTAATTTTTTGTTAGAGATAAGAGCTAAAACTCGGTAAACAACTTCTTTATGTCTAGAAAATTCTATCTTGCCTTTTATTTTTTTCTCGCTGTGAAACGTATTCGGTCATTTTTTTAAAAATTAATTTTTTGTTAGAGATAAGAGCTAAAACTCGGTAAACAACTTCTTTATGTCTAGAAAATTCTATCTTGCCTTTTATTTTTTTCTCGCTGTGAAACGTATTCGGTCATTTTTTTAAAAATTAATTTTTTGTTAGAGATAAGAGCTAAAACTCGGTAAACAACTTCTTTATGTCTAGAAAATTCTATCTTGCCTTTTATTTTTTTCTCGCTGTGAAACGTATTCGGTCATTTTTTTAAAAATTAATTCTTTGTTAGAGATAAGAGCTAAAACTCGGTAAACAACTTCTTTATGTCTAGAAAATTCTATCTTGCCTTTTATTTTTTTCTCGCTGTGAAACGTATTCGGTCATTTTTTTAAAAATTAATTTTTTGTTAGAGATAAGAGCTAAAACTCGGTAAACAACTTCTTTATGTCTAGAAAATTCTATCTTGCCTTTTATTTTTTTCTCGCTGTGAAACGTATTCGGTCTTTTTTTTAAAAATTAATTTTTTGTTAGAGATAAGAGCTAAAACTCGGTAAACAACTTCTTTATGTCTAGAAAATTCTATCTTGCCTTTTATTTTTTTCTCGCTGTGAAACGTATTCGGTCATTTTTTTAAAAATTAATTTTTTGTTAGAGATAAGAGCTAAAACTCGGTAAACAACTTCTTTATGTCTAGAAAATTCTATCTTGCCTTTTATTTTTTTCTCGCTGTGAAACGTATTCGGTCATTTTTTTAAAAATTAATTTTTTGTTAGAGATAAGAGCTAAAACTCGGTAAACAACTTCTTTATGTCTAGAAAATTCTATCTTGCCTTTTATTTTTTTCTCGCTGTGAAACGTATTCGGTCATTTTTTTAAAAATTAATTTTTTGTTAGAGATAAGAGCTAAAACTCGGTAAACAACTTCTTTATGTCTAGAAAATTCTATCTTGCCTTTTATTTTTTTCTCGCTGTGAAACGTATTCGGTCATTTTTTTAAAAATTAATTTTTTGTTAGAGATAAGAGCTAAAACTCGGTAAACAACTTCTTTATGTCTAGAAAATTCTATCTTGCCTTTTATTTTTTTCTCGCTGTGAAACGTATTCGGTCATTTTTTTAAAAATTAATTTTTTGTTAGAGATAAGAGCTAAAACTCGGTAAACAACTTCTTTATGTCTAGAAAATTCTATCTTGCCTTTTATTTTTTTCTCGCTGTGAAACGTATTCGGTCATTTTTTTAAAAATTAATTTTTTGTTAGAGATAAGAGCTAAAACTCGGTAAACAACTTCTTTATGTCTAGAAAATTCTATCTTGCCTTTTATTTTTTTCTCGCTGTGAAACGTATTCGGTCATTTTTTTAAAAATTAATTTTTTGTTAGAGATAAGAGCTAAAACTCGGTAAACAACTTCTTTATGTCTAGAAAATTCTATCTTGCCTTTTATTTTTTTCTCGCTGTGAAACGTATTCGGTCATTTTTTTAAAAATTAATTTTTTGTTAGAGATAAGAGCTAAAACTCGGTAAACAACTTCTTTATGTCTAGAAAATTCTATCTTGCCTTTTATTTTTTTCTCGCTGTGAAACGTATTCGGTCATTTTTTTAAAAATTAATTTTTTGTTAGAGATAAGAGCTAAAACTCGGTAAACAACTTCTTTATGTCTAGAAAATTCTATCTTGCCTTTTATTTTTTTCTCGCTGTGAAACGTATTCGGTCATTTTTTTAAAAATTAATTTTTTGTTAGAGATAAGAGCTAAAACTCGGTAAACAACTTCTTTATGTCTAGAAAATTCTATCTTGCCTTTTATTTTTTTCTCGCTGTGAAACGTATTCGGTCATTTTTTTAAAAATTAATTTTTTGTTAGAGATAAGAGCTAAAACTCGGTAAACAACTTCTTTATGTCTAGAAAATTCTATCTTGCCTTTTATTTTTTTCTCGCTGTGAAACGTATTCGGTCATTTTTTTAAAAATTAATTTTTTGTTAGAGATAAGAGCTAAAACTCGGTAAACAACTTCTTTATGTCTAGAAAATTCTATCTTGCCTTTTATTTTTTTCTCGCTGTGAAACGTATTCGGTCATTTTTTTAAAAATTAATTTTTTGTTAGAGATAAGAGCTAAAACTCGGTAAACAACTTCTTTATGTCTAGAAAATTCTATCTTGCCTTTTATTTTTTTCTCGCTGTGAAACGTATTCGGTCATTTTTTTTAAAAATTAATTCTTTGTTAGAGATAAGAGCTAAAACTCGGTAAACAACTTCTTTATGTCTAGAAAATTCTATCTTGCCTTTTATTTTTTTCTCGCTGTGAAACGTATTCGGTCATTTTTTTAAAAATTAATTTTTTGTTAGAGATAAGAGCTAAAACTCGGTAAACAACTTCTTTATGTCTAGAAAATTCTATCTTGCCTTTTATTTTTTTCTCGCTGTGAAACGTATTCGGTCATTTTTTTAAAAATTAATTTTTTGTTAGAGATAAGAGCTAAAACTCGGTAAACAACTTCTTTATGTCTAGAAAATTCTATCTTGCCTTTTATTTTTTTCTCGCTGTGAAACGTATTCGGTCATTTTTTTAAAAATTAATTTTTTGTTAGAGATAAGAGCTAAAACTCGGTAAACAACTTCTTTATGTCTAGAAAATTCTATCTTGCCTTTTATTTTTTTCTCGCTGTGAAACGTATTCGGTCATTTTTTTAAAAATTAATTTTTTGTTAGAGATAAGAGCTAAAACTCGGTAAACAACTTCTTTATGTCTAGAAAATTCTATCTTGCCTTTTATTTTTTTCTCGCTGTGAAACGTATTCGGTCATTTTTTTAAAAATTATTTTTTTGTTAGAGATAAGAGCTAAAACTTTGCAGACAACTCCCCCATGTCTAGCAAATTTAACATTCGTCTCCCATTTTTATATATTTGGTTTAGAATGTTCGAAAATGCGTAATATGGTCATTAATATTAATTGAAAAGAACCTTGAATTAATTCAATCTGATCTCACAAAATATTTTAAATTACAAACTTTGTAGTTTGAATAGACCATTAGTATTAAACTCAAATAACTAGTTTATTTTTGAATAACAATTATTTGACTATATTCAATTTTGTGAATTTTCCTTCAAAAATCAAGTTTAAATATCTTATTTGCCATATAATTATAAATACAATGAAACATATTCGAAATTGAAAAGAATGACTTTTTCTGTTCTTTCAATCATTCAATTTGAATTTTGCAATATTGGATTTCCCATTAAATAGCTATTAAAAACAACAAGCAATTTAACCTACATTCAAATTTATTTGTGTTATATTCACTCTTCTCAAAACTTATAATTTTCGGCTATAGCATGATTATATGCTATATAATATAATAAACCTATAATAGTATCATTCTTTCAATTATTTGAAGAGAAAACCGAAAAAATCTATTTTCGGTCTATAACAGTCTATAACATTTGCTTCATTCAGCAACGCAATTTTTTCATGATTTCATGCAAAACCATTCATCTATTAATGCAATTAAGGACATTTCAACCTTGGAAAACTTTTATGAGGACATAAGGTTCCATTTTTCGTTTTTTATGAAGAGTCCAAAATTTGAATTAAAATCTCTCTCAATTATTTCTATGAAATAAGTAAATAATTTCAAGCAGAAATAAATGTTACATTCCATACTTTAATTGAGTTTTGAAAAGTATCTTCTGAAAATGTTTCTTTTGAAAAACTGCGGGCTGGTGTTTAAATAAATGTAACATAAATAATGCAAACATTATAATTTATAAAAAACGACAGATTAGTCTAGACCATAGTTGTAACGATAAAAGATTTTATATTATTTCTTCTATGAGCCAGGGCCAAAGTTTATTGATTCCTGCTCAAGAAGATAACAACAATGATGACTACGAGTATTATTCTGATAGTGGATCTTACGAATATTACTCTAGTTCTGAATCAAAACCCGAAAATAAAAAATTGTTAGGTCAAAAATCGCCTTCAAAGCACGTAGATTCAAAAGTCATCGAAGTTGCGCCTAAAAAAATAAAGAATGGTGGAATGCCGAGTTTATTAGTTCCCGGTGAAGATTATGATAATCCAACTCAATTTTCGGAGTCAAGCCATTCATCATGGATTGATGAAGCAAACGGATTCCATGAAAAACCAAGTCAAATAACGATTCCTACAAGTTCATCTCCATTAACTCCTCCTCCAGCTTCACCTCTTTTATCACCATCCGCACCGTCTTCACCACTTGCAATGGACTTTCCCCCACCGCCTCCGCCAACGCCGTTTGGCGCAGATGCGCTTTTACTTCCACCGATTCCGACAAATGAAGGTTTCCGTGGTATCACTCCGAACAAGAGCTTGGAGTTACTTCCAACTCCCGTTGTTCCTTCTCAAAAGCCGGTAGAAACGCCTTCAAGTCCAAAAGCTCATTACACACAAGCGGAAATCGAAGATCAGAGGCTACAAACATTCGACGGATTCAAGAGTGAGCTTGATGAATTCGGATGGGAGGTTATTCCTGCAGCAAGTAACATCAAATTTTCATCTGAAATGTTTGAGAGTCAATCGAAAGTACAACCACAACAAAACAACTTCGAATACATGGCTTCAACGATTGATGATGCTATGCAATCAAATGCCGTTCAATATTACTCTGGAACTCAAATGTTAAAGTCAATTCCTTTAGATAGCAACATTCCCGATGGCTACGAGGCATCTGCTATGCCTAATTTAGCAGCATTTTCTAATCTCGTTGTTCCAAGTGCCTTCGAAGATTTTGTTTTACCAATCAGAACTTGCCAAGCTTGTAACAAAGAAATTATTGACAATTACACATACTTAAATGGCTATTACTACCATGACGAGTGCGTTAAGTGCTTTACTTGTGGTAAACATCTCGATTATAACGAATGTTACACATACCAAGGCAAAAACATGTGCAAGGACTGCATAATCAAGGTTAGTAAGCGCGTGTGCAAGGTTTGCAGCAATCCAATCTTTACAGAAGACGAAATTTTAACTCTCAAGAGCGGAAAACAGATCCACAAGACATGTCTCGCGTGCAGTCGCTGCTGCAAACCATTAACTAACGAAAGCTACGAAGAAATAGGTGATAAAATCATATGCAAACACTGCCAAGAAAAAGTTGAAAATATTATATGCAAAAAATGCGGCGAAAAGATTCTCGAACTTAACTATGTATTTCACAATCAACAATACTTCCATCGCGACCACTTCCGCTGTGAAGTTTGCGATCAAATCTTAAATGGAGATAATTATATCGTACATCATAACAAATTCTACTGTTTACAGCATGGTTCGCCAATTACAGATAGTTGTGCATTCTGCAAACGCCGTTTCAACCTTCTTGACGACAGATTAAAGTGGCATGAGAAGATTTACCACTCAGAATGCTTCATTTGCAGAGTATGCGGCTGCCATTTGACTCCTGCTGCAGCTCGTCCCATCCACAACAGGCCGCACTGCTCAAAATGCTACGAAATGCGCATCAAAATGCCAGAAAAGAAGAAACACGTTCCTTCTGAAATGGACCAAATTAGAAGTGAAGTGAAAACCGAAAGGGAAGTAATTAACTTCACCAGGAGGTCCAGTAAATCCGTTCCTCTCGAAGGACCTCCAACTGTTATAGATAACAAGATCACAGCGCCGAATGTTGATGAACTCACTGTTTACGCATGAAGCACCAAAAATATATTTATTAATATATAATTTCATGTAATATTATTAAGTTGAACATTTATATTTTTGTTTAATACTAAATTCTTAATTTTAAAATTGTTTTTCTTTATCTTTTACTGTCGTGATCCTTCTAAACATATAATATATGTCTCAGTTGTACAGTTAATTTGTTCATACATCTCTTTGAATAAAAATTATAAAAATTATTTTTCATAATTTCCGTTGAAACAAGGATGTTTCCTCTAATCTTAATAGAAAATTGCAAATACTCATTTCCTGAATTTGATAATCATCATAAAACTGAAAACTAAATAAATGGTCATTAATTCTTATATTATTTTATTGTACAATTTTTGTACTATTTAAATTTGCATTATTAAAGGAAAATGAGAAGATAAAAATTTACAACTGCAATTGAGAGGAAAACTATAATAATATGATTGCCTTCTATATGGGCAAGAGTTTTTAGATGATTTAAAAACTGAAAGATGATGAAAAAATGAAAAATAAGTATAACAATATTTTAATCTTAAATTTTATTAACAAAAGACAGCTCACATGTTCTTTACAGCATGATTTTTCACTAATGTCCAGTATTGAGCCTTGTAAGTATCCAATTCAATCAAAAGATCACAGTACTTGTCTTGTGTCTCTTTATCGTTCTGTATACATGCAATGGTATAAAGTAATGAATAGATTTCCTTGAAATGATGATCAACTACGATTTTATCGAAAGTTTCTTTGATTGTTGGGACAAGTGAAGGATTGAGCTTCATGAGTCCACGGATGTAGTTTGCGGCACTCTCATTTTGATAATCTCTTGCCATTAACTCTAAAACATATTTCAATTCTTCTTCTGTATTTAGATTTTTGTGTTGAACAATCCAGAATCTGAAGCTGAGAGCACTGTTATTATATTTATCAACATGTAGTAAATCCTTTGTGTAGTCAAGAAAATAATCATAAACACCCCAGCGTTCAATGAACCAAATAAAGAAACTATAGGCATGGAAGTTCTTGTTATCGCATGCAATAAGTTTGAAAAGCCTTTTCTTCTCATCTGGAACTGTTTCACAACGGTCATCGAGGAATTTACGATGATTCCATAATTGGTATGGTTTAACTTGTTCAACTGTAAGCTGATCGAGGAAATCCATTTCTTCTTCCCAGGAATAACCAATAGCTTTCAAAATTTCTTGACGATACCACCAAACTGCGATATTGGATGGATTTTTCGTAGCAATTATTTCTGTTAATTTAAGTGCACGCTGCGATAATTCCATTTTATTTAATGCAGCACGGAAAATTCCCATAATATATTTATATTGTTCAGAATATTGCATTCCGAAGATTCCATCTGGATCTTGTTTTGCCTCTACTGGAGTGGTGTCACTCCATGTATTCTGAAATTCTTCAAACTCTAAATCATTCATTGAATTTGAAATGATAAAAAGTGACAAAATCTGTTGGAGACTTTTACTGATCTATTGATTTTTTACACAAGCTTGAGTTCGGAAGGACTTCGCTGATGTAACTGGTTACTAGTTCTTTATATCTAGGTTAATATTTCAAATATTGACACTTCAGTTTAAATTTGAAGAAAACTCTGTGTGAAAGTCCTCACACTTCTTCTAATGATCAGTTCCAAGATCTGCTTATTAATCGCATTTGTTTAAAATCCTGATGTATTCATTAATTGTGCACATTTGTCATGGAAAATGTACTTTGTACATTTAATCTTGATTTGTTGTTCTGTATTCATGGTTTAAGGATATGTGTCGATAAAATTTTTAAAAATTATGCAAAATTATTTAATGAATTTTTAAAACATTGGGCAAAATATAATTAAAACCAGTCCGCTTGCTTTAGTCTATTGATAGAATTAATCCTATGAATTCTTTAAACTTAATTGGATTTTTCTTTCTGATTTACTCATACAAAAACATTTCTGTGAAGAATGCATCAAGCACATGTGCATGGAGTATATTGTGATGATTCGAAAGTCCAGATAAATGTTTTGATCAAATTCCTATTGTCTTTTTTTATTTTGTTGTAAGTGGAAAAGAACCAAGGCATGGTATTGCCTACATGCCTATAATATTGAAGAAATTCATAAAAATATAAAAAAATTCAACTTTTGTAAACGTTCTTTTTGAGCAAATCAAAATGAGATCAGTTACACACCTTAAAGCAGATACCCTTAATCTTCAGCCTCTTGAAGGTTATACTTTAGTCAAAACAGTTGGAGTGGGAACTTTCGGCGCAGTTTTTCTTTGCAACAATGCTAAAGGAGAGCCTGTGGCAATTAAGAAAGTTTTTATGGATCCAAAGTTCAAATCTCGTGAATTGCAACTCGTTAGCCGTCTTCAACACCCGAATAATTTAGTTTACATTGGACATAAATTTATTAATGAAGGTCAGAGACAGCACAAATTCTTAATACTCATTACAGACTATTTGCCAGACAGTCTTCCAATGTTTATGTCGAAATTCCCGTTCCCACCTCCTTTATATGTCAAATTATGGGGATATCAAATGTTTTCTGGCCTTGCTTACCTTCACGCGCACAGCATAGCTCATCGTGATATCAAACCATCGAACGTTCTTGTTGATCCAGATGATGGACGCCTTCAATTATGCGATTTTGGTAGTGCAAAGTTCCTTTTGCCAGGAGAAAAGAGTGTTTCCTACATTGCAACAAGAAACTATCGAGCTCCAGAGCTACTATTAGACTGTCCGGCCTATACTTTTTCAATTGATGTTTGGTCGGCAGGATGTGTTCTTGCAGAGCTCTTCCTTCAAGGTCGCTCTTTATTTAATGGAAGAAACAACTCTGAATTATTAACTTCAATAGTCAAAACCATCGGTTCACCAAATCCAGAAGATTTGGAGTCATTCGAATCATCAAAACGTTTTACACAATTTGGAATTAAGGGTATGACACTCAAAGCAGCCCTCCCATCATTCACACCACCAGAATTTATAGATTTACTCGAAAAAATATTTATTTTCAATGTTAAGAAGCGTTATACAGCTGTTGATTGCATGAGACATCCATTCTTTGCTGATTTATTCAATCCAGGAACTACACTTCCAAGCGGAAAGCCACTTCCGGATTATTTGTATAAAATGAAGACTCCAGAAGAAATGTTCCGTAACTTCCCGAATGGACCATCACCAGAATAAAGATTATTTCATATTTGATATTATATTAACTTTAATAAAATGTTTTAAAAAATAATAAAAATTTATAAGTTAAATTAATTGATTTTAAACCCATTTGACACCAATCGATAAAAGATACTCCCTCACAGATTTGCGCGATAAATAAAGCAGAGTTTTCCCATTATTGGTTGTTGCATTAATATTAGCTCCGATAGAAATAAGATATTTCACAATTGGGAGATTACCATTCTGTGCTGCACTAATGAGTGGAGTATTCTCTTTGTTATTTTTTGTTTCAATATTTGCCCCTTTAGAAATAAGAAGTTTCATTATTTCGATAGATATGATATCCATTTTTTCATCATATGAATAAGGATTTGTAGCCAGTATAAGGGCAGTATTTCCATCTTTATTCCTTTCATCTATATTAGATCCAAGAAAAATCAAATATTGAACTATTTCTAAATGTCCAAATTGTGATGCAAGCATAAGTGGAGTTACTCCGTCATTATTCTTTATATCTTTATCAATTCCAGCAGATATAAGACATTTGACTATTTCAAGAAAACCTGCGCGAGATGCTTGTGTGAGTGTGGAATTTCCATTATTATCTTTAATATCTATTCTGGCTCCCGAAGAGATAAGGTATTGACTAACTTCAAGTTTTGAATCATTGAGGGCACAAATAAGTGAGGTTTTTCCTTCTTTATCTCGTGCATCAATATTTGCCCCGATAGAAATAAGATATTTAACAATATCAATTTTTCCATCTCTTGAAGCAATTATAAGAGGAGTTTCGCCGTTTCTACTTTTTGCCTCTAAATTAGCTCCAACTGAGATGAGATGTTTGATAATTTCAAAATGGTTATTCTCTGTAGCTCGCAAAAGTGGGTTAGAACCGTATTTATTTTTTGCTTCTATATTAGCCCCAATTGATGTGAGATATTTGACCAATCTAATGTTTCCATTAGATGAGGCCCTAATGAGTGGTGTTTCTTCTGAAAAGTCTTTGTGATCTTTATCGTTGCCTGCTTTTATTAGACTTTTTATGATTTCGAATTCTTCAGGACCTGATGCATAGTCAATTGGATAATAATAATCATAAGTTGTAATGCAAGTTCTACATCCACCTTTAATAAGAGATATGACAAGTCTGGAATTGCTATTTTGGCAGGCCATATGAAGAACTGTCTTTCCATGTTTATCGCCATAACAATATAGGCCTTTTTTACATGCCTTTTCAATCATTCTTTGATTACCTTGTTTCGAAAGTTCATCAAGGAAACTATAAATCCGATTTGGGTCATTTAAATTTTCATACTTAGCAATTTCTAAATCTTCTTTCAATCCAGAGATTATATTTTCCTTTTCAACAATAATTGATTGCAATGATTGCATCTCTTGGTACATTTGAATCAAAAAATTAATTATTCCATCGAGCAAATTTAATTTCACGTATTTTTTAACAGATTTTAAAGTAGCAATTGCTTCTGGAAAATTGTTAATTGAAACATATGAATCTCGAATGCACTCAAATATATCTCTTGTTTTGATTGTTGAAGATGACTGTTTAAGAAGCGAGATGAAATTATCTGAAGTGAGATTTGCAAATTGCAGAATTTTTCTTATGTCTTCTATTTCAAAAACAGTGCAGAGCTTGTCGTCCTCAAGAAAGTCTGTAATATGGGCTGCTAAATATTCATAATTTAGTATTAAACCCTGATCCATTTTTTGAAGTCAAAACATGTTCTCAAAAAAATAACTATTAATTTGTGTGAAGTCAAAACAGCCACTCAAAAATAATTTTTTAATTTCCGTAAAAAAGTAATATAAAATTAATTAAAAATGCACTTTATTTAAAATTACTGGATAGAAGCGTAAAAAGCAAAATGCCTTACTGTGTTTGCTGGATCTTCTTGTAGCCCTCGTAACGTGTCTTCATATCGTTGATAAGAAGTGGGAACTTAGTCTCAGCCTCCTTTGGATAGATATCCTTAAGAGCAGCGAATCTGTTTTCGCCCTTAACAAGTGGGTCGAGGTTGTAGTCTGGCTGCTTTGTGTCGACTGTGAGTGGCTTGTCCTTGGATGGGTTGTAACGGAAGAGGTTGAGGTAACCTGTCTTGAGGAGATCCTTGCAGTGCTTTGGTGTTGAGCCAAGTCCCTTCTTGATACCGTGGTTGATGCAAGGAGAGTAGTTGATGATGATAGCTGGGCCGTTGTACTCCTTAGCTTCCTGGAGAGCCTTGAGAGCCTGGTTAGGATCAGCGAGTAAGCATGTTGAAGCGACATAGATGTTCTTGTATGTCATAGCGATGGCGCCAAGATCCTTCTTAGCCTTTGTGTAACCAGCAGCAGAGAAGTTAGCGACAGCACCACGAGATGTAGCCTTAGAGCATTGGCCACCAGTGTTGGAGTAAACTTCTGTATCGTAGATGATGATCTTGACGTTTTCGCCAGAAGCAAGAACGTGATCAAGGCCACCATAGCCGATATCGTAAGCCCAACCATCACCACCGACGATCCAGACTTGCTTCTTGGCAAGGATGTCAGCCTGTGACTTGAGGTCGAAGAGCTTCTCGGATGGGTTCTGAACCTTAGCAAGGAGTGGCTTGATCTTCTCAGCGAGATCGCCGGATTCCTTATCCTGATCCCAAACCTTGAGGAGTTGCTCGAAGAGATCCTTGAGCTCACCCTTGACTTCACCGGATTCGATGACATCGACGATGAGGCGCTTTGTGATGTTACGGCGGGCTTCGACAGCCTTGAACATACCGTAGCCGAATTCAGCGTTATCTTCGAAGAGGGAGTTAGCCCAAGCTGGACCGTGTCCGCGCTCGTTTGTTGTGTATGGGTTGAATGGGAATGTAGCACCCCAAACGAGAGAGCAGCCTGTAGCGTTAGCGAGGTAAAGCTGGTCACCATAGAGCTGTGTAAGGAGCTTGCAGATAGCTGTTTCACCGCATCCCTGGCAAGCACCGTTGAATTCGATGAGTGGCTGGCGGAACTGAACGTTGCGAACGTTTGTAGCTGGAACAAGGTGTCCACGGTTTGGAATAGCTGTAAGGCGTTCCCAGTTCTTGCCCTCTTCCTCGTCGAGCTTAGCGTTACGGTATGTCATAGAGAGAGCCTTTGTTGGGCAGGATGTGACGCATGTGCCGCAGCCTGTGCAGTCGAGTGGTGTGATCTGGATTCTGAACTGGTAATCCTTGATCTCCTTGCCCTTAGCCTTTAGTGTTGTAAGGCCCTGGACTTCTTCTGGCTTGAGAAGGAATGGGCAGATGACAGCGTGTGGGCAGACCATGGCGCAGGTGTTGCACTGAATGCACTTCTTTTCGTCCCACTTTGGAACTGTGACGGCGATACCACGCTTCTCGAACTTGGCTGTGCCGTTTGGAACGAGGCCGATGTCGACCATCTCATCAACAGAGACGGACTCACCTTCCTGAAGGATGGACATATCGATGATGTGGCGGATACCCTCGTGCTTTGGTCTTGGTTCGACTGGAGCGTTGAGCCATTCAGCCTTGTTGTACTTGAATTCCTTGAGGCCCTGGAGAGCATGGTCGACCATGTCCCAGTTCTTCTGGATGACTTCCTTACCCTTGCGAGCGTACTGCTTAGCAATGGACTTCTTAAGGAGAGCGATGCACTCTTCGGCTGGGATGATGTTAGCGAGGCCGAAGAAAACTGTCTGCATAAGCATGTTGATACGGCCTGGGAGCTTGAGGTCGATAGCGATCTGTGTAGCATCGATTGTGTAAAGCTTAGCATCCTTCTCAGCGATTGAGCGGCGGAATGATCCTGGGAGATCCTTGTTGAGATCAAGATTGCCTGGGAAGTTGATGACGAAGACACCACCCTGCTTGAGTTGCTTTGTCATGTCGAACTTGTGGAGGTATGATGGGTTGTGGCAAGCGATGTAATCAGCGTTCTGAACGTAGTATGGAGCGTTGATTGGCTTGGCACCGAAACGAAGGTGGGATGTTGTGACACCTCCGGACTTGTGGGCATCGTAAGCGAAGTAAGCCTGGCCGTAAAGCTTTGTGTTGGAAACGATAAGCTTGATAGCCTGCTTGTTAGCACCGACTGTACCATCAGAGCCGAGACCCCAGAACATGCACTGCTTTGTGCCTTCTGGAAGGTGATCGAATGGCTTGCCGAGTGGAAGAGCTGTTTCTGGGTTGACAACACCAACTGTGAAGCGGTCCTTTGGAATCTGAGAAACAAGGTTCTTGACGATGGCTTCGACATGGACTGGAGCGAAGTCGCGGGATGAGATACCGTAGCGGCCACCGATGATCTTGACGTTGCGTTCGCCAATGAGAGCAGCAGCAACATCTTCGAAGAGTGGTTCACGTGGGCCTGTTGGATCTACAACCTTGTCGAGAACGCAGACACGCTTGACAGAGGATGGAATGGCAGCGTTGAACATCTCAACAGAGAATGGGCGGTAAAGATAGACCTTGATGAGGCCTGTCTTGTACTCTGGGTGTTCTGTGATGAATTCTTCGACTGGATCACAGCCAGAACCCATCATGATGATGACGTTCTCTGGGTCACGTGGGCCAGCGTACTGGTATGGCTTGTAGTAACGGCCTGTCTTGTCACCGAGAGCCTTCATCATCTTCTCGACTTCAGCTGGGAGAGCCTGGTATGGCTTGCGAAGCTTTTCGTGCATCTGCCAGACGTATTCTGGGCCGCAGATTGTGCCGCGCTCAGATGGATGTTCTGGGTTAAGAGAACGAGCACGGAAGGCGGCGAGAGCCTTCTGGTCGATAAGTGGCCAAAGTGTTTCGTTATCGAGTTCTTCGTATGTGTTGATTTCGTGGGATGTACGGAAGCCATCGAATGTGTGGATGAATGGAAGACCTGTGTGGATGGATGTTAAGTGAGCGACAGCAGCGAGATCGTGAGCCTCCTGGACACCATTTGAGAAAAGAATTGGCATGCCTGTGGCACGACAAGCGTAGATATCACCGTGATCGTTGTAAATGGAAAGAGCAGATGTAGCAATGCAACGAGCAGCGATGTGGAAGACAGCTGGGCACATTTCACCGACGATCTTGTACATATCTGGGATCATAAGGAGAGCACCTTGTGAAGCTGTGAATGTAGCGCAAAGGGCACCAACTGCTGTAGCACCGTGAACAGCGGCAGCAGCACCACCTTCTGATTGCATCATAGCCATGTTGACTTTGTTGCCCCAGATGTTCTTACGACCCTGGGCGATCCAAGCATCAACTAATTCACCCATTGTTGTAGCTGGTGTGATTGGGTAGATGAATGATGTTTCTGTAAGCTGGTAAGCAACGGAAGTGGCAGCGGTATTGCCATCTCCTGGAACTCTTTTGCTGAAATTGCGAAGCATTCGGAATTAAAAATGAGGTGAGTCCCGTGAATTGTTAAACTCTAACAATTTCAAAGAAAATAATTGACAAGCAAATTTAGAAAAGTGTCTCTCAATTTATGACGAAACAGTTCTCAAAATTGAGTGTGAGATAGCAAATTGTATTATACTTCAAAGTAATTTTCGATTTTATGCGATAAATATTAACCTATGTCATGTTCTGGTAATATTTTGTCTCTCTTATAATTTTTCTGTCGTTTATTTTGAGAACGCCCATGATGGATTCAAAAAAGCTATAGATATCGCGCGGACAATTCTCTGAGCATTTAATTACAGTCATTTGCCCGAGTTTATTTTGATACTTTAATGGGCTCCCAATCAAATTCCAGTGTGGAGAAATTAACGCTTGAAAACTAATAGCAAAGGCTGACCGTGATCAATAATTGAAGTAAATGTTGTCATGAACTAATCTAAACAGGTTTGCCTATTATAACCGATTTCTGGGAAAAAATGCGATTGAGAAACAGTAGAAAAGTATAAGAATGATTTTGTCAATCCGATATGATTTAATCAATTATGTTATTTTTAGGAATTATAGCGAATGGCCCATTATAACAGCTTTTTGTCAATCACATTTCATTGAAAAAAAAAATACATATCCGTTATAGTGTTAATAATAAGCCCTCAAAGTAATTGCGATTTTAGCTTGATAAACTGATAAAATAAGAGTGCAATTAATTACCAATTGGAAAAGCTTGATAGCTAGGGCTTTTAAATATTGTCTTGGAAGCCAATTAATCACTTCATAGTTTTGTGAATTAATTGTGAAATCATAATAAACTCATCAAGTTATATCTGAGAAATAAAATGTTACAGATAAAATATATCTTTTGTCTAACTGATGCAAATAATAGTTTTAGTACTTATGCTAATGAGTGGCCAAGTTTTATCAAAGTTACAACTACTTATACCATTAATATACATGAAAAGTTAAAGATTTATTTGTCATACATCAATTCATACTGAAAAACATGTGATGTATATAAACTACATATGAAAATTATCAGGTAATGCCCGAATTCAAGTAACTTTGCGGAGGATATCTTCAAACTCTAAAAATATATTAACATTTGCTTTATCAAAGGATACAATAATGACAAATTTTATTGCTGCAGTAATCAAAATTGAATTTGTGATTGTAAAAAAAAATCATTTGTTTACCATTTGGAAAATTAATTCAAAATTTTCCGATTTTTCGTCAATAGTCCATATGTTGAAGAAACTTAGTTTATTTCCATTTTTATTTTTTCCGACAACGGTTTTTTCCTTTCAAAAAATACTTCAATAATTTGATTCATTTTTCATGAATTCGGCCATCTTTACTGGTCTCAGGGAGCAATACAAAGACTATATTGACATCACTAGGTCAATATATCAACTAAGCACGACAAATGAAGAAGAAATTAAAACAATTTACAATGAAATAAAAACTAAACTCATTGAACCAAAACTACTTCCGCACTATATGGTATGCCAGATTCTAAAATTGGCCACAAGGTATAGAAAGCGTTATGTTAAATCATATCTTTCATTATTCAAAAAAATTTATGATGATTATTATCCATGGTATTATCTAGCATTAGGACCTCTCTTTGAATTCTTCTTTTATCAGGAATATGGAATTATGTTTCACCAAAATGACCCGTCAAAATTCAAAGAATTTGAAGCACAAAAATGTTCAGTATATGTTTGTGAAGAAAACCCGATATATAGGGCTTTAATGAATGACAACTTAGACACATTCAAAATTATAGCAGAGCAAGATGGTTTCGATAAGGATCAATTAATCAAATGTAGTTTACATCCTGACCCTTATGGAAAAGGAGAATCATTGATTGATATATGTTGCCTTCATGGAGCAGTTGGATGTTTTAAATATTTAAGAGCAAAATATGACTGGACTTTAACTATCAAAAATCTTCAATTTTCATTATTGGGCGGAAATTCAAGCATCATTAATGAGTGCCTACAGTATGTAGATCCCGATGAAAAAGTAATGCAATATGCAATTATTTCTCATAATCAAGATTTTGTGGTATATTTGATGAACAATTATGATTTGAAAATTAAATTAGAATGGTGTTCTGAGTTTCACAACCTCGATGCATTCCTAATATACATGGATTATAGCAAAGATATTAATAGTTGTTTTACACATTCGTTGAGCTTTGGAATTAATTCTCTCTGTAAATCATTTATTGAATATGGAGTAGATGTTAATTCGAAAGATAATATTTTTGGCTATTCTATTCTTCATGCTGCAGTCATAGAAGGTAACAGGGAATTGATTAAATATCTTTTATCTCATGGTGCTGATGTTAATGTAAAAAATAATGCTGGAGAAACTCCACTTTTTTCCACATGCAATCATGGAATCATTGATTTTGCCGACATCCTTATTTCAAATGGTGCGAATGTAAATTCAAAAAATAATCATAAAGAAACACCCCTTCACTTTGCAGCACGTCATAGCAAGGAAATTTGCGAAATTTTAATTTCAAATGGTGCGAATGTAAATTCAAAAAATGATTATAAAGAAACACCCCTTCACTTTGCAGCACGTCATAGCAAGGAAATTTGCGAAATTTTAATTTCAAATGGTGCGAATGTAAATTCAAAAAATGATCATAAAGAAACACCCCTTCACTTTGCAGCACGTCATAGCAAGGAAATTTGCGAAATTTTAATTTCAAATGGTGCGAATGTAAATTCAAAAAATAATCATAAAGAAACACCCCTTCACTTTGCAGCACGTCATAGCAAGGAAATTTGCGAAATTTTAATTTCAAATGGTGCGAATGTAAATTCAAAAAATGATCATAAAGAAACACCCCTTCACTTTGCAGCACGTCATAGCAAGGAAATTTGCGAAATTTTAATTTCAAATGGTGCTAATGTCAATGCAAAAAATAATATAGGAAAAACACCACTTCATAAAGCTTCTCAAAAGAACAATAAATATGTTGTAGAATTTCTTATAAATCATGGTGCAGATGTTAATGCCAAAAATATAAATGGGAAAACTCCTTTAAATATAGCAATTGAAAAGAATAACAGAGAGGCTCAAATCATTCTTGTTTTTTATGGTGCAAAAGAAACATAAAAGATGTCTATATTTGACTATAAACTATTCACCTTTCATGATTAAACAATTGATTTCAATAAAAATTGTGATCTTATTGCCGAAAATAAAGAAATTTGATAAATTGCATCTATTTTTGATTGAATCTTTAGATTTTTCTAATAAATATCATTTCGAAATAAGATATTTATCAAATGTTTTGTCTATTGTATCAATGGCATCAAAATGACACACACTAGGTCCATCTTGATCAAAAAGATGCAAAATAATGTGATGTTAGGATTAAAATTCAGGATATAAGAAGAAAACGAATTTACGAAATGAATTTCAATAACTGGATATGTTTAGTATTTAATAGTGAAAGATAAATTGTGTTTCTGGTACCTTTTGTCACTTTTTGAAAAAAAAATAAATATGAGTGTCGACGCAGACGGAATTATCATTAATCAGCTTTCCATTCTTGGCTACAAGCAAGCTGGAGCCATCCAGAATCTTTCGGCCATCACAACTGACAAGATGATTGATGTCTTAAGATTCCTTTTCTCACTATTTCCAGATATCGGTAAGACTCCACCACCTCCAAAGAGCAGCGCTACCCTTTATAAATATGCAACAGACATGATAGAAAAGATTGTTGCAAAGGGATATCCAACATCTTTAGGATATGATGCTATTTTATACCCACAGATCGAAAAAACACGTGCAGTCATTTCTTTCTTGCTTGAAAAAGTCCCACGTTCAAACAATGATGTTGCTAAATCTGTTGCTGTTACATCTCCAAGCGCATTAGCAATTAAGGCCGCTCAAGATGAATTCAACGCATGCAAGACATTAAAAGTCCGTTCATACGTTGTTCAGTCACTTAAGGAAGTCCTTAAGCCAGCTGGAATTGAAGATTCTAAGAAGATTGCTGAGTTTTCATTAATGCCAAAGCAGCCATTCATTGAAGAGCCAATCTTACCTAACTCTGGCATTCCTTTCAACACACAGCTCAAGAAGAACTCATTAGCTTCTCTTCTTGCCTTCAATGATCGTGAAGTTGATATTGATCAGTTCGATTTCAGCAAAGAGAAGCCATCAACAACTAAGCTTCAAAATATCGCATCCCGTGCCTTCCAAGTTTCATCTACTCCAGCGGAAGTCGTAGCTGTTGCAATGAAACCAACAATTTTACCATCTACAAAGGCCAGATCACGTATTGCCAATCAGGCCCGTTTCGACTACCACTCCCAAGATACAAAGATCGGCCAAAACGCCGCTTCTACCCTTACAACAGCTGCCGTCGCATCTACAACAGGAATCGAGAGGAGCGCAAGCAAGGACAAAGTTGATCTTGCAGAGAAAGTGGAAGAAGCCGCTCCAGCAGCTCCTGTTGTTCCGAAATTAACAGTAAAACAAGAAAAGCAAATCAGAGAAGAGCAAAGCAAGGAAATGGTCGAAATCCGCGAGTTAATCAACAGAACAGAATCCTCAGCCGCAGAAATCGAAAGCCAAATCGAATCAAACAAGGACGAAATCAAGAGAATCAACGAATTACTCGAAACAGTCAAAGAAGAAAATACAAGGCTCGCAAACGAAGTCGACAAGGCCACCAAGATGGCTGAAATCGCAAAGTCCGATCCAACACAAATACGCGCTTTACAGAGAGATTTCGTCGATTCGATGGCCTCTCTTCTTGAAATTGCCAGAGAGTTCGAACCGAAGAGATCCGCCCTTATCAACGAATACAGAAGCCTTTCTACGGCCATCAGGACAAGAACTGATGATTATCAGCGCCAGATGACAAAACTTGCCAAACTTAAACGCCAAATCCAAGAAGGTGAAGCCAAATTGGCCACAGATGCCGAGGCTATCTCCAATCTCGAGAAAGCCATGGAAAACAGAGGAGAACAGAAACCAAGATCTCATTACATCGATTCCATCTTCCAGATCATCAAGACCATCGAGAAACAAGAGGCTGACGTAGAGAGAATCAGATCAGATATCCGTAACCAACATAATACAATGAATAACACGATTTCCAAGGTAAAAAGAACTTGGATGTACATCGACGAAATGGTCTATACAGAGGCAAAGACGCCAAACGGAGAGTGGGCAAAGATGATGTACAAGACAATCGTAGAGTTACTTGTCTTATTCGAAGGAATTTCTGAAGGAATTGAAACTTCTGGTAAAATCTCTGCACAGATCATGGAACTCGATACAAAGATCGACAGAGCCGAGACACAAATCGACAGAAACGCACTCGAGAGAATCGAAGAGGACCTTGCAAACGTAAAGAAGGAAATCGCTGCTCGCTCGAAGTAAAAAGTATAATCAGATTATTATATCTGACTAGTTTATGCAATTTAGTTATTTTTTTACTCAATATCTCAAAAATTATTTTTGATATTTACAATTACATCCGTTCTATCTATAAAATTATGCTGGATTGTGTAGTTAATAGACAAAATATAGATAAAAGATGAGACTTCCTTTGAATATTTATGAAATAATCAAGGAATTAATGGATAAATCTTACTTTTAATAGATCATTGAGTTCTACAATGGTATTCTTTAATGTTCATTAATGAAAATAAAGTAGAATTGCGTTTTTCAAATTCCAAAAATTTAAAAATGAATTAAAAATTCTCAGATTTATACGAGAAAATAGAATTTTTAAAAAATTTTTGGAAAAAGAATATACTTTATTTTTATTGTAGTACAAGATTTTCTATTAAAATTATCTCTTCTTAAAGAGTTTTGTTTGATTTTGATTTTAAATTACTTATTATGTAAGGTAATAATTAGTTTAAGTATAATATTAAAATTAGCATCTATTTTTATAAGTATAATCCTTGTTTTCGCATCATCACAAAGATAAATGTATTTTTTAATCTTTGCTAATGATGATAATTTAAATAAAGTAATCCAGCAACAAAACTTGGGCATAAAACTCTCATTTGACTCATCTATTACAAGCTCTTCCCTCTAATAAAAGTAAATTAGAAGAGATTAGGTAAGAAAAAAATAATGAAGAAATTATATAGAGATAGATAGAGTTTATATCATTTAGGCTGTAACTGCAGCATGATTTCTGTAGTTGATGATCTCAGCTGGTTCAACCTTTCTTTCGCTGATAAGCTGGATTGTTGTGAGGAGTGGGAATTTCTCTGTTGCCTTTCTCTCAACAAGGATCTTGTAGACTTCAGCAGCAGCAAGTGTACCCTGAAGCTTCTGACCGTTGAGGAGTTCAGCTTCGCATTCCTTGAATGACTTTCCAGACTTGACGAAGTATTCAGCGCACTTTCTGTTTCTGCCGCCATAAGATGATGCGACAATATCGCCGAATCCGCATGATTCAATCATTGTAAGGATGTCGACACCTCTTTCTGGGAACATCATCTTAGCGAAGTCGAAGATCTCGACGAAGCCTTCACGGAGGATAGCAGCCTTTGTGGACTGACCCATGTTGAGGCCATCAACAATACCGCCACCGAGAGCAACGATGTTCTTCATTGTGCCGGAGAGTTGCTGTGTAACGATATCGTTTGTGCAAGAGATCTTGAACTTTGGAGATTCGAAGAGCTGCTTCCATGTCTCACGCTCTGGGATATCTGGGAAAGCTAATGTGGATTCGCAGAAGTCTCCGCGAGCGATTTCGTTAGCGATGTTAGCACCCATGAGAGAGCCGCACTTGATGCCGATGATCTCTTCGACTGTATCTGTAAGGAGCTGGATCTTGCCATCCTTGAAATTGATACCCTTTGTAAGGAGGCATCCTGTAGCTGTGTTCTTAACATGTCCCTTCATCTTTTCGAGTGTAGCTGGAAGGAATTGGTGTGGGACGACAAAGATGAAGAAATCAGCATCGCAGCATTCGACGACGTCACCGCTGGCTTCAACATTTTCACCGAGGTTGTAACCTGGAAGATACTTGACATTCTCGTGTGTTGTGTTGATTGTATGGATGAGGGATTCGCCATTGACGATTTCTTCAAGAACCCACATCTTGATGTGTGGATCCATTTCTGGAACGTTCTTGATGTTGGTTGCGCAATGTCTGGCGATGCATGAACCGAAGTTACCAGAGCCAATGATGCTTAACTTGTAAGGCATTATCTAAAAATGAAGTGTTTCTACCATAAGCATTCATTTGATGCAAAAATTTTAAATTCTGAGACTCTAAACCAAATTGCTTTCAAAAAATAAACGACACATACAAATATTTGTCACACCAATCAATTTTTGGCCCAAATAATTTATAAATATTTCATAAAAACCATAAAGAGGTAATTTTGTCAGAAACAATGATCGTTTTTTGTAAATTTGTCAGCAGTTTTATTCGTCCTACGAGAGAATGATCTTCACCATTCAAAGCTCTTTCTTTACGTACAGTCCACTCAAGTGAGCAAAGACAAATAAAATTTATAAAATCAATTTTGAAAAGTTTACAAAGTCATATTATTTTTCAACCTGACAAGAATAATAGAATGTATTGTTACTTATAAACATTTCTTCAGAAAATTATTCGTCCATACAATTCAAAATTGAATACATCACAAAAAATGCTTGTTTGTTTTTTTCTCAAATCTGGAAGCAAAAATTCCAGATATCACTCTTATTCGTTAAATATTCGGTCATACTTATATCTTCTTGCCAAAGGATTACATAGAAATGACTACATTTCATCAAAATATTTCAAATATTTATTTTCTTCATTATTTGCCATATCAGAGTCATACAATCACTTACAGTTTCAACAACTTATTAACCATGCCTTTAAAATAAGATTTACTTTTATATTTTTAATCAATTTGAAATATTATCCAAAATTAAGTATATTAGAAGAACCCAATTGTTAAATCATATTTTAGCAGTTACACAAACTATTTACTAAATCAAAATGTACTATAATGTATTTTGATTTAGAAAAAAATTCATTTCTTTGATATCTGATTTATATTGGAGTTTTCTTTATTTCGTTGAATAGGCTTCAATAATACTGCGTATGAATAAAAAGATCGTTTCATTGAATTTGACACATCATTCCGAAATAATATATTTTCTTAACTTTACAAAAAGCTGATAAATTCTAAATTCTAAAATAAAAGCTGTAATCTTCTGCCACACTATAACAGCACACCATATTTGAAATAAAAACAGATCGATAAAACCGTAATTTTTATTAACGATTTTAACCATTTTAATCGTTTTTAATTCAAAAAATAATGTTTGCAATTATATATATCCTTACATTATAATAAATATTTAAAATGTCAATTTTCTGAAAAAGTGTAATCAGATAAAAAAATTTGATTGAAAATCACTTTTAGAGGAAATGATAATATCAGACACTGATTTTCGAACACCACAAATCATACCTGAAAGTATTTGGATCCGAAATTGTGTTTTTATAGGAATTACAGTGAGAGATACAGACGGAATTGCAATTTCGCAGTGGTTTAATGATGTTAAAAAAGATAGCTTCATTAAAATACAATCTACAATATTTCGCAGAATCTGCAGCTATTCGAATAGACCTGCAAAACAAATAAAAACAAGCTGCATTTATACAGAAGCTTCTCACGTAGAAATAACCAAAACATGTTTCAATGAAATTTCCTCAAGCTCGTTCGCTGTTCTATCCGCACAAAACGCAGATGTAGCGATAAATACCACTATCTTTTCAAATATTGAATCTGATACTGTCTGTAGCATATTGAGATCACAAATTTACACTATTAATGAATCCAAGATGTTCGTGAATAGTATTGCGTTTAGTGATTATTCAAATGAAGAAGAAGTCTTTAAATACGCCAAAATTATAAAGTTTGATATATATGATGCAAAGATCGCCTATGGTTCATACATTTCCTTCTCAAATGGAATACTTGATGATTTTTATTTGTTATCTTTGAATAATTCGCTATTCTTTGGTGCATCAATCAACTATATGATAGGACTACGTGGCAAACTACCGTTATTAACTGAAAATATGTATTCAAACAGTACATTTGAACCAGATTTTTTGTTATTCACCGAAAACTCATTTTCTGATACATCAGCACCCAATCCAATTAAGCTCAATGCACATCTAAACAATTACAAATTCAAATTGGATAAATGTGATCCGCCAAAATTAGAAAATTTTTCCGTAATTAAGCAAGAAATCAACGCTCCAATAAAAACATTAATGATGTATCCTACTGTGGACATCATTGAATGCAATTTCTTATATTTATACGAAAATTCCACGGCTCCTGCAATAGTTACTTACAGATGTGACAATGTAACAATAGAAAGCTGCTCTTTTCAATATCTAACATCATCTGTAAGGTCTGACTACTACGGTGAAGCTGCTTTTCTCACAGATCACGCAAGAAATACAATTATGTCAAAATGTTGTATTTCAAATTGCCAAGGAGTTAAAATAGGATATCTGAGGTATGGCGTTGTCTCCGTTTTTAATCAAACTTCGGTTTTTGACTCATTTGGCCAAAGATTTTTCGAATTTGACTGTCAAGATACGACTTTGAAAGAAGTCAATGCTTCAAATAACAGGGCAACCACTCATCTCATATTATTTAACTCTGTCAGGACGAAAACGTTAATAAGTCATATTTTGAATTGTAATTTCGAAAATATCAACTGTCTAAGCTCAGTATTTATCTATGAAACAAACAGTGGAAGTGATTTATTGGTATCTAAAACAATTTTTAAAGATATTCCTCACAACTCTCCACAATTATTTAGTTTATCAATGGAAAGTGCTCCTCTCTATGTTTCACAGTGTTATTTCTACCAACCAAAAATAAATATTTCAAACTACAACGAATCAATTCTTAAAATAACTGATACAATCCAAGAAATCAAAGGAAGTGTATTATCCTTCAAGTTATTTAATGCTTGTGAAGTTAAGAAAGGAATACACTTCGGAAGACGTCATATTCTTGTAATAAGTATTTGTGCCGGCATTTTAGTGTTAACTCCGGCTGTTGTTTATGCACTTTACTGGAGAAAACGTACAAAAGTGTTTCTTGAGAGACTGGATCTTGACAGAACACTTACTACTGATTTCGGATAATTTTTTAACTTTTTTTTTAATTTGTTTGTAATTTCTTGAATAAACATAATCAATATATGTATTTGATTAACCTATAAATAAAAATTCCACAAAGTAATATGAATATCCCCGATTTTAATGAGCTAATGAATGCATTTAGCGATATAATTTCTTCAATCAATGCTTTATATAAGCTCAATACAGCTGATGAAGAGGTTCTCGAAAAGATATACCAAGATTTAAAATTCAAAGTAATTGAAACAAAACAGCTTCCACCAGATACTGTACTCGAAATGATAGGAAGAGTAGCAAAATTCAGAAACCGCTATATCAAATCATACTGGTACATTTTTCAAAAACTTGACTTAGAATATTTGATAAATACAGGAAAAAATACTACAGAGCCTATTAAACTATTTCTTTACAATGATAGTACTATAGATGAGTTAGATTTTCATGAAGAAAACACAATTTACAAGGCAATTATGGATAATAACGTGAAATCATTTGCAAGATTCATAGAAGAAGACGGATTTGATAAAGACAAAAAGCTTATCCATGATTTATATCCATATGCAGACACAGGATACACAATACTTGAATTATGCTGTCATCATGGCGCTTTAGATTGTTTCAGATGTTTCAGATCGAAATTTGATGTAGAAATTACCAAAGAATGCGTTGAACTTGCATTCTTTAGTGATAATCCAGAAATCTTGAATGAATGCTTTAAGTATATTAAACCAGATGAAGATACAATGAAATATGCAATTCTTTCACATAACCTCGATTTCGTGATTTATTTGATGAATAATTTCAATTTAGAAATTGATTTGGATACCTGCACAGCAACAATAAATTACGAAGCTTTCTTCGTTTATTTGGATCAGACAAAAGAAATCAATAAATGTCTTTTCTATTCTCCTGGTTTTCATAATCCTTCATTATGCGAATATTTACTAAATCATGGTGCAGATATAAATGCTCAAGTAGAATTTGAAGCAACAGCTCTTAATAGAGCAACTCAAATCGATTCAACTATAATTCTAGAATATCTTTTTTCTAAGGGCGCTGATCTTACTCATAAAGATTATGCCAAAAAATCACTTATTCATTATGCTGCTTATTTTGATAGTCCGAATGTTGCAGAAATTCTCATTTCTAAGGGAGCAGATCTCACTGAAAAAGATGATCATGGAAACACTCCACTTCATTATGCTGTTTTAAATAGCTGTGTTAACGTAATGAAAATTATTCTTTCACATGAGATTGATGTCAATGCGAAAAATAATGAAGGAAAAACTCCTGTCCATTATGAATCATATTGGAGTCGAATGGAAATATTGGATTTACTTCTTGCTCATGGAGCTGATATAAATGCTAAAGATAACGAAGGAAGAACTGCTCTTCACGTAGCAGCCATTAAAAACAATTCAAAAGTTGCAGAATACCTCATCACACATGGTGCAGACATCAATATTTTGGATAATGAAAACAAGACTGCTAGGGTTGTTAAAAATATCAAAAATTAGCGTTTTGAAGACACCATGGTGTCTTATAATTTTCCCTTCCTTATTGGCGTGTAGAAATAAATGCGCCAATAGATTGAAGAAGAAGAATTGTTTTTCTCTTAATGAACTTTAAGCAAAACGGCTGTTTCAGTCATTAATTCTTAAAAATAAAAAGGGTAAAAACTAAATACAATGGGTAAAATTCAATAGTGTCTGTGCTATCGTTCAATTTGAAGGTGTCTTTTGAAACCGCAAGACACATTGAATTTTTGAATAGTGTATTATGGTTTGACAGACACCAATGAAAAAAATAAAATGATATTTATTTTAAATATATAAGATCCTTATATAAAATATAAATATTTTATCGTTTTATTTTCTTGTTTTAGAAATGTTTTTTATTGAAAAATCAATAAAACTAACTCCAAAATAAAATTTTTGATTTAAAGACACTATGATGACACCAGGCAAATCTTCCAAGACACCTATCGTCGGGAATCTAACAACCCTAAAGACTGCTATTCAATATGCACAAGAAAATAACAACAACGAAACTGCTGAAGTTCTCATTTCTCATGGTGCAAATAAAAAAGTTATTGCCTTAAAATATCCCTTTTTATGCTTGTATCAGACAATGAATAGAAATTTCTGTGATAATCTTAGTTTTTCTTGCATATATTCATTCATTATACCGACAAAAACATTGAAACATGTTTTAGTTTATATAATGCCTTCAACTGTATATAATGTTGATATCAAATTTTACAACTTCTTTTTTTTAATGATATTCCGGATAGATCTCTCATAGAAAGAGTATATAACAAAATTTCTATTCAAATAGTCCAATAACATTACGTAGGGAGCGCGTATAACCGTTTTTTGATAATTTTCAAAAGTTAATTTTTTTTGGACTTATTTTATTAGGAATGATTATGAATACAGAGAACGAAACCACTCTAGAAGAGGCCCCATCTAAGTTACCGCACATCCCAACTACTCAATTCCTTTTAGAGCAAATTAATTTTCCTCAATTAGTAATTCTTTTCTCATGCTTATTATATTTCATAATCTTTCGTTCTGCAAATACAGTTGAATATCGAAAATTCCATCGTTGCTCACCTGATTTAAATTATTCATTTCTTCATCTCGACATCCAAATTGACAAGTTCACTAAACTACATCGCAAACTTATTGTATGGATAGCAGGTGAGCTTTCTGCAAAGTATGCTTTAGTAGAAAAAGTTCCAATTCGTTATTCTTACTCAACTACATTTTTCAACAATAAAACATCTATCAGCTCATATAATGCACCTATGAAGCAAGATTACTTCAACTTTAGCTCCAATATATTATCGAAAAATCTGTATTTGTCTGATATAATTCTGAATTCTTCATTTACAGCAATAAATCTCCATTTAATACTCAAATTTAATTTCAGAAGCTTCAATGGTGTCCATCTCTTCTATGCATTTGATACAGATCCATCACCTCGCGTAACAACATTTTTACAAGTTTCAATTTCGATTTTAACAGCTGCACTTACACTTAATTTCATAATTAGATCCATCCCATCAACAGATTTATTCACAAAAATTACTCTTCCAATTCTTGGCTTCATATCTACGCTGGCTTTCATTCCTTATTCATTATTCTTGAACGAAAAGTATAGCACATACATACCATTTATTGCTACATCAATAATGGTCTCTTTATTACGCTATTTCATTGCATCCGAAATTCAACTCGAAGATCAAAAGCCAGATTCAAATAACACAGTCCAAAATGTACTGTTAATAGTGTTATTCGCCATTTATTCTATAATTGAAATCATTTTCGGTTTTAATAATTTTGATAATGAATTTTTATGCAATACTATATTAGTTGCTGTCAGTTACGCTTATGCAGCAATTTCTATTGCTATTTCTTTACTCGCATTCAGCAGAGTCAAGAGACCTTATCCAAAACGGCTAATTTACAGTTTAATCTTCGAGTTTCTTGCGAATTTCCTTTCATTCAGCGATCAGGACTACAGAGGTGTTTCTCGTGCTATCAGATTCCCTATTTCCAGAACATTATCTTATGGAGCAGCGAATATCTTCATTGTTTGCTATATTCTCATCTTTTTCCAGACAAACTCACACACAGGATACTCAATGATCTCATCAGAATCAGATGGTTCCGCTCCAAAAATCGATGCTTTTCCATCTCTTGAAACATCTGAAGATATCGTCCAAATTCAGACCGAGAATTGATTATAATGCATATGTTTGTTATTTATATTGATTTTATTTAGAATTTTGTTATATAATTTTTATATAATTTTTATTTGACTTTCGTTGACCATAAATCAACGAAATACCATAGGTTATTAATACTGTTATATTATGTTTTGGTATATCTTTGACAGAAAAGTACTTCTTAGTACAATAATTATCCCAAAAATATTGTAAAATGTAATTGTTTATATTCAATGAATATTTTTAAAAATTTTATGGATTCTATTCATTACTTTTCTGCTCTAAATCAAAAACTAGAAAATCTTTCTTGACCAAACAATGAAAATGAAATCGGTTTCATACAGCCAAAATTACATATGAGAAAATGATAAAGAAAGGAAATGAAAACAAGAAAGAAAGATATCGAAAGAAAGGGAAAGAAGGAAAAAGAAAGAAAAAGAAAGAGGGAAAAAGAAGTAAAAAGAAAGAGAAAGAAGGAAAAAGACGGAAAAAGAAAGGGAATGAGAAATGTGTGTTTGCAAAGGAATCATTCACTATATTTGCTCAATCTCAATAATTATAGAAAATAAAAAGTAATTATAAAAATTATGTTGTGTATGTTTAGTAAACCCTGTTCCATTGAGGATCAGGCAAAACCTTGTAGATTCTAACAATCCAGTTCTTAGAAGAGAAAGCTTCTTCAAACAACTTAAACTTGAAGTCCAAACCTTCAACAATAGCAGTTTTTCTTGCAATATCGTAGTTACGTAATCCAGGTTGAATCTGATAATCCTTGAAGTTGTAGTAGCACATCTTAAACATCATTGAGTGAGTCATATTATCTGTCTGTATCTGGCCAACAATTGGATATCCTTCCTTCTTCTGGAACATTGAACCAGAGATGTTGTGGAATGTCTGGTTAGCGATCTTTGGCATCCACATGAACTTGTTGATATCATCACCATCGTATCCAGAAGCACCTCCGAAAATGACCAACAAGTACTTCATGTTCATCATTCTCGCCAATCTCCATGATACAGGTTCAGGAGATCCCATTGTCATGCCAATGATACCGATGTGAGTGAAGTTGTTCGTGTTACCATCAGCCATACAGCCGCGACCACCCATTGAAGTGATCTGATAGCCATAGTCCCACCAACTCATTACTTTGTCATCTCTGTGTGTATTCTCCCACAACCATCTGTATCCTTCTCTGTAATCATCTGATGATTCCTGTCCGCGAGGAGTAGTCACCCAGAAGTGGATGTGGTCTGATGAATAACTGAAGCAGGCTAACCATACAGAGTGATACAAAGAGAACAATGAAATCATGCCAAGTGATGTGACAGCCAAGTAGCCAATCATCTGTCTCTTTCTCATTGCAATCTTGATAATCGAGTGCATGGCAATGCCGCCGATGTAGACACATGCAGGAGAGAAAACAAGGACAAGACGGACCATGATGGAACCGAAGTAGAGTGTGGAAAGACCGTAGATAAGAAGAAGCATCGAGGCTTCAGTCTTTTGGAAGTTTTTGATCGTAATTTGATCTTTAATTACGAAATAACAGCCAGCAGGGAACAATGACATGAAGAAGGCGCATTCCATGAAGTACGAGGACCACGAGGATGGCTGGTGTTCGGCAACTGATGCAATGATTGGAATGTTTTTAGTGGCATAACTTGGATCAAACATAAGAAGAAGACGGCCGGAAAAGTCGCCAACAAGACCAGTAGAAAGGAGGATGGTGATCACGAAGAAACTCAATGGAAGCATGCAAAGTAAAAGGACAGTGATGGTTGTGAATGTTTTTGAGGTAAATTTGTCATGGATAAAGGTAAAGAAGCCCCAAACTTGGATGCCGAAAAGAGTAGCAATCATAGCAAAGTGCTCTGGCTTGGAAAGAATCTTCTCGTGAATGAATGGAATCTGGACAATCAAAATTAAGCTGACGATCGACCAAATGCTGTAGGTAACGTGTAAGCGCCATGAATAACGGCCAATGGCAATAAGTCCAACGGTGAAAAGTGGAATGGCGTTAGCAACAAAAACATATCCACCCCATGTGAGGGCCATGTAAGCAAATGAGAAGGCGGAGAAGATGGACAATAAGATGGAGGCGTTCTTAAGTGCATAAACAAAGGAGAACAGGGCAAGTAACATAATGAAAAGAGCAATGCACTCATAATCGTAGGATCCGGCAACGGAACGTGAAATAAAGCCTGTAATGAATGAAGCTAAGAATGAGAAAACACAGCCAAGTGATGAGTCATAGATCAATTGTCCGAATAAAAATGAAAGTAAACATGTTAATGTAGCAAAAATTGGACCCATGTGAACACAGATATAAAGTAATGGGATCTTGATGTGGAAGTAATCAAGAACACGCTTGAAAAGTACTGATGTGTACATAAGGCCAGGATATGATGTTTCACCAACAGGACGGCCTTGTGGATACCATGAAATATTATCGTACCAACCTAAAAATTCATAAAAACCATGCTGGTCGATGTATTGTGAGCATCTCCAGTTGAAATGAGGATCAAATTCGTGAATGATTGGCTCATTGATGACATTTGAGAAAAGCCTAATCAAAACTGAAAGAATGCATGATAAAATGACAATCAAAAGCTGAATAGTTTTCCTAGTCGAGCTGATTCCCATTTTTTTGAATTTTTTTTCTCACTTTCGAAATTAAAAATTCTAAAATACTAACTGTTGATATATTCATAAATTTTGTTTCTCACTTAAATCTTCAAAATATTGTTCGGCAAAAATGAAAATTTAGAAAATGCTTTTAATAAATTCCATTAAATCAGTATATCATCTATACAATTATTATGCGCTAACTACGCATATGTTACATCTAGATATAGAGATGCTAAATACCAAAGGAAATCGATGGCAAATTAATTTTCCCAGAAGAAAGAGAAGATACAGCAAGAAATTTCATCGAAGCTGCAGCAGATTGAATCTCAATGAAGAAAAATAATTTTTTTTTATTTTAATGACAGTTTGGATGAGATATAAATATTCAAAGATAATTAAATTTTTATTAATTGACCTTTGAAATCAAAAATAAGAATTTGCAAATAATCATGACCACTTGAAGTCTTTCCTGTTTGTGTTAATTTGAATGATACAAAATATTCGTTTGTTTGAAGTGGAAATTCTTTGATTTCAGACCTCTTAAATTCATAATATTTATCATTATCTAATACAACAGTTGTTCCATCTTCTTTGATTCCTTCTAACTTCCATCTTCTCAATAAATACTTATTATCAGTTACTCTAGATTGTAACATATAATTTGTTGGTTTTAATTTATATCCTTTTAGATCAGCTTTTATCCAAGAATTAGGCAAATCATTAGTATAGAAATCAACATCATTTCTATAAGAATTTATATCTGATAAACTTCCATCTGCAACAGATGAAGCTGTAAATTCCATTTTAATTTCTTTATAATCTACTAACTTAGCCCCATCAACATCAAAAGAGTTAATTGATATTGTAAATTGATTTTTAATTAAAGGTTTTTCGAATAATGAAATAGGCCCATTTGAGATTTCAACATTTTCTCTGAGAATTGAATGATAATTCTTTAATGTTTCGTTATATATAGGGAGAAGAACTCTTTCGAATGAATGTTCAATACAAAAGTTATAAATTGTGTCATAAATTTCTCTTGTACAAAATGCCAATTTGATGTATCTAAATAAATCAAAGAATGTATCATTTATATTGCAGATTGATAAAAGTAACAAAGATAGATGATCTTCGTTGTCGATCTTTAATTCATCAGAGGTAATGATTTTTTCACAAAATTCATAGCCATTTTTTGCGAAATGTTCAATGATTTCATTGTCATCTAAACAATATAAATGTGATGAAATGAATCTAATGCATTCGTTTTCTGTTATAATATCATTTTCTAAAACTGAAATTTCATATTTTTGAAAAACGTTTTCTTTTGTAATAGTTTTGTCTAATTTAACATGTTCTGAATATATTTGTATGAATATTTGATTTCCAAAATGTTTTCCAATTTCAAACAAATCATGATAATGTGGTTCATCTTCTTCAAATTCAAGTTTTCCTGTTTCAAGAAACTCTGAAAGTATGTCAATTGAATCTTTACATTTGAGATCTAGATTTGCCTCAAACGATGATATCGATTTATTAATAATGCACTTTTCTTGTATTAAATCTGAAAAACAAACTGCGGAAGATTTCTTTGTTTTGATTATTCGTCCATTGATATTGATGTTCAATCGTCCATATTCTGTAAGAATGCCAACACGCTTTAATTCTCTGCATGATTTCGTTATTTGAACCATAAAAAAAAATCCAACACCGATATTACAATGCCTTTCTTGTAAAATCAATAGAGGGTGTGTTCTCCTCTGTATATCTTTGTCATTTTATTTTTCAAAAATGAACTTATCTAAAACAAACATTTAGTCATAGGATATTAAATATCATACAAAACAAAGTGACAATAGTAGTGTAATGCTGTCAAGCTTGTGATAGCATTTTTCGTCAGATGTCCAATTCATTTTTTTTTAAGAAATCGAACTAATATCAAGATACAAAAAAACTATCATCAGTTTTTCCAAACAAAAATATACAAATGATAAAATATCAAGCTCGGCGGGTCGTAAAATGTTCAAGATACGGATATTAAAAGAACATTTTGTATCTGTTTTCTATTTTCAAAAAAATTGAATTAAAGCTTACAAAGAGCTAAATATAGACGATCCCAATAGTAACCAAGGTCATCAGGGTTATTGTTCATCATTTTCTCTGCGTTTTTAAGGAACTCAAGCTTTCCTATCTGGTAAGTACCTGACCAACTAATAATTTGATTGAATTTAAGTATTTGAGAAATACATAAACTCAATTCTCCTGGAACTGAGTTGAGATATTCTTCAGGAATCTTGCATTTTGGAAGAGAATCAAATTGCTTTTCAGTGAGTAATTCATAATGAAGTTTATCTGTAAATCCACGTCCAACAAGAACAGATGTTTGCGTTCCTGGTATATATTGACCTAATTTGTCAGATATCTTGGCTAATATTTCATCAGAAGTGATTCCAACTGAATAGGAAACATACCATAGACTATCACTACCTGATTTAACTAAATTCTCTGCAAATTTCCTTGAGATTAAAATTCCAGAACTAGTTAAAAGCATTTGGAAGAAATATCGTTCTTCAACGCAACTTCCAGTCATAAATATTTCATACTCAGGGTTGTGCGAATTCATAATCCTAGAAACCCATTCAAAGAATCGATCAACATGGATATATGCAGCATCTCCTATGATAAAGATCCATCCTGCATCTGTTCTATTTAATGTCATGCTAAGAGCATTATATAGCAAGTAAGCGCTTGGATTTATTTTTTGTTTGGGGATTTCGGGAATTGTAATTGACGAAAGATTACATTCTTGGTTAGTCCATGCATTTACTGAATACATTTCTACACCATCAACTTTCGGATTCTTGATGAATTTATCCACCCATTGATTTTTCATTATACAATGGTAAGGATTTGATTCATATTCGCTATCTATGATCATAACATAAAGCTTTTCGTTTGCACTACTATTTGATAGTTTCTGAGGAGGAGGATTTTCGCCTAATTTCCAGATTGGCTTCTTCGGAATGTAAATTTTGCGATTTTCTTTAACTTTTGTTGGACTTTTTGGTTTTGTAGATGCCAAAAATATAAAAATAACTAGAACTGGTATAGTCATCCATATAAGAATGCCTGAGCGGAGTTTGGATGAAGGAGGCATTAGTTACCCCCTGTTTTAAAATAAAGGACCCCAATAAATCATATGTATTGCATTTTTGATATTATCTTGTGTTTAACTCTCTAAACAAAGAGGAATATTATAGGAAATCGATTCCAATTTATGATGTTTTGATAGATTTAAATAAAAATATTTGTTTTTTGTTCCAGATTGCATTCTTTTGACATTAATAAGCTATAAAATCAATATTATGATCTAGAGCACATTTAGGTTCGCCTAATCTCATTGTAAATGCCAAAATCAAGAGTGTTTTACATTCTGTTTATTTAAACCCATGCGTATATTTGCACACATGAACTAATGGATTAGATAGCAATAATTTGCACATTTCGTTTTTCCATTTGAACGACAATCGTCGTGTAAAATATTGAAAATTAAAGTTAATAGAATATGCATATAATCAATAGTACACAAATCTACAAATGGGAATTAAATTGAGGAAACTCAGTTAAAGTTTTTCCATCTCAAATTTTGTTTATGAAAAATATTCTATGAGTTCTATCAAAACACAAAATGCAATTATTATAAATATTGATTAACACATAACGATAATCAAGTCGTAAAAAAGCCATAAGCATTCAAAATATTTGAGAGCGCGTTTTGACCAATCTGACAAATCTATTGTTTCAAATTTCAAATAAATTATCATAGCTTTCAAATTAAAAATAATCTATATAATATTATAATCTATTTTATCCACAAATATTTTTCATAAACTTCCTCACAATTATAAATTGATTTTATGCAAAATTTCTCAATGCAGGAATATTATTTGAACTCTGAAAATATAGTCGAACCTTATTCATCAAGCCTCAATTGTGAATCCTTCAGAATCAATGATGGTTATCGAAAGAAAAAAGATTCCAAAAAAGAATTGAAGATGAAATCAATTAATCCATATGATGACTTTTCATGTGAATCATCTATTGAATGTGATTATATTGTTCCATCTCCATTTGAAAACCATTCATTGAAACAATTTGATGTTCCAGCTCCAGAAATTGCTGTCAATACATCATATGTATATCAAACAAAAGATGGAAAGGTTTTAGTCTTGAATCACCCATTACCCGATGGATTTTCCATCGAATTCATTTTCGATGGAGGTGAGCATTCTCATCACAGAAGACATAGACATGGTTTCAGATATAACAAGAATCTTCTTAAGGATATACTTTCTTACATTGGTGTTTCAATTTGCCCTATTTCAGGATTACCAATTTATTTTTGCAACCATAAGAAGAGGCCATGCTTTGCCAGGCGAATCTTAAAGTTCATGATGGCTAGTTTTGTTATTTTAGGTTTCATTTTGTTTATTGCTGTTTAATTTCTAAATTTGTTTGTATATTTTTATTAATTTTAATAAGATTTTTAAAAACTTTTTGAACATCATATGCGTCATATGATTTTCTATATTGATGCCATAAACAAAATCCGTAATCAGAAGATAATCATCAAAACTTCATTTATTTACACTTGTATGCTTCAATCAAACAAAACTTTCTTATTTTAGACCTTGTTTGATGCATGAAAATCGAATTTCAAAGGAGTGCGGGACAAATTTGCCAAATGTCACTTTTCAATAACCTTAAATTACGCTTTTCTATTTTTTAAAAAATAACCTTAAATTATATTTGAAGAAATTATGTCTATGATATATGTTTTATGCTAGAATCTTGGAGTTTTCATGCACTACACAAGAGCTCCAAGGTTCCAAGAGTGAATGCTCAATAGCAATTATAGAGATGTACCTTTTCAAAATGACTTTTACTGATTAAATTTAATCAATAGAAGACATTTTGAAAAGGTACCTCTACAATTAGATATACAAGAGATTCAAAGCTTCATTTCAGATAGATTTGAAACTTTGAAACTCTTGGTAGATTTTGAGTGAATGCTGACAATCATCTTTGAGAAGGTTTTCTTAAAGAAAACCTTCTCAAAGAGGTTTCTCAGGAGCCCTGAGGCTCCCTTTCGTAATGATTGGGAGCCTTGGGGCTCCTGAGACGAAGAATGGCTTCGCCGAATCTTTGATCAGCAGAGGCCAAATGAAAAGGCCTCTGCTGATGGATTCTCAGGAGCCCTGAGGCTCCCTTTCGTAATGATTGGGAGCCTTGGGGCTCCTGAGACGAAGAATGGCTTCGCCGAATCTTTGATCAGCAGAGGCCAAATGAAAAGGCCTCTGCTGATGGATTCTCAGGAGCCCTGAGGCTCCCTTTCGTAATGATTGGGAGCCTTGGGGCTCCTGCAGCAGAGTATCGCTCCGCTCCATTAATTTTTTTTAAAAAAAGTGCCGTGTGGCAAATTTGTCCTGTTCCCAATTTCAAAGAAGAACCTTTAAAGATTAAAAGTAAAATCTTCTTATATCTTATTTTACCTATAGTCTTATCAAAGAGGATATTGAGCTATTTCATAAGAATAGAAAAATCAGTATAAAAAAAAGATAAAAATTTAAAACTTTGACGGTTTTTATTCAAATTCCTTGAAATTTGAAGATAAGAACGCTACTTCCCCTCAGGAAAGACGACTAGTGAGAGTGGCTTCAATGCCCCTCCGAGGTGACCGGCCCTCTTCGGGATTATTCCAGGCAAGAAAGTACAGCCTCCCCGCACTGAACGGGTGGCCAATTCCGCTCAGTGGTGGGAGCGCTAGGACTTTCTTATCCGGAATAATGGTCTCCAATTCGAAACATTGAAACTCACCCTCCAATAGCCTTCCATTCCAGGACAAATAGCGTCAGTCAGCCCATCAGTTATTCAAACAAGAAGAATGAAAACATGGAGTCTTCATCCTGTGTCTCTTGTTGAAAATAACAAACTGCGCTGCCCTTCCTCCGAGCAACCTCTGGAGGAGCTCTGATCATTTTTCTTTCAGCTTCCGTGTCAAAACGCATTGCTAAGTAGTTGCCGCCTTTGACAGCAATAACCTTCATGACTGCATGCGTGAACTTCCTGTGGTTAACAAGTTCATTATAAGCTGTTGAATTTTCAAGATCAGAGGGAATGCGTTGCTTATCCAGGGATCTCACACCTTGTTGTAGACGTGAGTGGTTCTCCTTGCCTGAGATCCCTTGGTGCCTTTTGTTGGAATACATCATCAAATTGAATCAAAATGTAAACCACTCAAAAACTTTATGGGACTCCGTCTTATGATGATGGCTATTTAATGATCGACTATATTAGTACAACTATTGTCAAAAACAATTTTTAAATAAATCCTGGAAAATATATATTTTTAAAATTTGATCAGTTATTTATCTCGTAGAATTGTTATTATGCATGCAAGAAAGATAATTTATTGACTTTTTAGCGAGTTTTTTATCTCAATAGTACATGAATTAACAATCATTAATTTTGGAATTTGAATTTGCTTTCTCACATTTGCCTTCTTCCATTAGAGTTACTGTTTTCACTTTGCTTGTGTAGCTTGTGGTATAGGTTATGTGACTATGCCCTGATATGAGATTGTGAAGTGAGTAAACCTATCAAAAAACCGGAAGTCATCCTGTTTTATCAAATTCGGGATTTAGAAATCAAATGTAGTAGTAAATTACATTAAAGCAGAATCATTGTGATGGTTATTTAAAATTTACATCAATAAGACAGTAATCAAGAAGCTTACAATATTGAATAAAAAAAAGTCTTTTTATTTTCCATCCAGATCATATATTTTTTAATTATGACAGTGCTTTTTTGACACGTATAGATGAGCTATATAGTAACGGAGATCTATCCTCCTAACTTTACTATATCACATAGTATGGTTGCTGAAAAATTATCATGAAAAAAACTTTCACTATCTTGAGTTTTCGACTAAACGAAGATGCGAATTAAGAAGGATAATTGTCGAATTGAACATAAACACATAAACTTATTTGTATAAACTAGTCTATACGTTAATACTCCTTCTGTGAGATGAAATTTTTAATTTGGGAAGATTAATAGTTGAAAATCACGATTCAATTGACATGAATTTTTATGTGTTATACCAAGCGAATTCTAATCTTGAATAATTCCTAGAATTACGATCTTCTCAACAACGAGATTTCATGGCAGATTATTGATCGGATGATATTTGTTCATAAAATATTTGTAAATATGGTAAGCAACTGAAATTGTAAAAATGATGTAAGGTAAATTGAAATAACGAAGAAATCATCCTTGAAAAAGTGACAATTTCAAAATTTTGATGTTTTTTTATTTTGTATTTTTACGTAGGGTGTTTCCTAACATTGAAAAAGGTGCAAGGAAGCTCCTTTCATCCTCTTCTAGTAGCGGTTGGCATTATATCCATATATTAGACGAAATAAATTTAAATTCAAAGAAAAAACTTTCAATTCCAAACATTTCGGATATATTTTCATATGAGAATCAACAAGCACCAGATCTTTACCTCGCTTATTTGTCAGAAAAAGTATATAATCATCTTAAAAAACACAAAAATCTCGAAATTATTCATGCCGAGAAAGATATAAGCTGCAATTATTCAAATTACCCAGCAGTTGTCAAAGCATGCGATAGTTGGAATCCAAAAAATTCTTTTTCAAAATTGGCAAAAAATATTTTTCTTATAAATTCAATCGAAAACGTTGAAACACTTAAAGATGATGAATGCGTACTATCCTGCCGCTATGTGCCTTACAGAGAATTCCATAATCGCTATTCTACGGGATATATTCAAAGTGGAAAGAATGAACTCAGTTACATTGATGCTACCAGCTACGTTGTACCTAAAACTCTCAACCAAGACAATATCAATGGCAAAGATCAAATAATTACATTTGTTGATAAATTATTAGATTATAACCATGATTTATTAACAGATTCTGCAAATCCTATTGATGGATCGATCAACCAAACTAATTTAAACCACAGAAAAATTGTTAGAATTGATAAATTACCAACATCTACAATTGATACAACAACAGGACACGGAACCCACACGTCTACGATATCTTCTGGCGAATCACAAACTACTACATCAGTTACGAGCTTATACAACGGAATTGCTCCGAAATCAAAAATTTATTTTGTTGATATCAATCTTCTTGATACAAAATCCACAGAAAACCTCCCGTTCTATTTACAAACAATGAAGGAGCTCGGTTCTGGCATTTCTTCAAACAGTTGGGGATATTCGGAATATTTTCCAGAACTAACGCAATATTACGATAATATAGCTTATCAGAACCAAAATATTTTGTTTACTTTCTCTGCAGGTAACAATGGAGGCTCTGTTTCAATCAATTCTCCAGGAGATTCCAAAAATGTTTTAACGGTAGGAGCTTCTTCCGCTCCAAGCATCGCAAACATAGAGAACGGCCAAATAAGTTACTTTTTGACCGATGGAACCCATTCAATTCCTGTTCAATCGGTTCCATCACATTCAATTCCACTTTTAACGAGAGATTCTCCTTTAGTCAGCTATAAAGACCTTCAAATATCAACTACTGCTGCAGATGGTGTTTGTATCTCTGAAAATACTGATGTTTGTTCAGATTTAGAAGCTGCAATTACAGCAAACTCGAGATTATTTGTTTATTCAGGTTCTTTCTGTCAAACGGCACAGAACAATGCAATTGCCGCTGTTGAAATTAATTCTAATGATGTTTCTACGTTGAAAACTTTTTCATCAGTTACATTAACCATAAAAACATCTAATTTGACAACAATTAGCATGTACCAGAACTCTTGTAGAGGACCAACAAAGAATGGCATTGCAAAACCTGAAATTGTAGCTCCAGGAGAAAATATAATTTCTGGATTGCCCGGAGCAACAGGAAATAGCTTTTCTGCACTGACAGCGAGGTCAGGAACATCAATGTCAGTGGCATTGATAAGCGGAGCTGCTTCTTTGATAAGACAATACTTTATGGAGTCCAAATATGACTCAAAAGCCATAACTCCTTCGTCAGCGTTGATAAAAGCGGTACTTGCTAATGGAGCTGTCCAGATTCCATCGATTTCAAGCGTTTCTTCGACGATTTCAGGATATGGAATTCCAAACCTTTCGAAATCGTTCGGAATCCATTCATCTACATCAAACTCAAAACGGTTACTCTCAGAAAATGGAGAAATTTCTGAAGATGAAGAAAATATTATGAGATATCAAAGGAAACCATTAGAATCTGATACTCCATCAGTTTATTTCGTTGATAATGTTAATATTGCCAGCGATTCTTCGCATGTTTACTCGATAATGATAACAAATTCTTCCCAGAACCTAAGTATCACTATGTCATACACTGATGCACCAGTAGATGCAAATTATCCACTTTACGCGGACATTTCTATTTATTTAGAAAAGGATTCTTTGAAATATGTCGGAAATGACCTCGCAAACTTCTCAGAAGAAAGAGCTTCTACAACAGAAAGAATTATTGTCCAAAATCCAGCCGTTGGACAATACAAACTCCATGTTTTCTCCAACGAATTTAATCTCGACGGATCAACATTCCAAATTAGCTATTCCTTGGCAATATCAGGATGTTTCAGTGAAGTAACAAAGTTAACTCAATCGGAATGTCCTAAAAACTGCCAAGGAACGTGTCAAGGAACGAAATGCATTTGTGATAGTTCCCATCTCGGTTATTTCTGCCAAACGGAAGCTCCTTTTGCCAAAGTCAACAAATCCTTCTTAACAACTTCGTATCCAAGAGTTTTCAAGTTTTTCAGAGCGAGTATTCCTGAAAACAGCAATTGGACGGCCAAAGTTACATGCAGCAACACGATAAATGCGAGATTATGCATTTGCGGGCGCTCTATTACCAAATACTGCTTCTGCAACAGGTTTAATACGAAATCTGACATTGAATTGTACGAAAACAAGCAATTGACTGAAGTTTTCATTGCTGTTCAGACATTCTCTGAAAACAATGAGACAATCAAGTTCTTTAATGGAGATATTACGCTTGCAGACAAAGATGATCCAGATGACACGAATTCTACCGATAAAGTCATCAATGGCAATTTGCCAACTGGATCAATCATCGGAATCATCGCTGCTGTTGTTGTTCTGATTGGAATCATCGTTGGACTTGTTATTTACTTGTGGAAGAAGAAAATGTCTGATAAAAAGGTTGAAGCTTCAATTGACGATGATTTCAACAATAACAATGATATCCAGGCAAAGTTGGATTCGATATTCAAATAATTTTATATGTTTTTATTTGTTTTGTAAAATTTAATTAAGTACACTTACTATTTTTATATCTCAGCACTACATATTAGTTCAATTTCTTTAGGAATCAGTTACCAAAAGATTTTTTTTCCTTCATCTATCGGCGCGTAGCGCCGCTAGATGATATATATATAGTGATTGTCTGTTGCTGAAACATAAAATGATTAAGAATCAAAAACCATTTCTAAAAATGTATTTTTTAAGACTTATTTTTGATAGTTTTCACTCAAAAATTTTCATCATATTTGAAATAATATCATATTCTTAATCTGAACTATTTGATTGGTGCTTTGCGCCAATCAAATAGCGAAGAAAATGACTTTTCAAAATATTTATTAATAATTTATTATCAAAAGTCAAAAATCAATTAGAGATTATTATATTACAACAAATTATGAATCGTAATTCGTTAAAATAATTTTGCCGAACAAACAACTAAAATTGTTCTCAAAATTTTATTAGCGGCGCGAAGCGCCACTTCGAAAACGATAGGCAAAAAGTGTCTGAAAAATTGAGAGAAATGCTTTATTTTCATTTCACATTTTCATCATTTCTTAACCAGACTTTTCAATCAAACTTCTAATGCATCACATTGGACTAATGACTTATTGGAGTGCCAGTATACTTTAAAAGATTCTTAATATGTTCATGTAGTTTCAATTTAATTTTAAAAATTCTAAAATTTTAGATTTTAATCTCTAGCAAGTTCTTTGTCATCATATACTTAATTAGTCTTTAGCTTTACAGCTCCTAAATATCATTTTAAATTACAAAATTTCGAATTTAATACTCAAATCAATATCTATGATCGCATCGATATCAAATTACTAAATAAAACTATTAGATTTTCATATATATTACAATTTTTTGATATAGCTTAGATCTATTCTTCATTTGTGAACCAAACTTCAGCTCCAATTTTGTCAATTATCACGTCAATCTAATGCCTTACCGAAGTGTATTCATTTCACAACAAATTCTTAATAAATTCTTTGCTTTCAATATTACATTTGAAAAATCTCTAAAATCACAAATTGTTCTCTAAATTACTTCGATTTAGCTAAAAGTCTATCTTATATTTTACATAATAATCTTTAAAATATAATATTAATCACTCACAATTAAATTTATTTGTATAAACTCATTTCCTATAATCATAATATGTTTATTTTGCCGAAGTTGGCTAGGCTTGCCCTTCGGGCAAGCCTAGCCAACTGAGTCCCGAAATTATATTATATCATATTTGATTTCTTACCTAAAGAATTGTTGCATGTTTATACATTCACCCTACAGATTATTACACTTTATTTAATTCATTCTGACAAAAAGCTTCATGACATGCTTGTCAATTAATTCCTAAATTTAGCACGAAATCTTTAACAAATTGATTAACATATTAAGGTACTATAAATACATTATTAAGACTCGTGGTTCCTTCACAAACACAAAAATTTTAAATGATATTTTGCAGAAAAGAAATGCACTTTCACGTCCATTTCAATATTTGGTAAATAAAGCAAATATACTAAGGGCTAAAACGTGTAATACTTTGGTAAGTTAAAGAGACCGAATATTAAGGATTCAGAAGACATTCATGCCATATATTTGTATTGGATCAAATAAATATGGACACTATCTTATAATTGTGCATGAAAATTCTTCACTTACAGTAAATTTTTGATTCAATAAATGATATCCATCATAATTTTTAAATATTTTCGACGCCATATTTTGCTCTGAATCCATACAAAGCTATTTCATTGTCTTACAAGCCGAAAGAGTACCTTGGATAAATTTTCCCATCAGCTTTTGATAGCATTGAAAGTTTTAGTAATTCAAATAAAAATAGTTTACTAATATTTTGTGTATAATGACTATCTTAAAAAGCAAAAAATAAGATATATTTTTTTGAAATAATTTCGATTTCGAAAAAAAGTTTTGTGTTCGGCAAATGAACTTCAAAACAGGATTTGTTATAGGGAATTCTAACCATTATACTATGCACTTATGGACTCCAAAATTAATTTTCAAGTATTTGATCGCGCCCCACCCCCAAGGGCTGTTTTTTGTAAATATGAAGAAACAGTGTGAACCACTCATATTTTCTATCCGGTGACTCACATGATTTATATACTAAAGTTCTTGATTTTTGAATATATTAGTAATATGAGAATATATTGCTTATACTAATAAAAAATCAGTCAAATACATGCTTCATATATTTTAAAATATTATCTATTTCATATCAACTTTTGATTGAAGATAATTGAAATTAAGAAATTTTCAAATCAAAAACCGATCTCATCATTACATGTTAACATTTATAAATGCCAAATTCCAGTTTTTGTAGGAAACTGGCAATCTACTCTTCAGATTTGGAAAACTTTTGTTCTTTGGAATCCTTATCTTATAAGGGATATTTCGATATGAAGTGTATTCGGCATTTAGAACATTTTTGTTACAAAAAATATAAGTGTGAGGCCTAAATCCCATGTATGTTGGTAAATCCAAATAATCTATTTGTGCACTTAGAGCAAGCAATTGTTTTTTGTCTGTGCACACATCTATTTGTTTACCAATTTCCAATACATATTTATATTGTTCCTTATCTAAATAAAAATTGTTTTATATAGGGGAAAAAAAAACTCATATCTCATATCTTTATCATCTGTAAATTTATGTTTCAATGTCATTTGAGTATGCTGTCGATCAACTCAAATATGAGCAAATTATAAAAATTGTTTGAGTACTTTCCTATACCAAGTATATTATATATGAAAGTTAACTATAATAATTTGAGAATATATTGTCTGAACTTTGAATTCAGAGAATAAAAAATCAAAAAATTCACAATATCAAAAAAAGATAAGCAACAAATATTTTACATGCATCATTTGTTTTAAATATGTCAAAATGTATTATAACTCTTCTCGATATTTTCAATTCGGAAAAAAATAATTTCGCTTTCCACAAATGAACCCCAAAACATGTTTTGTTATGGTATGCTCTTGCCATTACACTACAGCAGATGCGGTGGAAAAATCGATTTGACAGTATTTAATCGCGACCAACACACATAGAATGTTCATTATCTTCATATTATAGATATTATAAATTAAAAATCAAATTTCTTATGTTGCAACTTATCAATTTTTCACAAGAACTTTAATAATATATTTTGCATATTTTATTGTCAAGCTCAATAAACTTTAAATGATTTCTAAATTCAAATATAGCAATACCTCTATGTTAATATGCATACATTGTCAACAAAATTTCTTATTTTTTGATTTGCCAAATATCATGAGATATTACACATGCGGTCACAAACTACTCTGTAAAACATAATCAATTTTGGAAGCAAAAACTTTCTCACCCAATATTTCTTATTCAAAAAAGAAACTCGAAGAAATTTTATTCGCTAAAGAAACAAAAACTAAATTAAATCTTCTAATTATTATTTGGCATAATATAGTTTATATTTTACTTGTTTTAAACGCCAAACACCAGTTTTTTTCGGAAATTGCAAATCTACTGCGTAGATTTCGGAAAGCGCTGTTTCCCCGACATCACTATCACAATAAGGATATTTTAATTTTATATGCGCGTGGACGGATTTGGGATTAACAAAAACTCGTTTTCAGTAAAAAATAATTTGATAAATGCATTCTCCTAATATTGCTATTACCAAATCTCTCATCAGATCGACAATATGTTTATTCGTGTTGTAAATATCTCAATTTTTTCCAAAATTGATTTTGGATGAAAAAAACCAAGTTTTTTCAAATTAGGTATTTATTCAATTTGAGTGCTACCAATAGATCCCTCTCATCATGTAGATGATGGATCAGGTGTCTGTTCATTCCAAAAGCAAACCTATGAGGCTACAAGTGTGCTTTTAGGCACAATCTAAATTGAATGCCCTCTCAAAATTGAATGCATGAACGTGGAGCCTTAATAGAAATAGTTACTTAAATATTTACTAAATAAACTTAACAAGTCTGCATCTTATAGTGATTTTTGTAATTATGTCTTGCTGTTATGCAAAAATTGATTTTGAAATGCAAAATGCAATTTGAAAAATTAGATAGTCCAACAAAAAATTTAACATGCACTTCTTAGAGCTAACTACACACGTTCCCTTCATATGGTATAGAAGCCAATATATAAAAAATCTAAAATAATATCAATACAATCCGAATTTTAGCATTTAATAAGATAGAAATATTTAAAATATGATTTCATTTAAACAAAATTAGCCTTCAATAAGAATGGAATTAAACCAATATTGCTGAATTTTGCCTTACATTCAACTCCAACAGTGATATCACCTCTGCACCTGAAACCACTGAAGCCATTATCAGGAGCATTTATTCCATTAGAAATACGATAGTGAAGTTTCTTTATAGGTACTCGTGCAAATGTTGAAAAGTTATATTCTTCCTGAACATAAATATAGTCTTCTTTTACAATTCTTTGGATCTCCAAAATTGTTTTTTCTGTTTTAGCATCATGTGATCCTGTGAAATATATAGAAATAGCTTTATTTCCATAAAAGCAATTGTTGAATAACTCTGATCTATCGCCTAAATATAACACTTTTATATTCTCGCAGTTATTGAATGCAGATCTACATATGATACAAAGTTCACCAACTTCAACAGATATTAATTTGTCACAGCCATTAAATGCATTCGATTTAATTGTAATTGCTGGATAAATTGATAATGATTTGATACCTCTGTTTGCAAAGCAAAATGATTCAATAGTAGGTTGGAACATTGATAATGAGATAGTTTCTATTTTAGTGCAGCCTTGAAATGCATTGTTTCCAATTCTTGTTGGTCTCTGAGGGAGTGTTGCATCAACTATTGAAGTACATCCATAAAATGCAAAGTTTCCAATTGTTTGAACTGTTGGTGTAAATATAAGATTCTCCAAAGCAACACAGTTATAAAATGCATAATCACCGATTGAATCTAATCCAACTAAGGAATCAAACTCAAATGGAAGAACAGAACAACCATAGAATGCATATGATTCAATTGATGTCAAACTATCTGGATCAGATAATTGAATTGTTCTCAAAGAAGCACAGTTTTGGAATATTTCATTAGAAAAAGTTTGGATTGAACTTTGGAACGTAACTTCAACCAAACTTAAACAATCCTTGAATGCACCTCTATCTAATCGTTGTAAAGATTCTGGAAATGTAATTGATGTTAATTTTGTTCCTGCAAATGAATGGTATCCTATTAATTCTAATTGATTGGTAAACGAGAAACTTGTTAATGATTCGCAATGATAAAATGCGAAACTTGAAATTAAATTAATCTCTGAAGGAAAATTAATAGCTGTTAATTTTGTGCAATTAGCAAATGCGAATTCCCCAATTATTTTCAGGCCTTCTTGGATGTTAATTGATTCTAGTGATTTACAATTACAAAAACAATATCCTTTTAAGGTTTCAACAGATTTAATATTAACAGTTGTAATTTTTTCATAATCCATAAACATTTCTGAATAGATCGCACCAAATATGAAATTCATATTTATTTCTTTAAGATTAGGAATATTTTTAAAAGTAGAATAAGAAATGGAAAGAGATGCACTAGAAATTGAAATTCTTTCTAATCTTTCTGTTCCATTAAATATATAGTAACCAAGTTCTGCTATATCGGTTTGCATTTCAAATGATAAGAAATTACAGAATGAAAAGGCAAAATTCCCAATGTGTGTTATTGAGTTTAATCCATTTATTGATTCGAGGCTTGAACAATTAGAAAAGGCATATTCTTGGAATGAAATTGTCTGTGATTCAAATGAAATACTATTTAATAATACACAATTACTAAATGCATTGCTTCCAACATTTATTGTATCGCTGGTAAATGCAATACTATTTAATGATGAGCAATAAGAAAATGCATGATCTTCGATTACAGAAATAATACCTATTTTATTGAATGTATGCAACGATGAACAATTAAAGAAAAGATTCTTTGGAATTGTTGTAAAATGAGATGGTAATGTGATTGATTTAAGTGATATACACCCTTTGAATGCTCCTTCGCCAATACTTTGGATATTTATGTTAATTTCGAAACTTTCTAAAGATACACAGTCTTGAAATAAGAATTGTGGAATTGAATTTATTGTAGGTAATATTATATTGGTGAGTTTTCTACAATTTAAGAATGCGCCTTCTTGAATATCTGATAATGTATCAGGTAATTCAATCCTTTCAAGATTAATGAAATTATAAAAAGCATATGATTTCAAACTTGCAACATTGTCTAATTTTATTTATTTGAGCGTTGATTCGGCGTAAAATGAATCACTTTCCACTGAAACAAATTTTCTAATTGTGAGATATTCTAAATTTTCTGCTTGGATTGTCACTTTACTATCTGAAACGAATTCATTAATATTTAATATGGATAGATCATTGCAACCATTAAATAAGGAAAATGAATCTTTTTCTGCATAATTATTATCTGGAATTATTTTGCTACATATTGTAATATTTCTTAGTTGTGAGCCAGAAAATGACATTTCATATATTTTGACTTGTTCATTTTCATTGAGAATGACTAATTCTGCTAGCTTTGGGCATCTAATAAAAGCATGCATCGGTATTTCTTCAACAATGTCAAATGAAATTTTCTGTAGTTCTGCATTATCTGAGAATGGCGTAGATGTCATTGTGCATTTTCTCAAGTTAATTTCTGTCAAAAGATTACATCCCGCAAAAAGTCTTCCCTTCGATATTAGATTTCCATTATAATTAAACGAAGTGATAGCAATTCCATAAAAAGCATCATTATAAATTGTTACTTCTTCACTTGGGAATTGTAATATCTTCAAAGAAGTGCATTGATAAAATGCTTCGGAATTAATCGTGACATTGTTTGCTTCAAAAATGATTTTTTCTAATAAAGAACAGCCTGAAAAACATTTATTTGGAATGGAATTAATTTGGGCAGGAAATATAATTGAAGTTAATGAAATGCAATTTGCAAATGCTTCTTCTTCCAAAATTTGTATGTTTTGAATAAAAGGAATATTTATCAAGGCAGAACAATTTAAAAATTGTTTGGATGAAATTTTAGTTATAGATGATGGTAGATTTATTGAACTCAAAATTTTACAATTTGCGAATACAGATTTGCCAATTGAAGTGAGTGCGTTTGATAAAGTAATAGATTGAAGATTTGTGCAATTTTCGAAAGCATTCTGTTCAATTGCTTCCACAGAATTTGCAAATGAAAAAGTTTGAATTGAAAAACAATTTGCAAAAGCAAATTCTTCTATTGTCGTAATCGTATTCACCATATTAACTGTTTGAAGGTTTTCACGGTTGGTAAAAGCATGTGATGGAATTCTCGTAATAGCTTCATTAAAAGAAAATTCAGTTAATGAAGTGCAGTTGTAAAATGCTTTGGCATATAAATATGCAATATAATTGATATTGATAATTTCATTAAGTTTAATACAGCTATTGAAAGCATCATTATAAATATAAGTATTTGGTTTTGCAAGAGTCACTTGTCTAAGCGTAATACATCCAGAAAAGAAGTTATATGGAATGGTGTTGTGATTAATATAAGCCGTTTCAAGGTTTTCACAATATGAAAATACGCCACTTGTATATAAATTAAAAGTCCAATTTGTTGTATTGATTGTTATGAAATTGTTATAAGAAAAGCAGTTCTGTCCCAAAGTTGCTGATTTTGCATTGAAAGATACTAATGAACAATTGGAAAATGCTTCATTATTAATAGTTATTTGATCAGAAGTTGCGGAAAACTTTGTTAAAGAGATGCAATTTTGAAATGCTTTTGTGCGAATTGTAGTAGCTTTTGTCTCGACTTCTGTTATGCTTGTACAATTTGCAAAAGATGATTCATAAATATTCCCATTAATTTTTGTAAAATCGAAAGTTTGAAGTGAATAACAATTAAAAAATGATAATGCTTGTATATTAATATTTTGACAAGAAAAGCTAATCAAATTTATGCAATTCGTGAATGATGAAAGTCCAATGGTGCAGTCGTAATCGAGTGTTATATGTTGTAAACTTTGGCAGTTTAAAAATGCGCTTCCACCTATTGATGTCACTGATCCAATTGTTACTTCACATAACTCAATGCAATTTTCAAAAGCTCTTTCTTCTATCGTTACTAGTGTTGCGTCAGAATGAAAATATCGAATAGAGCTTGACATGAAGTATTTGCTAGGTGTTGAAGATATTCCTTCTGTTCTTACATTAATTATATTTTTATTATCAATGAAATTCTCACTGGAATCGAGAGGATTCTTTAAAACGTAATTTCCATCCCCATTTGACTCTATTTCTAGTGTATTAATTGGCATTTTCTTTTCTAATGAGCCTCTCTCCGATTGTTTTGATAAAATACAAAGCAGTAAAAGCATTTGCAGCAATTTTCAATATTGGCAAATCACCAGTTTTGAATTAAATTTAAATATTTTATATGCAATCAATAATAAATGATAATATTTTATTTCATTCTACACTTTTCAGTAGATTACACATTTAATTCAAATTAATAAATTGTAAATTATTGTATAGACCTTTCTTTGTATAATTACAATTAAATTATTTCAATTGAAATTTTAAAAGTTTCATTGAAATGAATTGAATTGGATTTTAGAGTATTGAGACTTATTCAAATATTTGATGAAATCGACAATTTTATATCCTGAGAAGATCACCATTACAATATATGTAAATTTTTTTTTGATATAAAATAATTATGACACCGAATAATTTGCACAATCGATTTGTGGATAAAAATATTAAATGTTTTCAAGAGGATTTAATCAGTTTAGGAATTGAATTGCTTCATTTAATTTTCTGAATTTTGAGATAATTTTGTTGATAATAATATTAATTCGCAGAAGACACTGTGCTCAAATAGTTTTGAGCAGCATTGATCAAAGATTGGTTCTCCTCGGTTTGATTAACTTTATAAATGCTAGCTTCGGCAATGATGATTTCGAATGATAAAAAGACCCTGGATAATCTCTTCGACTCATTGATCAGATGGACTCAAGCGAATCATGCATGAAATGTCTTTCGAGTTGATACTACTTCCTTTCTCGAAGCAAAGAATCATCGACTTGATAAAGTCTTCTGGCATTTTGGAGTTCGTGACTTCAAATGAATGTTTCTCCTTTTGTGTAGGCATTGCTAAATCGAGGCGCATTTTAAATACTATTTTGACATATATAATATTATTTTATATCATATGTTCATTTAATCAAAAGAAGAACACTAATTTACAATCTCCAAATGTAAAAATGAATATAATTAATATTTAATCATATGATGTTTAATGAGATTTTTCATTAATACTAAAAATTAGCTGCCAGTAAGGATAATATACACCATTTATTTATTGATTATAAAGTTCAATGAGCAAAAGAAAAATTTTAAATATAACTTAAAATTTTGATCAACAATATATATGTGGAATTACACCAAAGTTATCTTTGGCATTGATATCTGCACCAAATGAAACTAGAATGTCGAATGCTTCTTTTTTATTAAACCCTGCAGCATGATGTAGTGCAGTCCTACCAAACTCAGCTCTTGTATTTATATTTGCACCATGTAATAGTAGGATTCGTAATGTTTCAACACTATTATTTTGCGCTGCTAAATCAAGAGCTGTGTATCTATCATAATATTTTAACTCCATATTGGCGCCTTTTGAAATAAGAAATTCTGCTGCTTTGCTACAATCTTCTTCTGCTGCCATATGAAGAGCTGTACGACCAAGATATCTTGCATTGATGTCAGCACCTTTCGAAATGAAATATTCACAAAGAGATGGAATGTTAAAAAGAGACGATGCAGCCATACAACCATTGACATCTTTTGTTTGATCATAATAAACTAAAAATGCATGAAGATTATTGAATTTTCCAGATTTTATTAATTTGACTTCTTTATTATATTCATTCATCATGAAAGAAACAAGATCGATGTTGTGTGAAGCAATTGCAAAATCCATCAAGAAAAATGTGTTTTTTAGCTCTTTAAAACATTCACTCATTACATCTGGATTTCCACCCAAAAATGCACATTGAATACATTCTTCAGTGATTTCTAATTTGAATTTTGTTATTAAAAATTTAAAACAAGCAACAGAACCGTAGTAACAACATAATTCAAGTATTGAAATTCTACATAACGGATATAAAGGACACATAACACTTTGACATGGATCAAATTCTCCTATTTCTACAAGTTTAATAAATTCTATAATATCATCATTCATAATTGCTCTGAGTATTGAATATTTTGATTCAATATTTAAAATTTTGTATTGTTTTTGATACAAGTTTAGTAATTTGTCTTTGTTAAGTTTATACTCTTTTGATAACATTTGGAGTAATAAAAAGTACGATTTAAAGTAACAAATATTATATTTCATTGCAGTTTCGATCATTTTAAAATTCTGAGATGCTGAAATGATTCCTGTTTCGATCAATTTACTCTTGATTTCATTATAGATTTCGTTGATTTTATCTTCGTCTAATGTTTTCAGCTTATATATTGCATCTGTAAGATCAATATAATCCTTGTATTTATTCATAAGTTCATTATATTCTTCACTCATGCAAGAATAATGAAAATAAAAAATGGATTTTTTATAGTGAAAATTGAAAGTGGATTTTTTTTCCAATTCAATTTTAATTCTTGGAAAAGATAATAGCTATACAAAATATGTCCTACATATTTTGTAGAGCTATGAAACTATATCAAGAATAAAAAATTGTGGTAAAATCGAAAACCGTTTCACTCATTCAATTTTTACAGTACCACAGTTTTAAAAATTTTCCATAGTTTTTAAAAAGTGAGTTATTAAATTAACGTAGATATTTTCACAAAGAGCCTCTGAATGCTATATATGATTCGTTAAGTTGCTGTTCATTCTCATTTTTTCAAAAAATTTAAATAATAATAATAAAAATTGGCGTTGTAAGGGTAGATAGCTTTTTATTGAACAATTGACAGACCACAATCTGGTTGTTGCATTTCCCTGATTTTTTTTGGCTATCAATATAGTGTTTAAGTGGGGAACTTTGATATTTTTTTCCACACCATAGTAGTTTCACTTTTTGCATATGAACTCTATATTGATTCTGGCTAGAAACTAGAGAAATTAAAATTTTTCAATTTTTGGCCCATTAAAAGTACCTTTTTGAAAATAAAAATATTTTTATTAATTATGTGTGTTCTTCGACATATATTCATAAAATCAAGTGATTTGGAGTGATTGGCAAAAAAATCTTGTACATTAAAAAAAATTAAGCCAAATGTTTCCGTCTATATCGAGTATTGTTAGTTGACAATGTCTGTGCGTGTAATATTTTATTTAATCAAATCAGGCTATACAAAGTGAAATTTCCTTAGATTTCTCGTGCTTAAAGCAATTGTGCACTTAATAGCTCACATAAGCAATGATAGCTATATGATGTGCAGCTATTTGATAGCTTAACTATGCAAATTGCTACAATTGTATAAACAATTCTAAATTCTAGAGTTTTTAACCTGATAATACCATTACAGTGATTTAATATTAATAAGAAAGATAAAATGTCAAGAAAAACAATTCATTTCAACGATATTTTCGAGTTAATCATTCCAGGTCTATCGTTGGGGACATAGATAATAAATGTTTAAGAAAAATAATTATTTATTCCATTGAAGGGGAAAAAAAAGAATGTAAATTAAATTGGTTTGGTAGATTCTTTGTTCAAATAGTCTTGAGCAGCTTTGAACAAAGATTGGTTCTCCTCGGTTTGATTGACCTTATAAATACCATCTTCAACGATGATGATTTCGCGTGATAAAAGATCTTGGATGATTTCTTCAACGCGTTGATCGGATGGACTCAAACCGAGTTTGTTTGAAATGTCTTTCGAGTTGATACTTCCTTTCTCGAAGCAAAAAACCAAAGATTTGATCAAATCTTCTGACATTTCGGAGATCGTGACTTCCTCTGGATGTTTCTCCTTGTATGCAGGCATAGCTGTATCAAGACGCATCTGGACAGAGTGGAATTTGGTTTTGACGCTTCCTCCGACGTCAATCCTTTCACTCTCTTCGATAAACTCGAAATCTGGAGCGTCATCTGCTTGGGCAAATCCAGGTGGATTGTAGTCTGCTGGCGTAATGTCATCATAGTAGTACAAGCGCATCGCGATATGGCGTTTGTGGGGAAGAGGCGGTAATGCGTGGCTTAATGTGATCAATGTCCTAATCATGGTGCACCATGCTTGTTGGATCTGCTCTTTGGACATGAATGAAAGCTTCTTCTCTTCATTTCCTGTTTGAGCGGTAAAATCGAGCGAAACGTTTCCATCGGATGGGTAAGTGAACTTAAAGGTATAACTCTCCAATAGAGAACTTGGGTTATTGTACTCTTTGAAGACTGAAAATACAAGTGCGCGAAGATAATGTTTTTGTAAAGCATCGAATACTCCTTCTTCGATCCATCTATTTAATGCTTCGATCTCTTTGTTGTTTGCTGGTACAAGAGATTTGATTTTCAGGCCAGCCAAACTTGTGTCCTGAAAATTTTCTTCTGGAAACAGGTATCTTAAGTAGGCAATCGAGGAGATACCGCTCCTTAAGATGTTCCTTACGAGAGTAATCGACTGTACCTCTGTAACGGTATCTGTCTGCTGGCGGACCTTCTGGGCTGTCCTCATTTTCTTTTAGGTGAACTTCATTCAAGAGTTTGATGTTGGAAAAGTGCCAAAATTTCACATCAAACTTTTGGAAACAGCTATATGCGTGATAATTCCCATATGACAGAGAATCTATATTTCAACATATTATTTGGAGAAAACTTTTCTATATTTTTATTGAAAATAAAATTAACTTTGTAATGATATATTCTATTAAATTTAGATCTTTTGTACGAAATCATTTCAATTAATAGAGATATTTCGGATATATGTTCTTAATTTTTTTCGATCAAAAATTAAATGGGTAATAAAACAATTTTCAATGTAATATAAGTAAATAAATGGCTTAACATATTGTTAATAATAAAATAATAACTTTACAATAAACTAAACATTAAATAATGAATTCAATTTGATGGTTTTGCTGATTGAAAGACTCTAAGTTTTCTTAAATCTTCCTTTACATTCCTAATGAATGAATGGAAGTCATTTTCTTCGTCGGGCTCAAAGTAGTCGACTTTGTAAGGTTGTCCAATTTCTCTTGCAACATAATTCATAACTCTCTGTCTTTCCTTTAATGCTGACGCTCTGCAAGCACAGTCTGCAAAGTGTTTAGCTGTCTGTTCATTAAGATTTCCTTTGAAGCAATCACATTTTGCTGTATCATTAAGGACTGCAACTCTTGCTCTTAGATCTGAAACTTTTTGTTGCAATTTGTTATTTTGGATTTTGAGGACTTCATTTTCTCGTTCTAAATCTTCGTTTTGGATCTTTGCTTTCTCATATTTCATTACTGCATCATTAAGAGCACCTTTTAATGAACTTGTTTGATTATAAGAAGCATCCAATGCTTTGTAAGAACACTCTTTAATAGTTGCCGCTTCAGCAACAGCTGCATCTAATTCGTTCTGATAATTCTTCTTCATTTGGCACATCTTTATGCAATGCTCTTCTTCAAGATCTTTCAATCTCTGTTGATGATCTTCAACCTTGGCTTTAACAGCTTCTCTGGCTGTTCTCATTCTGACATCTAAGTCTGCAAACTCTTTCTTTTTGAGAGCTAAAGCTGACTTCAATTCTTCTGATTCATTTGATAGGACTTCGTATAATTTCTTTTGACTGGCTATTTCTGTTTGAAGATCTTTGTTTTGATCTTTGACTACCGTGTATTCTTTCTTCATATTATCAGATTCTGTTATTCTGTTCTCTAATTCCTTCTGAAGTTCATTGTTCTTGGTTCTAAAGTCTGATAAAACATTTTCTGTGTTGAACAAATTTTCTGTTAATTTCGTCTTTTCTTCACCAAGTTTTTCGAGTTGCTCCTCTAAGTTCTCGAATTCTACTTTATTTGTTTGTATTATCTGCTCATTCTCTTTGACTGTCTTTTTGAGATTATCGATTTCTTCTTGCATCTTGAGAACAATTTTGGCTGCTTTTTCTGGTGGAACTCCAATTTCGCGAATTGATTGTAAAATTTCTTCTCTTTGCTCTACTTGGTCAACCATTCTTTGGAGTTGTTCTTGCTGCTTCATGTTAGCAAGTAGTAATGATGATACTAATGAACATGCAACGTCATCTTTATTTGTCAAATTTGCAACTAATTTGCTAACATCTCCCATTGAATTATCGTCAGAGATATTCTTTGCGATAAAAGCTAGTAAGTTCTTATCGACATCAAGTTTCTTCATATCGAAAATCTTCTCATTGTCTTCGAGTTTGCGTAATTGTGTCAAATGTACATTCAGAACATTCTTTGTATCGGATAAAGCTTTGTCATAACCCTTGATCTTATTGTTTTGGTCGCATATTTGTGTTTTGAGCTCAATTATTGTATCTTCAAGTGATTTAATTTTACGAGCAGATTCATTTATGATCATTTGAACGCGTTGTGGGAATTCAAAGTGCTCCATTGCAATGATTCTCTGGAATTTCTCATCAACATCACCTGTAAATGGATTCTTTAATTCAAAAGAAACTTCAGAAAATAGAACTTTATTGGATTTCTTTGCATTGTTCTTTAAATTCTCTATTTCTTCGTTTTGTGATTGTATTTCGTTAGATTTAGCTGCTAGTTGACGAGATAATTGCTGATTTTCAAGCATAATTCGATCATTTTCGGATGTAATGTTTGCAATCTTGATCTTGAGTTTAGAAATCTGATGATTTAGATCATCGATTGGTTGCATGAGATCTTGACTTATTTCAGTCTTAGATTCTTCTACTAAGTTTTTATATTTTTTGAGTTTTTCTTTCATTAAGTTGTATTTTTGATCCTTAGACTGCTGTTCTGCTTTTAACTTCTCGATTGTGCTAATAAGCTGTCTGTTCTGATCGTTAATTTCATATTGGTCGTTTTCTTTGTGCAAGGCGAGAGATTTATATTTGGAGATCTTTGATTGTAGTGATTTGATGAGTTCTGAGTTCTTTGTAGTCTTTTGTTCATATGAATTAATGATTTGTGATAAAGATACTTCAACTTTTGTTAATTTAGAGGATAAATGTATGACATCAGAACTTATTTTGACTAATTCTGCTTTAATTGGAGCGTCTTTCACGTTATTTATCATATTTTGAAGAGAATTTTGTATATTTGTGTTTAATTGAGATGAACTTGCAACATAATCAACAATATTAGATGTGTCTACAGTTGCTCTATCTATGACTGAGTGAAGAGTTTTAAGCCCGCAGATAGGGCATATATTTGCCATGATTTTTATCAAAAATTAGAAATTTCAAAACGTACAGTGAGATATAACATTTATTTTTATGATGCAAATAGAATTCTAATAAGCTAATTATTCGTATTTAATCGTGATCTATCCAATTGCTCTAAATATTTCAAGCAATTATCTTGCATCTTATTTAATAAGTTTGTATGTAAGCTTTAATATGTTAGTAGTAAATGTTCATCAAGTTATTAAACTTTACTAGTAAATTATTCTTCATAATTATGTTTTTCTACATATTTGCTAGAACATTCCTACATATTGTCAGTGTGTTTGCGTGATATATGAATATTTCATAGTAGATTTGATGATTTGAAATTTTTATTTTCTAAATATCAATGAATAATAAAATTAAGCATTTCATTAGATATTCCTTTCCTAGTGTTTTAGATTTTCAGTGTTAGAATGGCATGTTAAAATTCAAAAATATCAAGGACAAAATCTTGAAATTGAACAAGTCTGGTCGATTTTAGTAATGATTTCTCCTGAAGAGTTGGTTTTCGGAAAGTCGACTCTCGACGTTTCCTCTGACGAAGAGACACCCGTTTCCAAACCAAAACCAGCTTGGATCGATCCTGATGATGCTCAGTTAATGATTGCCCCAGAAAAAGCAAGAATGTTGGATCAATTAGACCCAGTTTCAGGTGAAAAATTTGCTAACGAACTTGCAGAAAGATACCACAGAACAACAGAACACATCGACACATCATGGGCTGATATTTCAAAAGCTACAGGTCGAGTTATTGATGCAGATTCAATTTATTCATCGAGCACAAAATATTTACCATCCGAAAGAATTGTTATCACTCGCAGAGCAGATTTAGTTCCATTACAAGATCCAACAGACAAGAAAAATTCAAATCGCGGACTTGAACACATAAAACAAATTGCTCCTCATCCATTCGACCACGATGTTGCACTTCTCGGCAAGTGGGGAACAATTTCTCGTGTTACATATACAAACGAATCAAGTTCAGCTTTATTCAGAATTCCAGTAGCGGATAACATCTACAGAACATGCATTACATACTCAAAAGACGGCTCTAAGTTGTTCGTTGGCTGTACACAAGGCAGATTCCAAGTCCTTGACGCTGTTCCTATCAAAGGAAAACATTCTATCAATGTTTATCAGACAGGATCAAGAAATGACATCGTCGCTGTATCAGCCTCCGAAACAATGGTCGCTTTTATTACTCGTGATTCTGTTTATTTCTACAACGAAAGTAATTTATCACCTCTCAAAGCAATTGAAACTTCAGAAAAGAATTTAATATGCGGATCATTTACAGATGATGGAAAATTCTTTGTTGTTGCTGGTTCTGAAGGTCGTGGACACGTAATTGACTGTGAAAAATCAAATATTAAGAGTGTTGCTGTTTTCCAAGTAGAAGATATGCAAACTATCACAGCTCTTGATGTACGTGGCGATTACGTTGCTATGGGTAATGATAAAGGCTTCCTTTACGTATTTGAATTTGATAGTCTCAGAATTTCACCAATTCCTGGAAAACTGATTCGTCCAAAGGAAATTATACAGAAAGCAAACATTGTTACTGCTATCAATGAAGTTAGATTTAATCCAACTGCTGAAATATTATTATTTGCTTCTTCTTCCAAGGAAGGAGCCCTTAGATTGCTTCACATTTCATCAAAGACAGTGTTTGGAAACTGGCCAACCCAGAAAACTCCTTTGAAACACGTCGCATCGACCTCATTTTCTGCGGATAGCGAATATCTCGCTCTCGCTAACGGAGGTAAGGTAACCATGTGGGAACTTGGCCATTATTCTTCTTTGAAGAAGGAAGAAGAAAAAGAGCAATAGAGATATAAAATTATTTACTTTCACAATGGATAATACTTTGTAAATAGACAATTATTATAGAATTATTTCAAACTATCCCTATTTCTTTTTCATTTTTTTGAGATTTATTCAAAATTTTTTATGTTTTTCTATTTGAAGATAAATATCGTAGAGGTTAGTCCAAAGTAAAACAAGCCAATCAAATGAATTAAAGAAAAGCGTTAAAAATTCAAAAAAGATTAGATATTTTTTTGAATATAACAGAATACATACATGTATTTAGAATTAACAAGATATATTTGATACTCTATTGGTCGTATTATGATAATATTGAATTTCAAACAAGATATGAAATTCAATTTTTTGTAATTTAAGGATGTTCTTCGAATTGAGTATTCAAAAATGTCTTAATTCTAGTTGTAACTTCTGTGACTACTTCAGCCGGGAGTTGGTCATGACCTTGAGCTGCAAGTAAGTCATATAACATATCTGGATTTACATTATCTATTCCAATTTCGTTTATCATATTCCTACATAATTCGCGTATTTCTTTTCTCCAGTCTTCTATTGCTCTGTTCTGACTTAAAAATTGACGAATTTCTTTTGTTTTCCCAGACATCTCTAATGCTGCTTCAGCATCAGCTCTAATCTCTGTTTCTGGTACATTCTCCCATCTAATAGGATCTGGCTTAGACTGAGATGATGCAGACATTGTTCAAAGATTATTTTGTTCTCAATTGAGCTTCAAAAGAGAATTTTTGCAAAACTCATTTGTGTTATAAATTGTATGTTAATGGAGAGTTTATTTTGCATGTCAAATTGAAAATAAGTTTTCAAAAAATTGATGCAAGAAGAGCAGCAGAAAGAGCTTCTTCAAGAAATGGATACTATGATGAAGGATGAGATGTACGTTCCTTTCAATGACTTTCTTGGTTATGTCTCAGAAGAATACCATCAAAAAATTGCAAGACCCATTGATTTAAATACTGTCAAAGCAAATCTTGAAAATCGTCAATATCATCGTTATATCGACTGGTATCATGACATGGAATTAGTCTTCAAAAATACTATCGAATTTTACAAGAATGAACAATTTTCGCCATATCCACCAATGGCAACATATTTACTAAGCAGATTACAAGAAAAATTTGGTCAAAGTACATATTCAAGTATCAATGAATGGCTCACGGCCATTTCAAAGCAAATGAATGAAATTTCAGAACTTTTAGCAAAGAGTCCAGTACCACAAGGAATTGATCCTATGATACCTCAAATTATAAAGACTACTGAAAACAAACCAGAACCAAATGCCAATGAAAAGGCTTATATGGCTGATCATTTCAATAAAGTTTTAGACGATCCAGATATTCATAGAAACGTACACTATATCATTAAAACTATTAATCCTACAATGGAAATTACAGATAAATTAGTTATTGAAAATTTGAACGAGCATACACTTTGTGCCCTTCATCTCTATATGGAGACAGTCTGGAAAATTAGTGCCAATGATTCTGTTTAATAAAATTATACTATTATTTATTTATATTTGATAAATTTTTAAAAAAAGGCATATATGTTATGGATTTGGAAACATATGGGTCAACAAGCATAATGTTTTTCAACTTTCAAACAGATATTTTTATCTTTTTCTGTTTGAAATTTGAAATTTGCGTAATAACGTTTTAAAATAATAAGTAAGTTGTTATCTTAATATAAAATAATATTTAAATCCGATTTGGTGCTTATTGAACAAGGATTCAATGCATTCCAGTAAAGGATTTTGACTGTATATCAATCACGTTTTATTCTTGTTCAGCTTTATCTTTAGCGCCATCGGCCTTTTGGGCAGATCTTGTTTGGCGCTTTGGCTTGTAATCTCTATAAAGGGATGAAATGATTTTCTCTGCGTCTGGATTGTTAACTAATTTCTCCATTAAGGAGGCAACTTCCTCGGCTGGAATATCAAAATCTTTATAAGTTTTAGTTAACTTCTTATCGCGTTCTAACTTTGATGGTCTTTCTGGATCTATGATTTTAGCTTCTTCAAGGCTTTGTGTAAGTTTTATTAAAGCACCGCAAAGACGATCGGTGGCAACTGCTGTGTGGCGTGCAAATTTAACAAATGCCTGGCGCTCTGGTTCACTGACCTTTTCCATTTATTATATTAATTAGGGGTCTGTATCTAATTCAATTTTATCAAACTTTCCTAAAAATAGGATATCTACGTCCAATTGACTCTAAAACTAGCCATCCACATTCTATATAATAATATCTAACTATCAAAATGAGATTTTGGCAAACTTTTGTTTTAAATATTCATTTTTGAAGAACGTTACTATTTCCTGAATAACCATATACATTGTAATATTATTGTTTGGCCAAGAAAATGAATAAAAGTTGTTTATTTGTGTTGAAACTTATGAAATCTCACCAAATTTAGTTCATTATAAGTTTTTTCTTTTATGTGATTGTTAGTTATATCGAAAAAAAAAAGTAATTAATATTGTAACAAATCAAAGAATGACATAGATTTAGAATATTGATATTTAGAACAAGGTTATTTAAACCATTCCAGTGACCTTCATTGATGGTTTGTATTGTGGAACTTTAATTCCGAGTTCTGCTGGAACAGAATCCTGAAGTTTCTTGAGAGACTGGTTGAATTGTTGTGTTGTCATCTCGAGGTTTTGATTTTCTTCGATGATGTCGTTCTCCATTTCTTGTTTCTCGCGTCTCTTTCTGTCGCGGGCCTGCTTCATCTGCATTGTGCGGTAGTAGACCTTTTCGTTGTGAGCTTGTTCCCTAGCGAATGCCTCTTCATCGAAGTCTGGAATTCTTGTTGGGAATGGACGTTTTGTTTTAATTGCTGTTTTAGCTTGGCGTTCTTTGTCAAGCATCTTCCATTCTCTTTCGCGCTGAAGAGCATCGTTCTTCTTCTTATCCTCACGAGCTTGACGTTCGCGTTCTTCGTTGAGAGTTGCTTGAGAAATCGCCTTTTCTTGGAAATCGTCAATCTTCTTCTTTTGCTGGGCAAGTGCCTTAGCTTGTAATTCGACGACAATTTCACGACGTTTTGTCTTCTCAAGTCTGATTTCTTCTTCGCGTTTAGCTCTTGCTTCACGAGTGGCGGAAAGAGACTCTGCTTGGCGAGCAATTTCACGTTCTTCCTCTTTCTCGCGTTCATGGCGTGTAGCTTTCATCTTTTGGAGCATAGCATTGCGCTTTAAGAATTCATCGCGATACGTTTGTTTGACCATAGCCTCTTTCTCCTCTTTCTGGCGGTCGAGTTCACGTTGGGCAGCTTCGGCTTCACGCATTTTCTCGACTTCCATTTGTTCTTCCTGTTGAGCTCTCTTTATCTGGCGTTTATGATCCTTGATTTGCTCTTCGTAGTTAGCTCTCAAGTTGGCCTTATCGTTCTTATGCTTTTCTTCCTCTTTTTGAACGGCTTCCTTAGCTATTTTAATGATATTAGCTTCGTCAGCCTTTTCGTATTCACGCATTTCGCGATTATATTCGGCTAATTGAGTTTTGTAGTCCATTTGTTTCTTACGAACAGCGATTGTCGTATCATAAATGTACTTCCTGCGATGAGATTTCATTTTTGGCATTGGTACATCAATGACAGGTTCCGGTGGTTGTGGCATATTATTTGTTGGTAATTTTGTTGTATTGATTGTAGAATTCAATGGGAAGTCAACAGAAACGTATCTATCTTTTGTCGATTGAGTTGGAGGATGTGGTATAAATTCATAACCTTCTTCTGGGAAAAGATCTTCATTTCCTATGATGTCGACGTTTGTGAATCCTGATGAATATGGATTAAACTGTTTTGTTGCCCTCATTTCTTTCTTGAAACTACGTTTTGTACGTTAGTAAATTTCGCGGGAAAACTGAAATATTTCTTTTTTATGATTTCATATTTGCATTGGTACGGCATAAAAATTTCCTGTAGAACAAAGCGAAATAAACTTAAAATGAATTAGCGCAAAAGAAAAACTTCAGGTAACAGCCTTGCAATCTGATGAAATGCTGTTTTTACTGCCATTTGGTAATAAATATTTCCATTCTTTTATGAATGATTGATAAAATGTTGTTGTTCAATATTTCTATAGCATTTATTGAATTTGGACTGAAAACAATGTATAAATAGTACTTTATTTATTTTTTAATTATCAGATACTTGAAAAAATATAGAATATACCTAAAATATCAATTGGATTTTCGTCAATACAGAGAATTTTCACAATTCATTAAATGTAATAGGTTGTATTTATATTATAAAATCGATCTATTGATTTGATTATTAATCATTCTAAATTTTTGATTCCAAAAACAAATTTCATTATAAAAAAATCGATTATTATTTAACAAATTCTGAGTTAAAAAAGTATAGACTCAATCATTTTTTGGGTATCGAAAAAATTCATTTGTTATCCGCCTACACTTATATGATTCATTTTCATGTGCCAACTTAGTTAGATTGTAAATTTCAAGAAAAATTCTTCTTTTCAATAGGCAAAAAGTGTATTTATCTTCATGTTCCAACATGAAAAATAGATTTAGCAGATATTCAATCTTGCACAAGTTATTTTGAGCAAATTCATCATATTTGACTTGTATGAATACAATCATCTTGATGTAAATCTTATTGATTTCAACTTTCCTATTGTTATATTGTCATTTAATACCTGTGATCTTAATTAAAATTCATAAACTATTTCCGAAATATATGTGGTCATTGATTTCCCCATGTATAAACAATATCTATTTCTTCTAATGAGTTTAAACGATGTTTATATGTTAAAATGCAAATGTGTCATTTTAAAAAATTAATAATGTCCGACAAAGACATTCATCCAAATAAATTCAGCGAACTGCGAAGTCTCTGTCAATACTACATTGATTCGTATATTGCATTGTACCAGCTGAAAACGGAAAAGGAAGAAGATTTAAACTCAATTTACAATCTGATCAAAACAGAATTGATTGATTCAAATAAAGGCACGCCAAAAATATTATTAACGATATTTTGTGTATCATTCCGTATAATAATTGCTATACGAAGTCATATTTATCTCTTGCCAAACTCATATTTGATGATTATCATATCACAGAGGTCAAAAATGTTAAATCTATTTCAAACTTCCTGTTTTACAAAGAATATGGAATTAATTTAGACGAATTCTGTGATTTCGGAGAATTTCAATCCGAAAATCTGGAAATTCTTAAAGCAGATACAATTTACAGAGCAATTATGTATAATGACTTAGAAAGATTCATTGCACTCACAGAAGGAGAAGGATTTTATGAAGATCAAACACTTCAAAGCAAATTATATCCATATGATAATGAATATTCTTACCCCGAATATTCATTAATTGAATTATGCTGTTATCATGGAGCTGTTGATTGTTTCAAGTTTTTAAGGACAAAATTTGACACAATAATAACTCGAACATGTCTAGAATTTTCATTTTTAGGAAGAAATCCAGAGATCATGAGTGAATGTTTGAAATATCAAAAACCAAATGAAAAATGCATGGAATATGCAATTATCTCTCACAATATTGATTTTGTTACATTCCTGATGAATGAATACAATATAGAGATCAATTTAGAATTATGCGTAAAATATAATAACCTTGAATCATTTTTAGTTTATTTCGATCAAACTAATGATATTAATGAATGCTTTATTAAATCGACGAAGTTCAATATTGCATCCCTTTACGAATATTTCCTATCAAATGGTGCAAATATCAAGGAAAAAGATAATAATGGACTAACCGCTCTTCATATTTCAGCACTAAATAATAGTAAAGAAACAGCTGAAGTTCTTATTTCACATGGTGCAAATATCAATGAAAAAGGTAATGATGGACAAAACACTCTTCATATTGCAGCATTTAATAGCAGTAAAGAAACAGCTGAAGTTCTTATTTCACATGGTGCAAATATCAACGTAAAAGATTATGATAGACAAACCGCTCTCCATATTGCAGCATTTAATAGCAGTAAAGAAACAGCTGAAGTTCTTATTTCACATGGTGCAAATATCAACGTAAAAGATTATGATAGACAAACCGCTCTCCATATTGCAGCATTTCATAATAGAACAGCTGAAGTTCTTATTTCACACGGTGCAGATATCAATGTAAAAGATATATATGGGAAAACCGCTCTCCATAATGCGGCATTTAATAATAGTAAAGAAACTGCCGAAGTTCTTATTTCACATGGTGCAAATATCAATGAAAAAGATAATGATGGAGAAACCCCTCTTCATATTGCAGCATTTAATAACAGTAAAGAAACAGCTGAAGTTCTTATTTCACATGGTGCAAATATCAATGTAAAATATTTAAACGGAAAAACCGCTCTTCATTATGCAGCAAAATATGATAGCAAAAAAATAGCCGAACTTCTTATTTCACATGGTGCAAATATCAATGAAAAAGATAATAATGGACAAACCGCTCTTTATATTGCAGTACTAAATAATAGTAAAGAAACAGCTGAGGTTCTTATTTCACATGGTGCAAATATCAATGAAAAAAATAATGATGGACAAAACACTCTTCATTATGCAGCATTTAATAACAGTAAAGAAACAGCCGAAGTTCTTATTTCACATGGTGTAAATCTAAATGAAAAAGACATATATGGAAAAACCGCTCTTCATATTTCAGCACTAAATAATAGTAAAGAAACAGCAAAACTTCTTGTTTCACAATGTTTAAATATCAATGAAAAAAATATATCTGGAAAAACCGCTCTTCATTATGCAGCAGAAAATAATAGTAAAGAAACAGCAGAACTTCTTATTTCACATGGTATAAATATCAATGAAAAAAATAATAGAGGAGAAACCGCTCTTCATATTGCAACACTAAATAATAATAAAGACACAGCCGAAATTCTTATTTTACATGGTGCAAAATATAATATTCTTATATAAGAATAAAAATGTTTAAAATGATATGATTTAAGATGAAGTAATAATCTTTATGATTATGAATATATATATAATTTATAAACTACAAATAATAGTTCCATTAAACTGGATAACAAATAAAAAAATTATAAATAATATGATTAGGTCATGAGAGAACTGATTTTCATCTCGATTTCTCTACTTTTTGAGTTTGTCAGTCTATTGTCGCTTGATTTTACGGTGACTTCTACAATTCCTTGATTGATTTTCAGGATAGAAATAACATTTAAACCTGTGCTCGTTCTAGAGAATACGTGATGTTAGATCATTTCCGCTGATTATATTCCCTCTTAGGATTGTAAATAATGCGTTAAGAACTGTTTTCGGCTTTGAATTTGAGGAAATTGCGACATTTGAGATGAAAACAGATTCTTTTTTGACAATCGATAAAAGCGCTGAATCTCCTGGTAATAAGTAGTTAAAAGGGACCAATCTGATGTGTCCTTCCAATGTTACGCCTCCATTTGATGAAGCTAACATGATTCTGATCGATTGAGAGTTATTAATAATGGCTATTTCCAACACTATGTGGTGGAAAATGCTGGAACCTTGTGGCATTTGGCCGATTGGTTTAATAACAACTTGTCGGAATTTTAGTTATCGAATTAACAGGTTCAAATAAATTATAATATATCCATCTATTAGGTAATAATAAAAAGAAAGATGTGCTTTTAGAACTTTTTTAATAATATATTTTATTTAGTTGTATGGGTTGTAATAGTTATCTTTGGTTTCTGGGGCGCTATATGATGGAGCTGGTGCTGGTGCTATATAAGCTGCCGGCTGTTGCGGAGGAGCTCCATAAACAGGTGGAGGTGCTCCATAAACCGGTTGCTGTGGAGGTACTCCATAAACCGGTTGCTGCGGAGGTACTCCATAAACTGATTGATGTGGTGGCGCGACGTAAACAGGTGTTTGTGGAGGTGGTGGAATATAATTGGGCTGAGTTTGCTGAGGTTGCGGCGGCTGTGATGGTGGCGGTGCAATATATGTTGTATTAACAACATTAACTTTAATTGTAGTTGAGTTGGTTTCTTCAACTCTTTGGACAGGACGCGCTTTACTATTGTTATTTGAAGATGAAGCCATTTGTGCAGGATATGCCGAGTTATTGTTATTTGATTGTGATATTCTTTGAGCAGGATATGCTGTGTTATTGTTATTTGATGTTGATTCTCTTTGTGCAGGACGTGCATTATTCTCTTCTTTTGATGCTGATACTTTTGATGATGAGCAGCAGCAACATCTTTTGTCACAACAGCAGACGCAAATTAAGACTATAATTACAATAAAAGCAATTATAACAAAGATAACAATCAGAGCAATTGCCCATGGTTTAAGACCGCCAATACTTGCTTTTCCAACTGCATCACCTGTATTCATTTGTGAAGATGATGTAGAAGAAATAGTGTAAAAATCGTATTTAGACTCAGATCCATCAATAATAAAACTTTCGTCACTTGATGATCCACTTAAATTAAACTTAATTGTGCTAGAATATGTATAATATTGACCTGCATATGTTATAACAGGACTGGTTACAGTTTCATCAGAAGATGTTTGACCGTATTCCATTAAATTATTCACATTATATGAATAATGATTTTGCTCATCAGTCTCAATTTTAAGTTGTACTTCTGAGAAAGCAGATACAATGCAGTATGTATAGCTGCCTGCCGGACTCAATGTGTATTTAACTTTACCAGAAAGGATTGTTACATAAGTACAATAATCTTCTGCTTTCGAATAGTCGTAAGCGATAAATTTACAAGTTTGTGTACCACTTGTTGATGATAACTTAAGTTTACCATTTTCTAAAAATGCAATAGCTTTGATACCTGATGAACCAAGAATACTAAGAGATTTGGAACCAACAATTGCATCTCCTATTATTGAATCGGATTGTGTGAAAACAATTAATGTTTTTATTGGAATTGAGCATGTGGTGGACGACGAAATGGAATATGAATTTAATCCCATTGAAATAAATGAACCAGACGAGGATCCTCCACTATTAGGGGATGGAAATTCCAAAATAGTGACTCCTGTTGAAAATACAAGACTCGAATGACTAAAGTCGAAATATTGATAGTTATAGTGAACGTTATCATCATCTGCTGATATTGAATAGGTTGTGGAAGCTGTTGTCGAAGCAAGTTGTTTATAATTTAAAGTAACAGCCTTATTGCTATAAAGTGCGTATGATGTGAAAAGACTAGTGGGTTTACCACCATCAGTAGAATAATAAACGTCATTACTATCTCCACTGTTTTCTAGATAGACCGTAAACGACTCAGTATCGAGAATAATTAAATAACAATTTTTAGTGTTAGAATATGTAGTTTGCGTCATACTGTATAATTCCGAAGCTGGCTTAATCCAGAATTCAAGAATATCGTATGTTTGTGGTATAAGAAAAACGCCAAAATCGGCATATATGGAAGAAGAAGAACTTGTAACTTTATACGTTCCATATGTGGATTTAAGCTTGTAAACTCTAGTATTTAAACTTTCCCCATCTATCTGTATATTTGATGGATTATTGATCCATACGAGATAATAATCGTAATTTGAAACAGATTCAAGATCGAATATTAGTTAAATCTTGAATCTGTAGTAGCCCGTGGAACTTACTGTATAGGAATTAGCAGTGCTTATTAAAAAATTTAACATTCAAAAATGAGTCGCATATTTAACGATAAATTGTTTTCAAAAACCCCTCAAAATTGAATAAAAGTGTAAACTATTTGAGAAGAGAAGATTTAACAAAAAATAGTGTATTACATGAATTATGTTATTATTTTCATACTGAAAGTAAATTTACAAAAGTACGTTATTCAATAACGATAAAACATTATTCCATCTCCAAAGAGGGATGATCAAGGCGATTGCTTTAATACAGGCATACAACCCCATATGAAACTTTAAAATTAAGAAAAACGACATTGATTTCATACAAATTAATATTATCATCAAAGTACTTCGATGAATACAAATAATGTCTATAAGTTTAATGGCATGGAGTATGGCATATATCTATAAGCTGAAATTTTGCCTGAATATAATTTTTTTTTTTAGTTTAGGATATAGCTGAAAATATAAGAAAATATAGAATGGTTATATTCACTTTTTATTTAACATTCAATGTGCATATACCATTCTGTTTTACTTTATGTAAATGTTGAAGAATTTTTACTTTCCTTTATACTTATTCATTCTGCATACATTCATTGTATTTATGAGATGATATAGATCTGAGCTTTTGAACGGTATTCTTAATAAAATCATTCTAATGGCTTTTCATAAGAATTTGAAGTTCAATATACCGATTGATGATAATTTCAGCATTAATATACTCTACATTATCCAACGCATCACTTAGATCACTGAATTTTTGATTATTTTTGTTTGATATTTTAATGAATTTTATCAACAATCTTCAATTCATTTCAGATCCAATCGTGACCGGAAAAATGGCCTAAGACACATATGTTTTAAACCCCAATTGCAAGAAAAGGTTCCATCATTCAAAGTTGAGAGAAACTGGTAATTATTTTCATATCACATATCACATCTAATTACAATTTCCTTTCATGTCGTTTTTCGCCATGAACTTATTCACTAATATCAATTTACAAGTTTATTCCCATCGTGAAATAAACGCAACCGCCAAGATTAGAATTTATCGTTTACGTCACTTTTATTCAAATGGCGACGAATTTTGAAGACTTTATCGTCTCAATTCTGGAAACAGACACAATTGAAGATGAGAGAGTTGTTATTTCGAATGAGCTTGCAAACATGCGTACATTTATTCGTGATTGCAGCGAACATTATAAGCCTCGTCTAGTATTAAAGCTTATGTACTTAGATATGATAGGCGAAAACACAGCTTGGGGACAAATGGAAATTGTTAGCCTCATGGCACACGATCGCCCGAGCTATAAGAGAATCGGATATCTCGCTGCAGCAAACATTCTCGACGAAGACAACGAAAGAATTGTTCTTATTACACATACAATGCAAAAAGATCTCACATCTCCAAATCCTTTAGTTCAAATGTTACCTCTTACTTTATTGGCTAATATCGGTGCTGTAGAAATGTGCAGAACCCTTGTTACTGATGTTCAAAAGCTTCTCGATTCTCCTTTATCAGCAATGCAAAAGCGCGCTGCTATGGCATCTGTTCATATCATTCGCAAAGTTCCCGAATTATCTGACTCATTCCGCCCATATGTACAGAAGCTCCTCAACCATTCCGCACATTGCTGCGTTATGGCAGGCATCATGCTCGCTCTTGAAATGCTCAAAGTTGATCCAGATTTAGCAAACCAATGGGGACAGTTCTGCACACCATTTACAAAGATTCTCAAGAACTTATACGAAGCTCGTCCTTCAAGCGAGTTCTCTTTCTCGATTTTCAACGACCCATTCCTTCAAATCAAGATTATGAAGATTTTAGCACATCTCAAGCGCCCATCCGAGGAACTCGATGAACTCCTAGCTTCAATTATTACATCAGTAGATGTCCGCCGTAACACTGGTCGTTCAATTCTTTTCCAAGCAATCCAAACAATCAATACATGCGCTAAGAAGGCATCTCTCAGATCTCTTGCATACAACCAGATCGGCCGTCTCTTTACTTTCCCAGAACCAAACGTTCTTTACTCTGCTTTATCTGCTTTCAGCCAAATTCTTTACAACGAGAACCAAATCATCGACAGAAGCTCCGCAGATTCCGTCGTTTTACAGAGATACAAGTCGCAGGTCGTGTCCTGTCTCGACCACAAAGATGCTTCAATCAGACGTCGCGCGTTAGATGTTATTACAGCACTTGTTGACGAGTCGAATGTTGAAGTCCTCATCCCAGATGTCAACCAGTACCTCCGCATGGCCGATGGAGACTTCAGAATCGAACTTGTCGCAAAAGTCTTCGCATCTGTTCAGAGATTCGCTCCTTCACCGGAGTGGAACTTCACAACAGTTCTTAATATCCTCATCGATAGTGGAAACTACGTCGGAAACGATGTTATCTCTTCAATTTGCAAATTAATAGGTCAGCATCAAGATTTACGCTACAAAGCCGTCAAATTACTTACAGAGAAACTCCCAGACAACTCTTCCAACCAGAGTCTTGTTCAAGTTGCCGCATGGACAATCGGAGAATTTCTTGAAGAGGAATCTGATGCACCAGAGATCCTTAAACGCATCCTTCTTATGCCACAGACCACCATCGAGACCAAGTGCTACATCATTATCGCACTTGCCAAAGTCGCCGTCAGATTCAACCGTATTCCAGAGATGACACCTGTTTTCGAGGACCTTGCCAAGTCCAACAACCTCGAAATCCAGCAGCGCGCCGGCGAGATCCTTCACATTCTCTCAAAGAAGGAGCTCTACGACGATCTCCTTGTTCCATTAGAATTCGAGGAAGCTCCTGTTGGCGAAATAAAGAGCCAACACAACGAGAATCTCCTCGATCTCGAGATGGAAGCACCTCAGCAGAAGCAGCAACAGCCAGTGGACGCTGTCGCAGCTTTACTTGGTGCTCCAGTCGCTCAGCCACAGCAACAACAGCCTGCTGTTCAGCAGTTGTTGGCTGACGCGTCAAAGGGAACTTCCCCACAAAAAGTGACACCAAAGAAAGAGATTACACCACCGAAAGGAGCCGTTGAAGCCCTCCGCACACAGGATTACGTCATCTACTTCGAGTTCCAGAGGAACCAGAACAATCCTAACCAGCTCGCCATCCGCGCTTCATGCTTCAACCTTGGAGAAGTTCCCCTCACTCAGTTCCAGATTCAGTACGGATTGCCACAGGGATGGATGATATCCCCTCAGCAGCCAAGTGGAAATGTCCTTGAGCCAATCGGAGGAAGACCAATCATGCAGGTCTTGATGCTCCAGAACAAGGGAGTAAACAAGCTTCAGATGAGAACTCAGATCACTTACTTGTACAGATCACAGCCTTTGAAGGAGAATGGAACAATCAACCAAGCAATCTTCGGCTAAATCTTTTTTTATATTTTTGAGAAATTAAATTACAAAAGATATTTTTTTCGAAGACAAATCGGGATGAAAATCCTAAAAAAAATCATCAAGAGACTATTACATGATGTTACATACAATTGCAGGTTTTTAAATATATGAAATAAATGCCAACTACAAATTTGAGGGAAATATTCGGCACTTTTATAAATTTGTGAATGGCACTTTTTTTCAGAGGTTTACGGCACTTTAGATGTCCGATGCAGACTCTTCAGCCGATGCAGAGCCGCCTTGTAGTGGCTCTACCACTGCCAATAAATCGATAATAGAGAAGACTGGTTTAATTACCGCAGGAGAGACTCACTACGGCTGTCTCCGATTTCATCCAATGCATTTCCACTCTGAAGTACAACGTCCCAAGGCCCCATTCAATCCTCGAGTCTTTGACTGGACAATTTCCAACATGAATTTTCCAAGACTCGTTATGGAAAACGATCAGTTCCCGCAATACTGCCCGAACTACAGCTAAGCACAAGCAATACATTACGTAAAGCTTTCCCTACAAATAAATTAGCTGGAAAATAACCTAAGCGAATAGAAATAAAATATGTTCGTTATTAAATTGAATTCATTTTCAAAATTACTTCGGCAATACAGAAAAAATACCATACAAACTCCGATTAACTAGCGAAATTGAATCCATTTACAAAAGAATTTCAAAGTTCGCTTTTGTTTTTCAGTTTGAATATTTTTTCATATTTTTTTATTGCGTGAGATATGACTTCGCTGACTGTATAGAAAAGATTTAGATCTAAAAACAGATAATTTATATAATATCATACATAACAAAAACATATATAGAAAAAAAAAAAATTATCCACTCAACTGGAAGAATTGTTTGTTTCGGTTGAACGATGGTCCAACAATACCAATATGCTGTACATCTTTTACAGGAGCTGCGGATACCACCTTAACGAGCTTTTCAAGTCCGGCCATTCTCTTAAGAACGCATTGTTTCTTATTATAAAGCTCCTGGCAGTTATGCTTAGATGAATATGTGAGCTTTGCTTCGACTTCTCTTGTTCCAAGTGAAAATCTTTCAAGAGAATACAAATATTCCCATTTATCAGAGATTTCGTTGGATCTAGCGAATTCATCATACAAGCACATATTGAACATGCATTGCAAGAAGAGTTGGCGATGAGTTTCGCAAGTAATATCAAATTGATGAGAATCAATTACTTTTGAAAGCTCTTCTGTAGCAGTAGCAATTGTCTCTTGGGACATGATGAACGAAATGATCGATTTCATGATCGAATCAACATCTTCGAAAAATAATTTATTTTTGAATTTTGAAAGGATATGCATTGATTTCGTAACAGCAAGATGAACATGGACTGATCTAGATCCAGCAATGATGGCTTCTGTCGTCATAAGTCTCTTGTGATACGAATCATCCGTTCCATCGTGACCAGAATAAACGAGAAGGGAAGCAATGATCAAAGAAATAATCTCAACTTTACTGAAAACGTCATGCGATGATGACAGAATTCTGTAAACGAATTGTGCAATTGAGACAACTTTTACCCAACTATGATAACCGAGCTGGTTATACGATGATCTTACACTACATATGAATGTGAAGAAATCGTCGCACTTGATGTTTCCTAACAAGTTAAGCTGATGGTAAATTTCGAAAACTGTTGAAACTAACTCTTCAGGAGTTCTCTCGTACGCCTTGTATTCATTCACATTGATATCAGTCTTATTAGAGAATGATGCTGGAACGATACTTTTACCGATTTCGTCACGATTTATGAAATGAGAAATTATAAGTTGGGATCTGCCGTGTTCTATGACATTCATCATACTTCTCATTGTTACACTTGTTGAAACAATGTTAGAAATGCACGTCAAAGTGTTCAAATCGATTTGTGTGAAGTTTCCATGTTTATTACATGCTTCAACGCATCCGATTTGAGATCCATCAGCAATAATAGGTACTAAGAGGATGTTACGCTTTCCCCTATCGGAAGAATCATGAACAATAGCTTCGTGGAAAGTATCATTGATTATTAACGATTTATTGTTCTTCAAACAATAATCTACAGCTCCTTTTCCACTAAATGCCGGTTTGAAGTGACCATCTTGGCCTGCAAGCTCGACAATACCTTTTGTATTGTTGAATAAATAAACAGTGACTCCCATACAATCAGTACAGATCCTTGCTACATGGCATAATTCTCTAATTGATCCATCAACATCTTCCAGCTTAGGAACGGCCTTTGAAACCATGTCTATTCTCTTTTGTAAATCATTTGTTTGGTCTTGAAGGTTCTGATTGTGAATCATATATGTACAAAGTGTTCCATATACTGTAGCGATCAAGGAGTCGCGTTTTGAGAACGGCATATTGTCCATTTTGTTAATTAATTGAATAACTCCATGAACTTCACCGAAAGTATTAATGATCGGCGTGGACATTAACGTTCTTGTTGTATATCCAGTCATTTCATCGATAGAAGGATTGAAATGGGACGAGTCGGCTGCATTAGATAAATTTAATTCTTGACCTGTTTGAGCTACGTAGCCAGCTATGCCTTCGCCAATCTTCATTTTGATTGGTTTCCTTGATCCCGAGAAATAAGCGCTCTCTAGTTTGTCTTCATTGACTTTTAGAAAAACAACTCTGTCTGATTGCGAAATTTTCTGGATTTCGACCATTGTGTCTTCAAGCATTCCGACTAAAGACCTTTTTACATTGTAAACTGGCAAAAACTTTTGAATTCCTTTGAGAAGATCTAATCCTGGTTCCGAATTCGGATTTTCTGAGTACTTCAGAGCATTTCTGAAGTAAGTACATACAAAAGGAGTGATATAATCAAGCATATATTCATCTTCCGAAGTAAAAATAGGCTTAATTGTGCAGCCACGGATAATAATCACCAAATTATTACAAACATTACCCATAAACGGCAAATCTTGTTGGCCATCAATTACAACATTATAACAAGACTCTCTTTTGATGGAAAAAGAGTTGTAAAGCTGACCTTTTGATAGAACAAATCCGGTTATTCCGAGTTCATTGTTATTTATCTCTTTAATCGATCCATTCTTGTATTGTATTGGTTTGAGTTTGTTTGTAAAGTCCCAAATTTCACTATCAGCGCATTTAAAAATGTCTTTCATTTTTGTAGAGAAAATTGCAAGGAATTGCTCAACCGCCATGACAGAACTCATCTCAAAAATGTGTCCTTGAAGTGATGGCTGCTTTAAAAACCTTGAAAAAAGTTCAAATTTCTGTTGTAAAATGTTAATAAAAGTTAGATCACGGAAATTAGGTTCGGGATCTGCAAATTTCTTTTGTATTTCTATAAGACCTGTAATAGATCCATCGAAATCACGTAATTGGAAGATAATTAAAGGTCCTTTTTCATTTACTATCTTTCCATCAAGTTCTGGTCTCCAATGCTGATGTTCTCCAGCTACTGGTATAGTTTGAACAGTTGTATTGAAAAAAGATTGACCGATTAATGTATCTTCGTGATTTACTGAAACTTTGTATTTATAAGAGTATAATCTTGCAAGGGAAGTGATTTCCTCCCAGTATACTACATTGTTTGATGTGATGTTTTCTTGAATAAAATCTTCTATTTCGTTTCTAAATGTTTTAATATGTAATTTTGAAAAGAAATTATCAATTAACGTTGTGACTTCTTGAATAGTTTGTTCTTTTGTAACACGTGTAGGCATTAGAGTGATTTCTGGCTTTTCTTCTTGAATTAATCTTTGTCTTATTACGGGAATTGCTGTTTTTACTGTACGACCGAATGTTTGGGTTTGAGAGAAAGCTTTTTTACTGCTAACACTACGAGTTTCCATGTTTTTTGATGGAGATTCAATTCGAATTCCGTGTGTACGCGCAGAAGACATTCCATAATAAGAATCAACCCGAAAGTATGGATCTTGGGGACTCGCAACTATAGGTTGGGTACTTGCTAAAGGATCTAATCGAGAATTTTTCATGAAAATAACTTTTTTTTATTTGAAAATCAAAAATCTCCGTTTTTTTCGATCTTGATTCTTTACATTTTATGCTATTGATAAAAATAGGATAAAATATAGGGAATATATCTTGTAATCAGCATTTATCCTCATATAATATTGAGTCAAAACTGCCTTTTTTTTAAATGATTGACCCTTTTAGATGAAAACTTATATTACCCAATAGATTACTAGATCCAACAAAAGGTAGTTCGAAATATACTGTAAATAGCTCCACAAAGACACATATCTTCGATTATCCTTGTGAATCATATTCTGATTGCACTGACTATGTCATTGAATTGCGCCCAGCGATTTATAAGTTCGAGCTATATGGTGCATCAGGAGGTGCAGCCAAAGACCACGTATCATCTTTTATCGATATAAACGGAAATTGTGTTCCTGATGAATTTGTTCAGTCACTTAATGGGAACGCCCAGTGCCGAAAGGTTGGAAACAGTGGAGGTGCTGGGGGCTACATTTCCGGTGTGATCAGGATCACACACCCAATAACCGCTTATGCAACAATAGGTGGCCAAGGAAATTATTCATATAATGTGATGGCTCAAACATATGATGTTGATAAGATGGTTAAAGGAGGCTACGGTGGTGGAGGCTATTCGGTTAATTACTATGCGTCTAGCACTCAATTTGGAGCAGGGAGCGGAGGTGGCCAAACCGCTGTCAAGTTTCTTCAAAACGATTTATGGCACCGCGTGATTGTGAGCGGCGGTGGAGGTGGGTCTGATAATGTTGATGTTGGAGCATTTATGTCGGGAGATGACGGATCTGGTGGGGCAGGAGGAGGCCTTGTTGCCCAGATATATTGGGTTGATGGTCAGTATATTACCACCAAACCTGCTAATTCCACTTTTGGTTTCACTTTTGGATCTGGCGAATCTGCCCAGGCGACTAAATCGAAAAACGAAAATGGTGTTCAAACAGCCCTTGGAGGATATGATAAATCTGGTGCTGGTAGTGGCTGGTTTGGAGGTTTTGCAAGTCATCATGGAAATGGTGGCTCAGGCGGTGGGAGTTCTTGGGCTTTATCTATGGATGCGGAAATTCCAACGGACTTTATTCCAGCCAAAGGACCATTTTTTGACCAACCAGACAGCAAAAAATATTTCTTCTCTTTGAATGATGGCTTTATTTTTACCGATGTTAAATCATTTCCTGGAATCCGAGAAGGAAATGGGAGACTTGTCATTACAGTTCTCCAATTTGTAGAGAAACCATCATTGAGATCTAATTGCTACTGGAAGTTTGGCTACGAAATATTATTTATTCAACTGATTTCACAAGCATAATAAAAATCTGATTTCAAGCCAATTTAAAATTGAAAAGGATATATTTGGAATGACTATTCTTTTTGTTATGTAAAATAGCGAAGTAGAAAAATGTGAATTCGTTATTTTACATAGGAAAAAAGTCAATCATAGCAAAACTCCACTTCATTATGCAATATATAAAAAGGCAAATTTCATCTTTGTATTATGTTTCATCTTTCTATTTTCATAATGATAGATATCTGATTTTAATGGTCTTCATATCAAATTTTGGTAAAAAGTCAATCAATTAATAAACATTATCATGATACCATAGTTTCACATTTCGGATATAATAACAGCATTGCAAGCGATCTATGTATGCATATTATGACAGCTGTATGTCATTACACACTTTCCTAAACAATAGAAAATTTTCTTATTCAAAATGATGTACGTTTAACAATTCGGAGAATGAATTTGCCCGGCTTCGTCGAGCAGAAAGTCTTAGGCAAAGGAACCTACGGATGCGTCTACAAAGCTAAGAGATTAAGTGACGGTCAATCTTATGCAGTTAAAGTCATCAATCTTGGAAATCTTAACCATCGCGAAATAGAAGACTCAGTAAATGAGATAAGACTTATGGCATCATTTTCTTCACCATTTATTATACGATTTTATGAGGCATTTTGCGACAACAGACGTCTTTGCATTGTTACTGAATATTCCAGACTTGGAGATCTTGCTCATCTCATTGAAAGGAGAAAGAAGAAGCGTCGTCCATTCCATGAAGATGATATTTGGCGTTATTTACTTCAGATGCTTGAAGGATTAAAAGTTCTTCACAATTGCGGCGTTGTTCACCGTGATATCAAGAGTGCCAATATCCTTCTATCAGCTCCTGATTTAATCAAGATTGCTGATCTTGGCGTTTCTACAGTTCTTCACACAACACAACTTGCAAGAACTCAAATCGGTACTCCTTTGTATCTTGCACCAGAAGTTTGGAAGCGTAGACCATATGACTCCAAATGCGATATGTGGTCTCTTGGCGTTTTGCTCTATGAAATGATGACATTTACTTATCCTTTCACAGCACGCACAACACAAGAATTGGCGCAGAGATGCTGCCTTGGAAAGTTCACAATCCCACACGGATATTCAGCAGAACTTGTTTCAATTGTCCGTCGTTTATTGCAGGTTAATCCATTGATGCGCCCATCAGTAGACGATCTTTTGAACACACAATGCATCAAAAACAGAATTGGAATGTTAGCTGCGTTCGTTGAGCACAGCGAAGACCTTGAAACAGATGATAAATTATTGTCTACAATTAAAGTTCCTATGAATGTACGTAACTTACATCTTCCTTCAGCTGCTTATGGCAAGAAAGTTAGTATAGTCAAGCCATTGGAGCAGCGTCTTCATATGAAGAAAGGAGTCAAACTCAGCAAGGACGTATCTGTCATCTCTTCTCCAGAGTTACAGCTCGTAGCAGATCTTGATTGGTGGTCTCCAAACAAGGTAGGCCAAGAACCACTCACAGGAAGAGACGAAAACCAGAATCCTAACGCTTATGAGATGCAAAGGCCAATGTCACAAAGGCCAGCATTAAAGCCAATTCCACCACCGCCAATTGGTGTCCGCGCTCCTAGACCAAATCCACGTTTCATGCGTCATTAATTTAATTTTTGTATTGTAAATATTCTTTTTCTTGCTTTGAACTATATTTGCAAACAAAAAACAATGTTTAGGCATCGAAAATTAAAGTTATCAAGAAAATCAATTTTAAGTTTTCAAATTTCCACTACACTAAGTGCAGATTTCGGTGGCTGCCATCTTTGAAGAGACCTAATAAAATTGTTTAGTAATGGAAGATGTTGTCACCAGAGATAATTTAGTCATATTTTTTAAAGATCTTATATGAATTGTTTTGGGTTAAAAAAGGATTTAATTAATCTATACAACGACTTTTATATACAAACTCTACAAATAACTTTATAATTTCTTAGAATGGAGCTTCTTCTGCTCTTTAAGTCCTTCATGGAGCTCCTTGCAGTTCTTGAATGCTGTGACAAGGCCAAGAGCGTGTTGTGGTGTTCTTACGCCAAGTCTGCAGCAAGTTGGAGTTCCGAATGACTTGCACCATCTCAATGGGTAGCCAGCTTCGAAGGCAACCCTATCAGCAAGGCCGGCAAGTTCTTCTGTGTAGAAATCAACGAATACGTATGGAACCCACAATGGAGAGTTCAAGTTTGGTCTTGCACCAAGCTCGGAGAGTAAGTCGAACATAATACGCTTCCAGTATGGTGTGATTCTCCACATTTCTTCGAAGTATGTTTCTTGATGAAGAGCTGCGATCATGAATTTCTGAGCGAAACCATTGACTGACCATGGGATTTGGTGCTTGTTGATCTTATCGATGATGTTCTTTGTTGAACAGAGTGTTCCGAGTCTGATAAGTGGGCAGGCAAGAACTTTTGTCCATGACATGCAAACAATGACTCTGTCACCGAATTCTTCGATGAGACGGATTGCGGAATGGTTCATCCAGTCTGGGCCGAAGCATGGCATGAATGATTCATCGATAAGGAATGTTGTTTTTGAATCCTTTGCAATCATTGCACGAAGATCCTCGAATGGGATGTAATCACCTGTTGGGCTGTTTGGATTGATCATAATTGTCAATTCAGCATCATTCTGGGCATGTGGAACCTTAACAAGTCCTGCATTTGTTGCAGCACGCTCGTATTCCATGAATTGAGCTGGCCATGGTCCTGGTCTCCACTTCTGACCTGCCTTGAAGAGTCTTGGAACCATATCGATGAATTCTGATGCACCATTGCCAAGAAGGATTTGTTCTGGTGGCATCTTCATGGCATCAGCGAGGTGGCATCTGCATTCCCAGGAGTCCTGATCTGGATAGTGCTCGATTTCATTGAATGCATCAAGAGCAGCAGCGACAGCTGTTTTTGGCGGGCCAGAAAGGTTTGTTGTGACTGAGAAATCGCACTTGAAATTCTTGCAAGCCATGTAGGACTGGCCACCATGGAAGCACTGAACAGCTGGCTTCTGATACTTAGCGACAATCGGGTCGTTCAGCATTTATTAGAAATAATGATCAGATTTCTGATAACCATTCAATTTAGAACCAAACTGGTACAGAAAAAATTGAGAGCTCCGATTAGATGATTTCTGGCTCCGATCACTTTACTTTGCTCAGAATTCGGGCCATCACGTATGAAAGAGTATTATTCAACTAGTTATAAACGAATACGTACATACACCGAATTAAATGTCTCAAATCCAGAATTAGATTTGTCAATCAGTTAGTTTCTTGATATTTTCAATTAAATTTGGGCTATCTAGTTATAACATTGGATGCTGAGCCTAATATTATAAAATGGCAATAAAAATCAAAAATTGTAAAGTTAGATCAAAAATGATAAAATATATATAACATGGTAGAAAAATAAGAAAAGGTCATGTAATCGAATTGAAAATAACTTTTTCAATTAATTCAATTTTTAACGGCAGACATGATCTACTTTCGTATGTATTCTAATATCATTAGAATTAACAATTTTTCATATTTTAAATTTATCAGAAAATTTTTTTGTTATAATTAATTTTTGATAGGAACTTTTTCGGTTTGGTCGAATAGACAAATTTCAAAATATTCCATACATAATACGTATAATCATTCGTTCGGGAATCAACAAATGTCACTTTTACTGTCAATTTATACAATGTTTCAAGAATGACACGCATTTATGCTTGGCGTTTAAATCAGTTTCAAAATCCCATTTAAAATGTCTTATAGAATGTTAATTCGAATTTAAATCGAAGCTAATTTTACTTTTTAATTTCATTTCCGAACCAAAAACGTTTTTTTAACAAAATTTGCCTACTTCTAATCACACCATACAAGTTAAAAATATTTTCTTCTCATTTAAGAATTCATTTTCAAATTTTTAATCTAAATATATGTCCTTCTCATTTTTCTGCCTTTTATCTTCATTCTATCACTTTTGATTTATAAACTTTACATGTTATAGATATTAAAAAAAGTTTCTATTAGGGATCAATATAAAGTTCATTTTGAACATATGAGAATTTTTATAAAATATGGAATATATTCTATGTACACAACATGGTTAAAGGATTGCTACCAATAAAAATCCAAACTGAAAACTTGAGAAAAAGTGAAATATAAATTAGCCATTGTTAACTTAATATTACATGAACGGAGAGAGAAACTTTTGAGAAAACTGTTTTTTAGCATCAACATTAAAAATTTGTCAAATAAATGTTAAGCAAATCATATTTTGTTTTTTAGGTAACAAATGATTCCTCAGATGAGATCAATGAGTATAACTTGATTATTTTAATAGAATATAACAGTACGAAACAATAAATCCATGCTTTATTCTCTCAACTGAGTAAAATATCAAGAATTTTAAATTTTAACAACCACATCTCATTACCATAAGATAGTTTCAGTCCTATAAAGGCTATTCTTACCTGACAATTTTGATAATTACGCGTATTATTCAGTAATTCAATTTTATGTTTGTTCATTGCCTCAACTGTTTATGAATTTTATGTGAAACTATCATATTTCATATTCTTCATTGAAATTTAATATTTTTGAGATAGATATAAATTGCCAATTGAATAATTTAGGGTTTGATTTTTCAGAGGTTTCGATATCCACCATCCATGTCGATTTCATAACATCAAATTTGCTATCTGCTATACAATATGATTCAAGTGGGAGAATGCGAGCATATTTAACTGTTTCATTGGTGCTCAAATTAAATGTGAGGTGAATATTTTCATAATATTTTAATATAACTATTCAGAATTACAGATAGGATGCCCAAATAATCATTAAAAAATATGCGAGGACACTTTCAAAAAACATTATTGCAACTTTCCCCAAATCAATATCATAACATTTATTATAAATATTATGACTTCTGGCACGTTATATTTAATCAAAAAACTATTGAAATTTTTCACAAAAATTTTGACAAAGAAGATCAATTTTATTTCAGTTTTATTTCAAATCTTAAAGTTTCGATTTAATATGAGGCAGAACTTTCAACTTGCATGAAAATTCAATTTATGATGTTTACATTTATCGGCGATCAGATCTAGTTTTTATATGATAGGCGAATATGATTATGTTATTTTGAGCCCATTCCATCTAAACGAACAAACGCAACGTCTAGATGCTATATTGAAGCTCAAAAGTAATATTAATTATACAATTTCGGCATTCAGAACTTATATTAATGCAGGCGTAACTCTAGCAAACTCGATGTCAAACATTGCGACGAAATTCTTAGAATGCGGTTCATTCTCAAAGGATCCAACCATTTCTAACATTTCTAACTGTATTTCATATTTTAAATCGGCATTTGATTCTCATTTTTCCTCAGTTGAACAGAATGTCATCGATCCACTTCAACGATTCATAGAAAACGATATTACTAATTGTGAAAAACATTATAAAGAATTTTCTTCAAAGAAAAGCGCTTATTTTGCAGCTCTCGATAGAATAATGACTTCTAAAAACGTCGATCAAAAGATTTTAAATCAACTAAAGTCACATAAACAAGAAGCGGCAATATCAAATTATGAATTTCAACGCGCCTTAGAAATTGTCGAAAAGAAAAACTCTTACGAGCTCACCGCTACAGTATGTATCTTTACGATCTCATAGCTTTAAATAAATCTCTTTCTTTCAGTCAAAAAGATAAGATGATTTATTTTTGAGTTAATGAGACTTTATTTTAAGAAAATACTAACACATAGCTTTTAATCTTTTTGAATTCGTTAGGAGTCTTTTTCCGTGATTCGTTATTCCAATTTGATTCTTCCAAAGAAGAATTTTCAGCACTTCAATTGGCCCTTCCAGGATATATAAGCGGAATGGAGAACTTTGACAGACAAACGGAAACGACCAAGAAAATTATTGAAAATCTTATCGACTTGAATCAATCTGGATCATTAAATCGCTCGGGATACTTATGGAAACGCGGAAATGGATTCGGAAAAGTCTGGCATTCTCGTTTTGTCACTGTTAATAACCAACAATTCAAGTTTTTCAAAATCCATGGCGATGTTATCGAAGACCGTGGAACAATCGACTTAGTTACAGCTAGTGTTAGGAAAGAAAGCGATTCTGGTCGTCCAAACTGCTTAAGAATTACTGATCCATCTCATTCCTGGATTTTCCAATGCCCAGATCAAGCCGAAGCCGATCTCTGGATAGATACAATCAAAGAAAACGTCAGTTACTCACTCGATCATAGAGATCAGATGAAGTTTATGGCAGAAGATCTCAAAACCGAAGAAAAATGTGCAGATTGCGGTGCACCATGCCCAACATGGTGTTGCTTGAACTGGGGAACATCCATCTGCATCCATTGTTCAGGCGTTCACAGAGGAATGGGCGTAAATATTTCAAAAGTCCGATCTCTTACGCTCGATAAGCTCGATTCCGACTTCAAGAAGCTTTTAAATATGATTGGAAATGAGAGAGCCAACGAGATTTTGCTTTCTGCCCATTGTCCTCCCGATGATATGCCAAGAGAAGATTTAATTCGCCAGAAATACATCGAATTGGAGTTTATTGAAAAGTCATTCCTCAATATATACGATGCTATTGAGAGAATGGACTTTTACGCTGTTCTTAAGTGCGTAATGAGCGGACAATTAAGAGATCCTGCCAATAGAATTGAATATTACAGCCATCTGATTATATCGAGAAGGAACTTCACTCCAACGAAGTCACAAACGGAGTATAATTCAATTTCTCCGCTCCATGTAGCAGCTGCAGTCGGAAATATCCCAATTTTACTTCTTGTTGGTCTTAATACTACTAATATCGATATATCGGATTTCGCTGGATGGTCGCCTTTGTCTTACGCCGTGTTTTACAAAAAATCTGAAGTTGTCCACGCACTTATGAAGCTCGGAGTCAATCCGGGCAAGTGCGATCCAAGAGGAAATCCTTACCATATTGCTGTCGTCAACCAGGATAAAGAACTTGGAGCACTTTTCTTGCCATATTGGCAAGGAGACCCAACTCCACCAGAAATAGAGGCACCGGTCGATATAATGTCTTAACTCCTTTGTATTATACATGTATATTTATTTTTTATTGTCTTTGTTCACCAATTTTTTATCATTAAATAATATTTTTTTGCAAAATTGAAAAACTTCATTCCCATAACTCATAAGACAATAAAATACTTCGCTTTCTGCTTTCGCTTCTTGTTTATCAAGAGAATATTTTGCGTAAATTTTTTAGACAGTGAATCAAACTACTGATCATCCCAAAAAACTTCTTTGCCTACTTGCCATAAGAAGAATGAATTTCAATATCCATTGTCAGTCAAAGACCAAATCCACTGATTTAGGAAAATAAGTTTTAATAGTTCATTTAAAAAGACTGTTTCTCAACACGATAAAATCCATTAAAAAAACTTCGAAATTTCATGGTTGGGTAATAAAAATAAAAAAAAAACTTTTATATTTTTATGAATGGATGATTCAATTTATAACCAAGTGTTAGATTGTTTTAGAAGAATGAGAGGTAATAATGGAAATGAAATCGAGTCATCCAGCTTATGGCTGAGCGAATTTTGTTCAAATCCAAATTCAATAAATACCCTTGTTTCAATTATCCAGAACAACACAGAAGAAGTGATGAGACAGTATGCTGTGATCACTCTGAAGACAGCACTACACACAAATTGGTTCAATATCAGCGAATCAGAACAAGACCAAATATTTCAGTTAATCATTCAACTTATACTAAGTCAACAGTCAATGTACGTTAAAGTTAACCTTGTAGATGTGTTTCAAAGATATATCAATCCCAATCATATAATGAATATTTTACCAATAATATTTGAGCAGACAAACTCTGAAGATCTTAACATTGCATTATGTTTAACACAACTCATAGCTACAGAAAAGAATTTTCAAACCATACCAGAGGTCGAAAACGTTTTACAAAACCTATTTCAGAGAGGTTTTTCAGATAAAAGTACAAATACTCGTTTAGAAACATTTTACTGTATGTACAGATGCGCACGAAGCGGTTTGATTTCTCAAATTGCTGATCTTTGGGATAACATACTAGAATTACTTGATATCTGTATCCAAGATGAGCAAAAGCTTAGCCAATTCATAAATATTATGGATGAGATAATGGATGACCTCCCTGGACTGTGCGATCCCATTTCTTTGTACGAGAGATGTATTATTCACTTTGATTCACAAGACAAAGACCCAACAATATTACAACATTTATATGTGATTATCAATGCACTCGGAGCCAACTTTTTAAACTCTTTTGAAGGTGAAGAATTTTATATTCAATTTATTCAAATTACTTATGACTTAATGATGTATTTTTACGAACCATCAGATGAGTTATCAGTAAGCCTCGTGCAAAAATATGAAATTGGGATGTCAGAAGTCATATCTACAGTTGATTTCCTTAAATACCTTTGGCAGATGAGTTTGGATATCGTAGGAACCGATAAGGGTAAATTTTGCTTCTTAACTGCTCTTTATGCCACTCACGAACGTTCTCCTGAATTTTATGAAGATAAAACTCATGACATTACGGAATTTTTTGCATCCTGCATTGACACAGAGATACCAACAATATTAGAAAAGTGCGCAATGACAATAACAGAGTTCAAACCAACTCTGAAACAAAATGCTGATTTAGATACTCAACAACTTGCTATAAAACTCATGCCTGTTGTCCAAAATAATCCAACTGAAATATACATATCAGCATTGACAGCTCTTGTCAGCGCTCTTCAAGATACATCTTTAATTTTTTCAGATGTCTTCTCAATTGCTCATAATTTACTTCTTACCAATAACCCAACCTTAGCACTTAATGCTATACCTCTCCTGGCTTCTGCAATTGCTCGTGGATTTGATAAAGTTGAAGAATTCTTCCCAAACATCGAAGAATTCATTTCTACTTACTTAAACTCCACAGAAGAATCAGATGATACACTTTTATTCAAGATTGAAGCCATCAGATGCATTGAACAACTAATATTAACATTTAATAACGTTGTTATCAGCCAATGCGGACATTTGATAGAATATCTGGTATCTAGTATCGCATCTCCTTTATCTTCATCGTTTGAACTTGCTTGTATGTCCGCTCTTTCAGTTGCATCTGAAAATGCACCACAAATTCTTCCTCAATGGTCAGAAGAAGCCTTGAATTACCTCATATCCATAGTAAATATTGATCTGGATGCACAATTCAAGGAAAATCTCGAGAAACCAATTAATGAAAATTCAGATGATGAAATTTTCAAGACAAAATACCAAAAGCATGCATTTATATTGAATATACTTTCGCATGCTTTACTTTCTTCCGAAGAAATTTACAACCAACACATAGATGATTTAATTGCCGCTTCCACAATGATGAGAAGAAGCTTTTCTCCTGAATGCCAAGCTATGGCATGCGTTGCAATTAAGTTAATATCAGAAGCAGCCCTTAAATACAACTCTCAGTCACAAGAATTGACAGAAAAACTGTTTTCCATCGCAATTGGTGACGAATACGAAGACAAAGAGGTTCAAACAGCATGTGCAAATGCAATTCGAGCAATGATATTCGTCCACAAAGCTCCTTGCCAGACAGAAATGTTGGTTCAAATATTATCTCATTTTTATAAGTACGTAATCTTCACAGAAGATATCTTCGGATGCGATGAATTCGTTCTCCTTGCGAAAGATGTCATTTATACCCTTGCAAAACAGGATTTCGCAAATATTAAATCTTTTGCAGAGCAATTGCTTAACGTAAACGGAGAATCGAAGAGCCATTTCTATGTAGCTCTATGTATTATATCATTTTTGATCAGCGCTGAGCCTTCTCAGTTCGATAATAATTTCAAGCAACAAATATTAAATCTCCAGAACGAAAGAATATCGAATTTGGAGACTATATCTAGCAGTATGTTCATCAGGGAGATATCTGTATCAGATCCCGCATTTTTCCAACCTTTGGCCCAACAATCTTTCGAAGCTCTGCTAAATGCAATTACTTCTCCCTTAGTTGATAGTGTTGTCGGCCGTAAAATCATGCATTATGCAACAGTCAGCGCAATGCATTTAGTTCTGAACGTAATTCCGGAGATTTTGAATGTAGAAATCGCTGATGCAATTCTTACTGTGTTGCCACTGAAATGCGATACAGGGGATTCGATGCTTCAAGCTTCTTTCATCATTAGTGTTTATAAAAGAACAGAAGGCCAGTTTAATATGAAAATTGCAGAAATAATTCGTGATTGCATCGGAGATAAGAAATCTTTGGTCAAAAACGATTTGACACCAGAAATTATACAATCTCTAAAAGATATTTACAACGAGATTGAAGCTTCAGGAATTTTAGGAGAATAATTTATTCATGTTTTAATTGTTTTATATATATTTTTCTATGTTATTTAATAAAATGACTATATTTCATTAATCTCTCTTTTATATTTCATTAATATGGTTTCAATTTCATTCATTCAATATTAGTGCTTGTAAATACATATTGCATTAATTAACTTCTACTTAAGGCCTTTTGGCAACTAGATGCTTGCAACCAAAACTCCAAATTAAATTGAAGTTCATTATGATTTGAAATGAAATAACTTGTGTGAATGGTATTATGCATTATTGAAACAATTCATTGGGCAACATAGCATATGATTATTAATAAAAGGCCTAATTTCATCCCAAAAGTAAATTTTTCTGATTCCGAAAGAATAAATATGATTTTGTTGTTGTTTAAATGCTATTATCATAAAAGACCTATGGGATATATTAGATTTATGGAGATACAAATTGAAAAAAATACATTTGATAGATTGAATTATCAGATATCTTTATTGATTGAAATAAATATGGCGAACGTCTTTTGCATATGCTATATATAGTATGTTATATAGGCACATATCTATAGTTCCAGATTTAATTGAAAGAATCATTTCAAGATGAAGTTCAATGCTAACATAAGTCAGTATTGACACAAAAATGTCAATACATCATATTATTTGAATAATGCCTTAAATTTCTAGATTTTTTTTTTGAAATGATTTTTCGATTTCAGATTGCAATGAATTATCGCTGCTTGGATATTATTCCTAAGATCCAAACAATTATCAAAAGATAATAAGTTCATTCTAAGATGGATAAGAAGCTTTTGATGTCCTTTCAAATTTTTTACGATTTCTTCTCTTCTCAATTTTTCAATCAATAATTTTCTGAATTAAACGTAGATACAAGATTATCAATCAATAATAAATAAAAAAATTGCAGGCAGACCTTTGAATTTTCCTTTTCAATGACAACATTTCATTAATGGTCCTTATTCATTACATACTATAAAATAAAAATTTAAAATTTATAAAATCTAACTCTCCAAATTCGAAATTTAAAAATACAATCACCATATCAGCCTCTTATTTCTGTATCTTCACATATTCTATCGTCAACATGGCCACATTTAACCGCCCGTGTCATGACATTTTCATAGAAACCGGCGACCAATTACGGTTTATCGCTGCTGTTCCACAGTCAAAGCTTGCTTCTGAAGCGAATATAACACTGGACCAGGAGCAGGATATATGCGCATGGCTGATCTCGCCATCAGGAAGTGCAGAATACTCTGTTTCGACGTATTATCTTGCTCCTGATAAAAGTTTTGCGGAAATATATCCTGTAAACAATATATCAGGGTTCTCCATGGTGTTGAAATACGCAGGATCGGCTCTCCATGAGTCAATTGTAACAGGAAAGTCGATTATGTTGTATTATCATAACGAACTTGAGACATATAGCGATGAATACATCAAAGTTCAGTCTAAGAACATCCAGCATATTACGAACGTCAGTTACTCATCACTTGCATTCAAGAGAAACAATACAATCAGATATATTGTTCCTTCTTCAATGGGAACAACAAATTCTGTATTTGATGAATCGAATTCCATGTCAAAGAAGAAGATCGTCATCATGGTTTCGGTTCTAGGCTCAATTGCAGGTGTTTGGGTGATAATTGGCGTAATTTACTGGATTACCAACAAGAGGAGGAAGCAGCGGATGAACGAATCCACTGCAAACCCTGTCTATCCAAGGTACAGAGCAGATTCAGTTCCACAGAACCATTTGGAAGAAATAGAGTTCTCTACTTCCACTTCTACGAATCCTGCACCTGTTCCAACTGCAGAACCATACGCAATGGAGAGTTCTGATGACCAAAACAACCCTTATCTCGATGCTGATTTGTAATTTTTTTTAATAGAGAAAATTATTTTTATTTATGTATAAAATTTATTTGTATATTAGGTACTCATGTATGTTAATTAATATTAAATATATTGTTATTTGAGAATTAATTACTTTCTCTGGATATTTTTTCAATAAATTTTAATTCTTAACAAATGGAATGACTGTCTATTCTATCATAGTTATTATTATGAAAAGCATCAATTCTCCCATAGAAAATACTATCAAATTATGTATTACTAGCTTATTTTACTAAGATTTACTTTTAATCGCATAATTTTCTGAATAAGTATAGTTGTAGCATGCATATATGTTTATCTGTCTTTGTCCTGTTTCAGATTTTTAAAAAAGAATACCTAAATGAAATCTCGAACAGAGAATAACATACATCTTAATTAACAAAAGTAATTTTAGCTAATTTTATCTAGATAAGATCAAATTAGAGATATTCTATAGAATTCTTTTAAATGAATATTGAAAGGGAGGAAACAAAATCTAAAACCGTTACCAACAATCTTTCAATAGAATTACATTATGAAAACTGTTTTCATCTTTTGTTCATAATTGATATTTTGATCAATGATTTATAAAATTTTTGTAATTACAATTTTTTTTAGATGATCGCCTTGGATTTGAGCCAACTAGGAGGCAAGTTTTTTCATTTAATCTCAGACAAGCAAAAACAGAACCATGAAGAAATCAAAAGACTTTGTAAGCTTCAAGATGCTGCTCCTTTTGTCGATTATTATCTTCATATTTTTCATATAAGCAACGAAGTTTATGAGCATTTCCCAGAATTGCTACCACAAAGACTTATAGTTTATTATTACTACTCAATTTTCAGATACTCTGCATGTTGCTGCTTCTTAAACTTTGATCACTTTGGAGAAAAAAAGATTGAGTATCAGAAAGAGATTGCAGAGACATCTGACCAATTAGGCGAAATGATTAACGAAATATTCGTCAAAATTCCAACTCTTATCAAACAGTATAAGAGAAGAAAATATTTCATCTCTTATTTCTGTGAAGGTTCATTTATTTATAATAACTTAACCATTTCAAAAGCAAATATTGAAAATCAAATATTCGACCTAGTTTGGAATTATGCAACCCTAGCTCAAAAATTTTGTATTAGGCTTTCAGAAATTGGCATGGAATATAAAAAAATGAGACGCCCTATTCTAAGAACAGATGCATTTAGTGATCGTTCAAGTTTATTTCCACAGGCGTTTCAACTCTGTCAATATAATTTTTTCACATCTCGGGAAGAATGGCTTAGCAGCGTTGACAATATTTATGTAGAGAATAAGGGAATCTTCGGAAAGCATAATCTCTATCCTACAATATATCATTATGGGGATTTATAAAATCTTGTAAATATAACTTTTTTTAATAAATTCTTTGATTTTCATGTCTAGATATTTTTAAGATCTTCTTAAGGGTGTCCTTACCCGCATGACATGGCCTTAAATTCTGATGTTTAAGTTTAATATTCAATGACACCATACTCCATATGAAAGAAATTTGAATAGAAGTCAGATTGGTGTGAGGGCACCATTAATGATATATTTTATACATCATGATAGTATTATTTGAAAATTTTAAAAGAATTCCATTAGTCTTTGAATCTTTGATTATGAATGATAGAATAAGCGAAATAAGTTGAAAATAACTTTATTATAACATGATAGGTACACATATTAATGTGGAAATGATACCAAATGGTTCTTTGGATAATCTATTATCATAATTTAGTCGAAATATTAGCGTTCACAACTCATTCGAAGTTTACAACATACTTCGCGAATTCTAGTTTTAAAAATTATTTATTATAGAAGCAAAAATAATTGTTTATTTTTTAGAATAAAAATAAAATTAAATACGAATATTTGAGATTATTTATATTCATAGATATTCTTTTGTGGTTATCGTTATTTTGCGCCTGCTTTAATTAGCAGATTTATGACTTTTTTGCAATTTTCATTTTTGTATTGATTTTCTTTTGCATAATCAAGTGGAGTTTTTCCATCATTGCTTTTATCATTAATATTGACCCCAATTGAAATCAAATATTCAACAACACTAATGTTTCCTTGTGAAGCTGCATAATGAAGCGGAGAATCATTATTGGTAGATTTTTCATTTTTATTGCATCCTTTTTGAATTAAATATTTAACAAAATCAAGATGACCATTTGATGATGCAGCCATTAATGGAGTAGCCCCATCTTTATCTTTTTCATCTGGATTTACACCCATTGAAATAAGATATTTAATTACCTTAAGGGACCCATTTATTGATGCCAAGAATATACCATTTCTATTATCATTATTTTTAGAGTTCACATCGCAGCCAATACTTTTCAGATATTTTACTACTTCAAGATGACCAAATTCTGACGCAACAAGAATTGAATTATATCCATTATTATCTTTTTCATTTGGATTTACTCCAAGTGATACAAGATATTTAACCACTTCAAGATGACCTTTTGATGATGCAAAATAAATACAATTTGCATTAGCATTTTCTTTAGAGTTTGCATCACAACCAACTGATACAAGATATTTAACAATATCAAGATTACCGGTTTGAGAAGCACAAATAATTGCATTAAATCCATCAGTTTTATTTCGCCAATTTTTGTCAAAACCAAGTTCAATTAAATATTTAACAACTTCGAGTTTACCGCTTGATGATGTTATTAAACAATTATTTCCGAATTTATTAACTACATATTTATCACAACCTCCTTCAATAAGTGATTTTGCAAATTGAAGATCTCCATTAAAGCACGCCCAAATAAGTGGAGTATTCTCTTCTGAATCTTTCTTTTCGCTTAATCCAGTTGCACATGCAATAGACATCCTCAATTTTTCACCACTTTTTGAAAGTTTCTTAAGGAAATCAGATGCAGTTGCAAAATCACAACTCAAAGGTAATTCAGCAGTTTTAACAATTTGATCATAAGATTGACGTATTCGATTAAATTGTTTTTCTTTGTTCTTCATTTCATCTTCGAGTTCTTCATTTTGCTCGTTGAGTTGTGATACTTTGCATTTAAGCTGATAGATTTGGTTATTTAGTTCTGTTATTTCGGAATTGTTGCGATCTGTCACTTCTTTTTTGAGATTTTCATTCTGAGAATTGAGTGTTGAATTTTCAGTTATGAGCTGAGTGTTCTTAGAATTGAGTGATGAATTTTCATTTATGAGCTGAGCGTTCTTAGAATTGAGTGAAAAGATTACCTTTAAATTGTTTTCATTCTTATTCTTTTCTTCAGATAATTCGTTTTGGAGCTTTTCGATAGTACTTTTAAGATAGACAATATCATTCTGGTACTGGATTAACTCGTTGTTTATACGCGGTTTCAATAATTCGGTTTTGTATTGTTCGATAGTATCTTTACAGTTTTTGTTATCCGATTCAAGTATCATGATCTTTGCTTGAAGATTTTGTATTTTTGTCTTTAATTTCGTTGTTTCTGCATTGCATTTATTATTAAGGAAGTCAATTATTCCGGTTGTTGGCTTGAGTTTCAAATTTTTTTCGTAGATGTCGAGGACGTTAACAACATCTTCAAAGGAACTAATTGAAACATTGCATTTTCGAGCATATTTATATAGCTCCGATAATGAAAACTTTGTTTTACCTTGCGAAACAAAACGTTTGAAATAGTTTGGATCAAAATTTGTTTTTTCTAAAACTTCTGGAATGTTTTCGGGGTCGATGATCTCAAAAAAGTTTTCTTGATCGAGATATTCTCGTGTGTTCTTCGCAATAAAATCAAGATCGATAACGTTTGAGAACTTTACATTTATTCAAGAGATAAATGATGTCATTTTTATTTTATTTTACAAATCCTTTACAATCCAAGATTAACTCGTTGCTAAGCTCCATAGTTCAGGATGAATAATTTATGAGGTTGAAAATCTTCTCATTCAAAAATTCATTTGAGGAATAGTGCAATCGATTGTAATATCGTGTCTATTTGCTTTTTTTATGAATAAAGATTAAAATTCATGGTCTCATAGGCGTATTTCCTTCTATACACTATAATTACAATTCATTTCATAGGAAATTGATAGAATTGTGGACGTTTAAAAATTTCTAAAATGAGCATCATTGTGGACAAAGTCGATGTTGTCAATCCACAAGGCAAGTTTACTGATGATTTTATATTTGATATAACAATCGAATGCACTTCCCCAATTTCAACATTTATTAAATTGGAAGTTATTTATGTTGGAAGTACACAACAAGGATCTGAATATGAACAAATTTTAGCATCAAAGAAAATCGGACCAATTGAAGTTGGCTTAAGCAGATTCGTAATTAAAGCAAAACCACCACAAGTCAGCAAAATACCATTCGAAGAAGCAGCATTAGCAGGATTAACAGTTCGAGCTCTTTACAAAGACCAGGAATTTAATAAAATACTATATTTTGTATCAAATGAAATTCCTGCAACAGCTACATCATTTGATGGGCTTGATCTCTCAACAATAGACCGTGAAGTTGATGATGAAAATAAAACTGTTCATCCAAAACAAATTAATTGGAAATAAAATTTTGTTTATAGAATAATTAAATTATTAGATATCCTTAATCCAGTTAAATACGCTTAGGAAAATTCTGTCTTCAGTAATTTAACTTGTACTTCTTTTTTTTTTCAAAGATAAGCTCAAGACCAAATTTTTCAATCTACTGTAATCAAAAATCATGTAAATTATAGCTTCAATATGTGAATATTTTGAAAGCCTTGCAAGAATTACACTTTGTGTTATTGGATTAAGTACAATTACACAAAGTAATGTTTCTCTCTCATTTTTTAAACTGGGACATCATGTTATTGTCGTAGATGATTGGAAAGATATGTCTATAAAAATAAATTATGTGTATGAGTTCAGAAGGTCTTATAATCTAAATAATATATGTTTATTCATATTAAAATGAAAACCATCAAGGGAAATGTATTTGATGGATTGAAAAATGAAAGAGGTTTGATTGATTGACATTTCATTAATTGATATGTTCCCAATAAGTCAATTGTGATGTTATCTAGTTTAATATCTTTTAAAAATGATAAATTTTGAGAAAATGGTTTATTGACATCAATAAGCCTTAATGATCTATGTTCAAACACAGCGTAAATAGATGAATTTACGTATTTGATTGCTGAACTATTAATGGTTGATGCAAAAAAATTGGTACTTGGAGCTGAAAAAGTTAAAGAATTCGATTCATTGTTAAATCTATATATAATTATGGATTTAAGGATAGATGTCCTCATAATAAAGTTGCCTTCTATAACACTTGTTGTTTGCGGAAGAATTAATTGTTCTAAATAAACTAAATCAGCAAAAGAATTGGCTGCTATTGTTTTTGTTCCAAAAGGAACACTATATACGTGATCAATTCTACCACTCGGGTAGTAGATTAACGTATTTTTATTTTTATTGTATAAAACGCCATCAATTGTTGAGAAATATAAGCACTCTGGATCAGTAATGAATTGCTGGAAACTTGTTGCGAAATCAAAGCTGATTGATTCACTTAAAGTAGATAAATTATTCGGAATTCGAAATGTTCGAACGAGAGTGTAGGAAAAAACATTATTTCCTAGACTTTTAACGCTATCGGGGAGTGTTAAAAATCTGAGATTTGAATATCCATTGAAAACATCATCTGCGGTGCTTGTAACTTCGCCTGTGACAATAATCGAAACAGCATCTTTATGTAATGTTTGTCTTTGTAGTGTACCTGATGCTTCAATGATCCATTCTTTTGTTGCATCATTCCAACTCAGTTGTGTAAAGAGCTAGAATCCATTTTGATGTCGAAATGTCAAAAATTTCAATTGGTAAAAAATGATCTGAAAATTTGAATGAACAAAGAGTAATCGGTGGTTTGGGTATATTACACTTATCTATTATCGAAATTGCATATACATCAAAAAAAGGGGGAACTTGGTCGACAACAAAGGTATCAGCCAAAATTGTTCCCATTATGCTTTGCATGTGAAGTATAGTAATAGTGTGTATGGACTCATAGAATGACTTTCGTTTGATTTCGAGATATATTATGATCTTCTAAAATATACATATTTTACTTGACAACATATATATTGTATCGTATTATTAAAATTAAACGAAAAATTTGGCTCAAGACGAGCAAAATTCGATGCTAAAAAAGTAAATTGTTTATTGATTAAGGTGCTTCCAGGTATTTTTGTGAAGTAACACTTTACTCATTTTTCTTTCTACATCTGTATATAAAACATGAACAAATAAGGATTTATAATTAAAAATACTTTTCGAATTGGGTAAATAAACCGTTAGATCTTAGATTTTATTAATCATCTCTTCTTAAAATGAGACTGTGGTAATGGTAACTGTGTATAAGAGTTGGAGCATTGTTAAATTGCGCGAAATTTTGATAAGTTTAAAAAAATGATTTATAGTATGTTCAAATATACTAGAATTTAATAATATCTAATAACATCGACTGCAAACAATCGATTTTAAGTGATTGATGAAAATCGATTTCAATATTTAAAATTTTCGAGGTTTTTTGACTGATAGCAATTGCCTTGGACACCTAGAATGAAGTTCCCCTTGGTGAATTTCTCTAAATTTTTTCCATTTTAGAAAAAGCCTAAGTAATTTTCTATAAAATGATAACGTTTTTTTCAATTCTCGATTTTTTTGGAAAAATGAGGTTAAATTTTTTGAAAATTTAAAATTTAGAGCTGAACAAACCATTTTTATTGTGTTCTAAATCGCTAAAGCCTTTTCATTTTTGTTAATCTATAATTTTTCTACTAATATATGTCAATTCTACAGCGAATCAACTAATTATTTGGATATCGAGGTTTAGAATCCTATGCGATATCATTAGCATTTATAAAATATGAAATAATCTCATTAATATTCGAAATGCTGCACTGCTTGTTTCAATCATGATCTTTGTAAAGATAAAATATGAATTTTTGAATCAGTTTTAAGTTGTGGAAATGAAAGGTTATTAATGAAATAGAGAGTAATATTTATATTTTGTTTACAATTTTAAAAAACAAATATTATATATAAAAAAATAAATAAATTAAAATAAAAATCTAGCATTTTGATCTCAATTCCTTTCCTTCAAGCGCTGCAAGTTGATTTGCGAACTTCTCAGCTATTCTTCCTCTACATTGTTTCATTGATGGCGTTAATAATCCATTTTGAGGGGAAAACTCCTCAGGAGAAATGAAAACTCCCTTAATAATCTCGAAACCATTAAGTTTGTACTGTTTTCCGAGCTGATCAAATTGAGATAATATGTAATTCTCGTCCGCGGAGAAGTTTGGCTGCAAAACTACTATTGCAGTAGGGAATCTTGACGTCATCTCAGCATGGATATAGATTTGTGCGATTCCTGGAACTTGTGAATAAATATTCATTAATTTTTGTATGGAAATATACTCTCCTTGTGAGAGTTTGATGATTTCCTTACGACGGCCAATCATTTGGAACTGTCCTGTTTTGTTCAATTTGAAGATATCGCCTGTCTTGAACCATCCTTCTTCGAAATTGTTCTTTTGCTCGTCTTCGTTCTTATAATAGTTCTTGATTACGCCTGGTCCTCGAACGAGCAACTCTCCTTCGTTGTTCTTTGCATAGTAGCCTGTTTCTTCGACGTCAATTAACTTGGCTTCTCCACAGGCAAAGGGAACTCCGCAGTTTCCGCAGAAACAATCGTAACTGGACTGTCCGATAATTGGCCCGGTGGTTTCGGTTAGGCCATAACCGATGAGGAAATCGCAATTAAAGGCAATTCTCATGAAATGCTGCAGTTCCGGGGGTATATAAGATCCTCCTCCAACGAAAAGCCTTAGCCTGCCACCAGCGGCTTGTCTGATTGGATTAAAGATCAAATCTAATCCTGGTACGTGTTTTATTCGCAAAGTATTAAGAAGAACGGACTTAACTGAGAAGGCTGCGTTGAATATAGCACGAACTGCGGGTGATTTCTTGTTGATTTGGGCTAAAACTCCGTCATGAATTCTTTCAAAGACTCTGGGGACTCCTATAGCAATTGTAGGCTTGAGAATCTTGAATTCATCGGTAAGACGCTTCAAATCTCCCGAATAGAAGCCGATAGAACCTAAAACTTTAATTGCAACAACATGCATGCAAGATTCGAAGATATGAGCGAGCGGGAGGTACGACAACATGCTGTCCGATGGCTTAAAGTCTATACAGAACATGATAATTGCGTTGGAAGTGGCAATTAAGTTGGAATGTGTAACAATGCAGCCTTTTGAGACTCCTGATGTTCCGGAAGTGAACATAATGAAAGCAGGGGTCTCAGGTGTTGGTAGTCTGTATGAAAATCGTTGTTTGAAGCCAAGGAAATCGCTAAATCTGTGAAAATGAATTCGATGATTTTGGTATCTCGCGAAATCAAACTTGTCTTCTTCTGTATCGAATACTATTAAATCTGTTAGACAGCAATCGTCAGTCAAACTATCAAGTAAAAGCTTGACTTTCGTAGAAACAATGAAAACGTGAGTGAGATGAGAGAAATTGATGATATGAAGCATGTTGTCTGTTCCAAATGTATCGTAAATAGGGACTGGAATGTATCCATACGCATAGCAAGCGTGTTGAATCAAAACCCACTCAATTCTATTATGACTTAATATTCCGATATTCGCGCCGAACTCTGGGATTTTAGTTATGAGACAGGAACCAATCGCATCTCTTTTTTCACAAAATTCAATTCTATTCATGAATTTGAAACTATTTTCCCAAACTCCGTTGTTAAAAACTCTTGATCCGTAAAATGGAAGGTCAGGAGCTATCTTTTTCGTGTATTCGAGAAGGTCAAATAGTGTTCCAATCTGTGGAGCATCGATAAAACGATCAAAAAAGCGTTCTGATGAATATTTACCTAATAATGGTGAACGGAAAATGCCAGTTTCATTTGGTAGATGATCAGCATCTTCTAAAACACAACTGTAATCATTTCCCATCAAAATTTTGCTATTTTTGTAAACTATTCAAATAAATCCTTTAATGATCGAGCCAAGGGAAAATAATGGTGAAACTATATACTACATAATTTAAAAAAAAAGGTAGTGGGGCTTCCAGGCGCGTTGCGCCCTCTAGCCCATAAAAAATTTCTGAGGACGAGCCAGCCGTTGACTTTTTTGTAGAGCACTCAAAATAGTATAACTTTGTCCGGACAAGTAAGGGTCTATCGTCGCTACAGGAAAAGTTACAGGCGTTCCAAGGAAGTATACTTTGAGAAGCCTTTTCCCCCTTATAGAATGAGATAGGACGGTTATTTTACAAAACTGACAACACTTTGACCGAGTAGTTTTTTTGTGCTGAACAAAAAGTGTCATATAAACATCTGTCAAAACCGTTTTTTACTTCACTTAAAATGCCACGTAAGCTACGTAAGAATATACGTAAGAGGAAGGGAGCATTGAAACATCCAATAGTAAAACTGACACCACAACAACAGTTGCAACAACAAATGATGAATGACCCCACTATGTTGCAACAAATGTCAAGCAACCCTATGCTTTTAAACCGAGTTATTGGTGCACAGAGTGGGGGTTTAAGAGCGGCACTTTTAGCGAAAATGGCAGGCTATGGTGGAGCTGCAGACGGAACAGCTTATAACCCTCAAAGTCAAATGAATTTGAGTTCACTCAAAAATCAAATAACAGATGTCAAAAAGTCAAACATAGACATACAGAAACAAATAAGTGAAAACGAAAAGAAACTAGAATATGACAGACACACAAAGAAACTCAATGAGTTAAACGTAGAGAAAAAGAAGAAAGAAGAACAACTGAAAGAACTAAGTACAGAGGAATATGCGAAAAAAGTGTCAGAAAAAGCAGCAGAAGTAGCAAAAATGGAACAAGATGTTATAAATTTGAAAAACCATACTACTCAATATAAAGTACTGAAAGATGAAGAGATAAAACAAAAAGCCCTGAAGACATATATGGATAGCGATGAGTATAAAAAAGAAGTTGAAGCAAATGTAAAGGCAGAAAAACTTTTACAGTTGCAAAACCAATCCGTACAGTATGAAAACTTAGCACAAGAAAGTAAAAATAACGACGCAGCCATGCAAAAGGCAATGAAAAGCGCAGAATATATAAAAGCTAATAATGACTGGTTAGATGCCCAAGCCAACGCTAAAGCAGCCCAACTTATAGGGTCAATAAGGACAAAAATACAAGCGGATGAAGACAGTTCAAATGAAGCTTTAATGAATGCTGACTTTAAGAATGCCTTCGAAGCTCTTCATAGTAAGGTGAAACAAGTGAACGACTTCTCATCTGGAAAGAAACTGAAGTCTGAAGGTTTCGACAAAGAGTTAAGAGAAGTAGCACAAAATATGACGAAAATAACAGATGCAGCAACGAGACAGGCAGTTCAAAGTGCCTATGACGCCGTTAGAGCAACTGTTGTGGAAAGTCAAGAAAAAGAGTTACAACAGACCAAAACAGACCTAGTAAATGCTTTCTTAAAAACGAAAAGTCAGGTAGGACATTATGCTGCAGATGGAACATATGTGCCAGCTGGTGGAACTTATATACCACCAAACCCTCCAAGAGAAGCACCCGCACCAGGACTACCTAAAACATTTACATCGTCACATGGACACAGACACAGGCATGCACCAAAACCAACACAACAACCAACAGTTCAAAATCCAGCACCACAACAACAACCAAAACCAACAGTTCAAAATCCAGCACAGCAACCAACAGTTCAAAATCCAGCACCACAACCAAAACCAGCACAACAACCACCTCCACAACCAGCACAGCAACCAACAGTTCAAAACCCTGCACAACAACAACCACAAACAGAGCAAGGACATAAAAGAAGTAGAGAAAAAGGAAACCAAGAATTCTTAAAAATGCTTAAGGAAGATTATGGTTACCCAGATACTCTTGACTTTAGTGACAGATATAAAGAAGCTATTAGAAAGTTCAAGGAAGGAAATACTGACCCGAACCTATTTAGCTTTATGGTTCAGCATCAAATGGGATATAATCTCAAACCTGGAAAATACAAGCTCGCTAAGGGATATGATTTAATAGCATATCATCCAAATGACATGAATGAATTTACTCCGAGATATTTGGTGTCAGAGCTAAATGATAATTCAACTCTCTTCATGAAACGCGTAAAAAATAGAGACGGAACGAAAGAAGAAAGGTTTATGAGTCCGGATGACTTAGATAGGGAACTTGTTAAAAACGGTCTCGGAATATATGAAATGCCAGCAGATGAGGTACAAGAAACTCAACAGGAAGAAGTTCAGATACAACCAGACATGGAAGAAATAGTTCAGCAACAACAGCTAGAAGAGCCTGAAGGAAACGAACAAGTCCCTCCTTTGGAAACTAACTTCACAGAACTAGATGAAGATTTGGAACAGCCGAAAAATCTTGACCCTCAACAAGTGTATGCGGAGAATATGGAATCTTTCCAAGAGTCTAAGAAAAATTCGGCTGACATAGTAGAAGAATATCGAAAAATGTTCACCGACATACAAAAGACTCCAACATCAGATGAAAATATTCAGCATAGAATGGAAGTACTGAAAGATAATGTACGCAAATACAATAATCCTTTTTACTTACGACCATATAACGTTCAATCTTTGGCTGAACTCGGTGAAAATAAAAGGTTAAATTTCAACAAAACATATAGAAATGAAACATTGTTTAAAGTTCATTCAGAACCTAACCAATATGGAAACAAACCTACTTTTGTTTCTGCAGACGATGGAACTACAATGAGATGGGGTCATAAAGCTAATCCGGATAGGTGGTTCATAAACTTACAACCTCAATTCCAAGAAGTTGTAGACGCAATGGAAGTGAATGGTGAACCAGATATAACGGGTATTTTCAGCGCGGCTTTAATGCCATTGAAAGATATGAAAGATGCAGATATTTTGGACCAGTATGAAATGAACATGGCTGATGGAAATATAACACCTGACGTTCTAGAACATTTATCTCAAAGAACTACACAGAACCATAGAGATGGTATATTTGGTGAAGAGTTTAGAAAGAAAGTTAGGGAGAGAGAAGGAAGAGAACCTATTGTACATGACCTTGCAAACGAAAGTTTGCAAAATGTCATAAAAAATTACTTTGCAGACAATGAACTGAGAAGGGATGAATATTTAAGAAAACTCAAATGGACAGTACCAAATGAAATGTTAGTATTGAAAAAACATGTTCCTTGACAAAATAAAACCAACTACAGAAATAAATGACGCAAGACTGAAACATTGGGTAAAAGCTTTCCCATTCACAAAAGATATTATTGGTAACATGGAAAGAAAACAGAATGGCTACAAAACATATATTTGGAACGAGCTTATTCCATATGGACAAGCTCTGTTTGAAGAGCTTGAACCGGAAACTCAGGAAAGAGTCATGCAAACAATAAGCGAAGACTCAAATACAAACTATGCAAAATCTTTCTAGGATATAGGTTACCTGAGATGGGCGACCAGAGCCCAAAGGCAAAAAGGACATGGGAAATTTACAACATACTAGGTGAACATGAGGCAAAGATGCAACAACTTGAAGCAGAGGGCAAGTTACCAAAAGCGACACCAAAAAGAAGAGAAGAGTAGAACAAAGTGAAAGTAGTGAAGAAGTAACTTCATCTAGTGAAAGTAGTGGCAATGAAGGAAAAAGAAGAGTTAAAAACTCAGTCAGGAAGAAAGTAAAGCTTGGTCCGAGTGGGTTCTATTATGATACATAAATCCAACTATTCTATATTTTTACCCATATGAAATGTACGCCGCTCAGAATATAACGCCAACAGTTTTGGATGCCATGAACGGAAATGTTTCCGAATGGTATAACGAATGCGACAATGCATTAGAAGGTCAGAAATAGTTCCTGGAACTTACGAATATACAACTGCTGTTTCTTATGGAAACGTAGGTGATTTGGAGAAGGTTCTTCAACAACAGTAGATATTGCTTTGCGAACAGGTTTCAATATTATTTCTATTGACAACTCATTCTTATACGTGGAAAAAGACATTGAAATAAAACCTTCTGCCAAGTTGTCTGACAAGAAAGGTTGCAATGGAATTTTCTATGTCGGATACCAATATGCTCCAGAAGTTTCATGGATATAAGATATATTCTAACTCTGACTTAGTTCAAACAGTAACATGGCAAACTATGAATGGTTCGCTTTGAGAAACTCAGTACAACCACAAGCTAGAGAACAAACAGACCAGTATGCAACTATTGAGAAAATAAGAAGACTTGACCCTAACGTTCCAGGAGTTTATGTTAACCTTTCTGGACAAACTGCAGCAGCAGTAACCAAAAGTAAAACTGAAACTTAGAGTTCTTTGTCATCTTTCCTCATCTTCAGGTTTTTAAGATACTTGCCAAACTGGGCAGGAAAAATTTCTATCGAACTTACTCCAAGCAAAAATAACTTAGTCATTGCACCAACACAAGACCCATTCAGCATTACTGTAGCTGGACTGGTGGAGCCAAGTTCTGTGACTTTTCAAAGACAAAGTTGACTTAGACTTTGGTTTCTCAAACCTCAACACTGAAGTAAACTATTATTTCAATGCTGCCGGAGATGCTTGGGACCCAGTTAAGTTCACATGCGAACAGTTTGAATGCAAGAGAATAGAAAGCAGACTTGCCGTTTATATGTTGGACCAGATATTTCAAATGCTTTAGCTGCCAAATATATTGCAGTTCCACTTATGTTCCCTATACACCAAATATCTGTCAAAGACTTTGCAGGTGAAGTTGGAAACCAAAATCCAGGAGCCGCAGGTGCAAGAACAGATATTGCTTTAACAACTGCAATGAAACATGCAGCTACTATGTTTGTACTGTTCAGACGAACTATAAATGACTATTCTTGCTTCTACAACCCTGGTATTAAATATCATATAAACATAGATGGCAAATATTATCCAAGAGAAGAATATTCTACAGTTGAGGATATGAGGTCATACAACTTGACATTAGATGCTATGAACTTTAACAACAACTTCACAACAACCATTAACCCTGAAATGCAAAGTTCTATTATGCCATATGTGAAAGTATGGACTCATACAGGAGGTCAAAAAACTCAATATACAAATGGAGACCGTTCAAACTTTTGGCTTGGCATTCCATTTGCTGACTCAGAAGACTTTATGGGTGGTATTTCAACTTTGGTACTGTACAAAACAATATACTGGTGACAGAGACGGTCCAGATGAATTGAGAGCAAAGAAGTTTACAAAACCAATAGCACTTTTCACGGAAGATGCTCTTTTGAAGATTCGTTCGATAAAACCTGCTGGGGCTCCTCAGATTGGCATAACGACAGCTTCCATCGAGCAGATTTTGGCAGCAGGTCAGTAAGTTGTTCTTGAACTGACTTCTCTCCGTCAAATATTGACAGTACGCCAGTTTTGACATAATATTGTATTATAAACTTTTCTTTAGTAATATCGGTCAGTTTTGAAGTTATATTTTTGTCTGCTTCAAGAACTTTCACCATCTCAGTTATACCAACTTTCTTTGCTTTATGAAAATGTTTTGGTTCAGCAAATATTGCTATTCTATAACATTTTCCATTGTTTGTGTAAAGAACTATTCTGTCAATGTATTTGTATTGTTTGTGAGTATAAAACTTGTTTTGCTTCAATTCAATAAGATATCCGAATACGTCCATCTTTTTATTCTAAGTAAAATGTCATTTCCGAAAAATAGAAGCATAAGTGTTTCAAAAGGTTTAATGGCGGTGGCAGATGTGAAGTTAAATTCACCAACTCAAACAAACAGTCAAAGTGTTGTTGTCAATGTCAAAGACAGAGATGTTGAAGTGGGGAAACCATACGAAGACGAAGATGGTATAACAATTGTTCCTGTAAAAGAACCAACATATCCTGAAGTTAGCAGAGACTTAAGTTCTGTTGCAGATATTCGAAACGACTACCAACAACTGAAAGACAAACTTCAAACTCAGGAGAAGATTTGTCAAGCTTTAAGTATAATGTTAAACTTGGTCGAACACAACCCTGTAAAGTGAACTCATATGTCATTGCACCTCATGAAGTTTTGAAAGAACTATTGAAACTTTTGACAGAGGCAGACGATATAAACATCAAAAGAAATAGAACCCGACATTAGTTGCTGTGGTGTTTCATATAATGCCATTGACAAGATATACGTTATGAAAGGAGGTGAAACGTTGAACTTAAAATATAGTTTCCCAGACGTTATAAAAATATTTGACGACCACAACATTTCATTAAAGTTTATTTGCTAAGTAAATGGCAGAAGACATAATGGTTATACTATTACGACTAAAAACCCGAGTCATATAATTCTATAACAACAAACTTACAAAGTCCTCAAGGACGATATTGTAAACTAACCTTAAACACAATGACGACTAAAGCCTGTTTTGCTCTTTTGACACCAGAAGACTTTATTGTTGTGAATGGTAAAAAATACTCCTTTGAAGATACTTACTCAGATATACCACCAACAGGTTTTGTTGACTTATTTAATACTTTAAGTACGGGTGTAACATGTGCTGCAACTAGAGCAGGTTTCATTATGTTTGGATGTCCGACTGAGTTTACTATAAACGATATGAGCTATAATACAAAACTTATTTCTGGTTTTTACTACCAACAGTTTCCTATAACAGGAAAAGGTGTCATACAAGGAATGTCTATTCCATTGACATTAAGCACACCAATCTATATATTGTTTCAAACTTAGGTTCAAAGTGTTATTTGAATGTCGACAGAAACTATTATGACCAAAAGATACTTATGCGTATAAACAATACTTTCTCTGCTGGTTTGCCTATTGTTCATTCGAATGCAGAATTTTCAACCTTAGTGAACTCAAACACTTTTGGCAAGTATAACGTTGACATTAGTTGACGCAAACTTTGTTCCTGTAAAACTTTTATGTCCTATGTATTTGTCAATGACGGCAGAAAGTTTCGAATTGGAAGATGCAACTGTGAAAGTATTGTATTACAAGAACAACTTCAACAACAAATAGCTCAAGAACAACAAATGCAACAACAAAGTCAAGAATAAAAAAATAATATTTTTTTATTTTTATAAAAATGTACAGAATAGATGTTTCAGATTTTTATGACTTCCAAGCATTCAGAAATATGTGTCCATTTAGAGACTATAACAAAGCAGTCGAGAATTTGAAACGTTTAGTCATTTATGTTGACTCTGCCCCAGAATGTTATGTCATGAAAGAATGGGATGTTGTCTTTAACAAACCAAGAGCAACAATATTTCAGAACAAGAATGTAGACAGAAACTTAAGAAAATAAAAGTTGTACAAGTTGGAATGAAGATGTTAGATGCTTGGGATATCTTATTGTCAAAGTTAGAAGATTTTTCAGTTCGTGGTATAAAGTTCATAACACCTTCTCCAAACTTCTATTCTATCTTCACTGGATATAAATATGAACAAGTAGAATGGAAAGAAAATATTATAGAAGCTTGGTTAGACCATGTCAAAGAAATTATATGCAATGGAAACGAAAAGGTTTATGAGTATATCTTATGTTGGTTTGCAAACATCTACAACATCCAAGTGCTAAAAATGAAACTGCTCTCATTATAATTGGAAAACAAGGAACTGGTAAGAATACTTTCTTTACAGATATTTTGTGCAAACTGTTAGAAGGTTATTCGAATCCGAATATGACAAACTTAGAAAACATCTGTGGCAAGTTTAACTCCTCAATAGAGAATATGAAACTTATAGTTTGCAATGAACTTCAAAGTATAGATACAACAAAAGTTTTGAACTCAGATGCTTTGAAGAGTCTTATAACAGACAAAGTTGGAGTTGTTGAAAGAAAGTATAAAGACCAAAGAGTTTGTGAAAATGTTGCAAACTTCATTATGGTTTCAAACAATGCTGTTCCGATGAAGTTAGAAAGTTCTGACAGAAGATATGTAGTTGTCAGAAACGTCAGATTCTCATATGCAAGATACAGAATATTTTGACGACTTAGCAGAAACTTTGACATCTGACTTTTACAACCACTTGTTCTCATATTTCATGACATTAGATATTTCTAAGTTCAATCCAAGACAAATTCCACATACCGAAGAGAGACAAACATTGTTAGAAGCAAACAAGAGTGTATATGAACTGTTCATAGATGAAACTGACTTTGTGTCATTAGATGAAAGGTCATTGTACGATTCGTATAAACAATATTGTCAAGAATATGGTTATATGGCAGCTTCTAAACGTACATTCTTGGCAAATGTCAAAAGTCTTTTAGATGTTCAGAATGGTGTATATACAAAGAAAATTTTTTCTGAGTAAATTTTAAAAAAAAATATTTTTTATCCGATAGAAAAGATGACGAAATTCATCTCAGTAAACAAGTACATGTCAGGACTTAAAGAAGAACTAGACCCATTCACATATTTGAATGTTTACTTCTACCATTTTGAAAAGTCTTCATTCAGCAAAGTTTGGAACATCGAACCAGTTAAGTTTGCTATTGTGACTAAAAATGGTGCGAAATTTGAAGACTTAGACATAGAAGGTTTGTTAACAGTCAAAGAAAGTTTTGACAGAAGGTTCTCAAACCTTAAAGAAGGCAAAGCATACAAACTTGTTATACCTTATAACCAAAGAAGACAGACGACTATGAATATTATGAGTCTAAAGTTGTAGAAGTTCAAGGTAAATTGGGTAAAAAGATTTTAGAGTCTAAGCCAGTGTTTACTCCTAAAGAGGAAGAGAACATTGACATTGACCCAGAAATGTTCTAAAAATAAAATTTTATTTTTACATGTCAAATTTCTTTTTCTCTGGAACTGGTTCAGGTTCTTTCTTCTCTTCTTCTACTTTCTTTTCTTTCTTTTCTCTCTTCTTCTTTTCTGGTGGAGTTATGTCAAATTTGGCGCAACTATATTTATGTAAAAGTTCTTTGTCCTTTAATAGCTCATCTATTCTGTTTTCTATTTCATCTTCAAGAACAGCGCATGTGTCTTCTTTGCATTCTAAGAACTTTTGTTGGACTTCATCTTTCCAATCGGCGTCATCTCTGTCAACAAGTCTGTCATTGACAAATTTTAAGACTGCTCTTTGTAATGTTTTATGGTTCTTGTCATATTCCCAGAAACAGAACTTTAGAACAAATTCACCTTTCTTGTTTACACTATGTAAGATTTTATGGTCGACAGATGTTTTGCTGTCAAAAAGTTTGTCTCGAATATAGATAGCGAAATCGCTAGACATTTTCTAAAAGATAAAAATTTTAATTTTTCTAAAAATATGTTAGAAAAAAAGTTTGCTGACATTGACAAAAAATTTGAGAATGTTTTAAATAAGAACAAGAGGAAGTTAGAAAATGCTCAGATAAAGCCTATACATGACAAGTTCTTATTTGCTCAGAATGGTATAACAGGTCTAATTGCACCACCTGGGTCGGGTAAGACTTTCACTTATCTTAAAATGGCTGCACAACAACAAGAACTAGATGAGAAGAACCCATTCTATGAGTTAGTTGTTATTTGTTCGACTTCTGGTCAATTTGACCAAACCGTCAATTCGTTCAAAGATATTATAAAGAAGTCTAAGTTAGTATGTATAAAGGATACTGAGTTGTTAGATTGGATAAAGAAGTACCAAAGAAGAGTTTTGAAGTATAATGCTATAAATGAGTATATAAATTCTAAGTTTAAAGACCCAAATGAGGAAATGCAGAGAATATTAGAGAAGAAACACTTCCGAAACAAACAGAAAGAGATAGAATACATTTCGAAGAAATTGCAATCGTACGATTGGAAAACTTACCCTCATAGATGTCTTCTTATTTTAGATGATTTCGCCTCTCATCCTTTGTTAAAGAACAGAGAACAAGATATGTGTCGAATTCTTAAGAAGCTCAGACACTTTAACATCTCAGTTGTCATTTGTGTACAGACAGCAAAGAGTTTAAGTAAGGATGTAAAGAGAATACTTACTGACATTATACTTTTCCCCGGATTGTCCGAAGACGATTTCATGGAACTTATGAAAGAGTCCATGGCAGGTAAGTTTGACAGACATGAACTATGGGAGAAGTATAAAGTCATACAAGACCCTCATACTTCTTTCAGAATTCATATCTACGCAAACAAAGTTCAAATTGTAAAAAGTCAATAAAACTAAATGGTTCATCTACCCTACTTGTTTGAAGTTGTCAAAATACTCTGTTATTTTTTCTTTCAGTAGCGGTAAGTCTTCTTTGAAGGTAAGTATTGTACAACCTTTCATATCATAGTGTGTTTGAGGTAACGTATCTTGAACTATTTGTTTCACATCTTCATTTGGGGTCATTGAAATCGGTAAGTTTTCGCGATAGAACCAATTTCTGTCAGATTTGTAAATCTTAGCAAGGTCGTAAAAGCTCTTGTTGTTTCTTCTGACTAAATGCAACATAACCATATCTTTATCTTCTTCATTTTCCAACTCTTCAGTATAAATCATATACTTATAGTTCTTTTCCTTTCCTTTTGGTACCGAACGTGGTATTCTTTTCTGAATGCTTTTGTCTTTTGCTTCAATGACTTCATCTTTTGCTTGAAGTTTCTTTTCCATCTCTTCACGTTCTGCTTTATATAGTTCATCTAACATCATGAAAATATAACAATCATAACGAGGTGAAGCCCACATTGCTACAGCATTTACTAAAAGTCTATGAACATAATATCCTTTCAAACCAGGAGCCAAATTCTTGCGATTTTCATACGGAATCTCTTCTCTCGGTTTTCCGAGGGAAGCAATCATATGAGGAAATTCTTCTAAAAGTTCTTTTGTCTGTTGGTTTTCAAACCAATGATATGCTTGCTTTGTAGAACGAAGAGCATTCAAAATACTTTGCATTTGGTACATATCGTCTTTGACTGAACGAATGAGACGGAGTTGTTTGTTAAACTGTATGTACTCGTATTCTTCATTTATAGCTTCATGGACTATAACTGTTGTTGTGTTCTCTGTTGTTGACATTACTGTCTTTACATACAAAATAAAAAAATAAATAAAAATAAAACTAACTTTATTTTTTCTATCTTAAGGAAATTCATGATTTTTGTGCTGAATTCAATAAAAATATATTTTAGGGTAGATGGTTAGATCTAACCCGATATCTACCCTCATTTCTACCCCAGTTATTTTATAAACGTTTCACATGGTAAACGTTATTTTTTAAATTTTGTGAAAACTCAACGGTTTGACACATGCCCTAAAAATTATTTTACTCAGAATTTTGTTGCTGAATTCAATAAAAATATATTTTAGGGTAGATGGTTAGATCTAACCCGATATCTACCCTCATTTCTACCCCAGTTATTTTATAAACGTTTCACATGGTAAACGTTATGAATTCGTGAGACTCTAAACAGTTTTGTAGCTTCTATTTCTTCTTTTAGTACATCGAATGTTTTAACAATGCCGAAAGTTTCTTTATACTTCTTCTTGACGTCAGATAGAAGGAAATCGTCAGCAGTTGGATAGTTTTTGTTCAGAAATGCTAACATGTCCATTTTATTTTCTGTGGGTTTCTCTGCTTCTTTCTTTAAGTCTGCATAGTCGTTTCGCATTCTTTCTATCTCTTTGACGGAGTAGTTATATTTCCTCATTGCTGCTTTACATTTAGAACATTGCGGGTTCATTTTTGCGTTATATTCTGAAACCTTACCTGCTAAAACAACCAAGGCGTCAATGGTTTTCTTTAAATCTGAAGCAGTTGGTTTTATCTGTTCATGCCATACCTTATCTCTTCTGTCTTTATCTCTTATCTGCCATACACATTTTGCAGCTAATGAAACAAAGTTGTCGTATGTCTTAAACTCCCCAGATCTATATATGTCAGAGATGTTCTTATATACCATGTCGCAATCTTTGTCCATAACTTTATGGTTGCAATGAAAACCAAGGAATTCATAATTTACCTTTCGTATGAACTTCTTTATTTCTACTGAGTCAGTTGCTTTGACTTCAATTTCGTCGAATTCAGGAATAGTTAGTTTTTGCTGCTGAATTTCAGGTAGTTTAGGCAAATGGTCGATGAGGTCCTCCATTTCATAAAGATACTGTTCATTTGTTTCATCTTTCGCACTACAGTCTAAATTACTTGTTAAAAGTTCTTGCTTTATCTTCTGGATTTCTGTTTCAAAAGTATATGAAGAAGGAATGAAGCTTTTCATTTCTACTAACATAGATGTTGGATTCATGACTAACGAGTTTGGTGCTGTTGTTTGAATTGTTGTTGTGCCGATTGTTGACATTTCTGTTCTTTTATACAAAATAAAAAAATAAATAAAAATAAAACTAACTTTATTTTTTCTATCTTAAGGAAATTCATGAAAATTCAAGAGGGTAGAAATCGGGTTAGAAATCGGGTTAGATCTAACCATCTACCCTAAACATTATTTTTGCTGAATTCAGCAACAAAATGAACGAGGTCAGGATGTATGTAAATACCTTTGAATTCATTCATAACACCCTTTGTAAGCTCATAAAATGCTTGTTTTGAGGTCGAGCCACTTTTGGCTCCACCGTATTCTTTCAACCAAAACTCAAGAATTTCCTGCATGAATTTTGTATAAAAAGCAACAGTCCGAATTCCGGCGGTTGCTATATTCTTCACAAAATGCCTTATAATACTCTTCCCAGGACTTATTTTCCAACAACTTTCTAAAGTCTTTCCTAAACTGACTGACTGACTGACTGACGGCACAAAGTGGCTTAACGAAAACATTAATATATAAAATTCATGAAAATTCAAGAGGGTAGAAATCGGGTTAGAAATGAGGTTAGATCTAACCTCTTCACCTAAATTATATTTTTTGGTCCGGGAACAACTTTCTCTCAATTGGAGCTGTAGCATACTCTTTGCGTAAGCGGTTCAGACCTTCTTCGAAGTCTTGGTCTCTCTTGGACTGAGATTGGAATTGGAATTGCTTGGGTGGAGCTTGCTGGAACAACCAAGGGTTGGGGCAGTAAGGCATAGGCTGAGGAGGGTAGTTCGGGAAGCCTTGTGGTGGGTAGTAACCTTGAGGTGGAAATTGGTAGTAATTCGGAGGTACTTGCTGGAACTGAGGTTGCTGAGGAGACTGTTGTGGTTCTTTAGGTTCCTCTGGTTTGGGAATGGACTCGGTTGGTGGGACGTCGGACATTCGTTTGTGTCCTGTCGGACCACAACGATAAAAATCTCTGCTACTAGCAGTACTTTTACTGACAGTAGCAGTACTTTTACTGACAGTAGCAGTACTTTTTCTGACAGTAGCGGTACTTTTACTGACAGTAGCAGTACTTTTTCTGACAGTAGCAGTACTTTATCGTCGAAAACCCTCTCAAATTTCCCTTTTTACTGACAGTAGCAGTAGTTTTTCTGCTCCTAGCAGTACTTTTACTGACAGTAGCAGTACTTTTACTGACAGTAGCAGTACTTTTTCTGACAGTAGCAGTACTTTTTCTGACAGTAGCAATGGTCGAGGTCGAACCTACCGACGAGGCAATTTACCTAATTGAAATTAACGAGCTTGTTAAAGACTTCCTCAGGCAGAATGTAAAAGGCAAGCTTGTTAACGGTTGGATAACGGGAAGGGCTGCCTTGAATCTCGAGACTTCGACTGGAATTCCAATTCAAATACCAGACGGGACAGCCTACGACGACATAAAGCAAGCAAAGAAGGAAGCCATTATAAAGTTCTTTGCCAAGCGTCCTTGGATACTACTTCCAAACAGAGAGAACCCTTTCCCAAGAATGAACCAAATTCTCAAGGGTCTCCTTCACTTCTCTGGTCAACCATTCTACATAACTACAGAAGGCGACATTCAGCCAGTTCAGTAAACATCTCATTTTAACTCACTTTTTTATGTTTTTTGTGAAAGTGTCAAAAATAAATTGTTTTCATGAATTTTCTACGATGTTAGAAAAAATGTTATTTTCTAATATCTTCACATTCAATACTTTTTCAGCACTTTTCCGTAGTTATATATGAAAGACAATTCGAGATAAAAGTCATAGTACAATGGAATAATATGTTGCACACCATTTGTTGTGAACCAAACTTGAAAGTCAGAGAAACTGTTACTAGGTGGTTCGTAGAATTTAGAAGCAAAGTCATAAAGGTCCTTACCAATACATAGAAAACTATTGTTGCTTGAACTGAAACTTGCATGACACATAACATTTTGAGGGTCAAACACGTTTCTATAAACCATCAAATCTGCTGGTGGAAGTATAAATTTAAATGGACCATCTGGTGGTAATGGTTCGTTCTGGTTTAGTAACCGAAGAAATTGTGCCCAAGAACGTTTGTCTACTTCCCAAAATAAAAACTCTGTATCTCTTGGAGGGTTAATTTCAATCTTTTGAAATGAAGCGGTGGAGTTCATCTTGTCATATTCTAGTTTCAGATAGTATGTTCCATTTAGTAAAGAGTTGTATTTTTCTTGAAATTCCCAATAATATTTGTTCATTTGAGTTTGAAAGTCATCTAGAGTTTTCTCAAGACTTTCGTCTGAACGAACTGTAAAGATTCTCATTTCGTCAAATTTGTCTATTAGACCATCAGAACCTTCATACTGCCCATGAAAATATACTGCGAACATAAATGCGTTAGTTCTATTTGAAAACAAAACTCTTCTAAATCCTATTGCCTTTGCATCTGAAGGACTTTGAAGCCAACAAGTTGGATAGTCAAACCTGTATGCTCGGGATGAAATTTCTTCATCTGAAATAGTCCTACCAGCATTTGTAAAGATATAGTCTAACGGTTTTGTATCTGCTACTTTTGTTCTTTGTTTTTCAACCTGAAGCATTTAATATATGTAAAAATATATTGTTTTAAAATGGTATGCCATTTCATATTTCTCATCTAACAAACAAGTTTCCTTCAACTTGAGGTTCACTAACAAACTCGGCGTACATTTCAAATAAAATTAAAAAATATCACTTTTTTAAAAATAAATTTTTTATTTCATGCAATGTTTTATTTCTGTGCCGTCTTCAAGTATGCCCCAATATTTCCTTTTCGATATTACATGAACTTCGGAAAATACCTTATCTAGCTTAAAACAGCCCATCTTTTCACCGACCATTCCCATTTCAATGAGTTTGTTGTATCCTTCTTCGTTCGTCATGAGTGCGTCAATGTTCTCATAGTAAACCTTGACTTTCGATTTGACTTCGGAGAAGAATTTGTTGTAGTTGTCAAGGACTGCCTTTGCGAACTGAGGGTAAGACCAATGTTCGACAATAGGTTTTAATGTGGTTACTAAGCCACTTTGACCTTGAGTGAATTCGTACTTCAAAACAAAAGGAGAAAACCTTTCAACAAAGTTGTCGACCTTCTCATAATGTTTACTCTTCATCTCTTGAGGTTTCTTAATGGAATATCCCCATGTCGAATTCATAAGCAATTTGAGTGTCATTGCAAGTTTGGGGTTTGAAGCTTTCCTAATATCATACAGTTGTTGTATGACTTTTCCAACTGTATAGTTCCTTCCCGGGAACTCACCATCTTCGTTTGGAATTCCAGTCGGAATATATTGGACAAACCTCATGTATGCAGCGTTAAGGTCGACATAGTATATCTTTTCATCTGAGTCGAACTTGTCGCAACCAATTGGTCCAGTTTGTGGAAATTCAAGTGAGTCTCTTATCTTCTGAGAAACTTCTCCTGTTATCTCATAAACATCGTCGAAGCAACCTGTTTCATATAAAACCTTCTGACCTAACTCAGATGCTCTCCAATACAATTTGACGTCAATTGGATGTCTCAATGGAAGTTTGTTTATAGCATCTTGAAGTTCTTGCAACCTCATTGGAAGTTCTTCTGGTTCAGGTTGGTATCCGAACATACCAACCTCTTGTGGAACTGTGTACTTCTTTTGTACTAGAACTTTGTCTGGAACAACTTTTGGTCTTACTAACAATGAAAAGTTTGTTTCATCTTTTGGTACAAAAGTTTCTGTCAGCTTGTCATCTGGAATTGGTTCCAACAAACCTTTCTCGAAAAGAATGTTTACAGCTCTGACAATGTTGCACTTACTTTTACCAAAGAATGGGTTTGTAAGACTTTCGTTCAACATGAAGTGGTTGTGGACAATTACAATCTTCAACCATGGTAAGTCTTTGTCAACAACATAGTCGTCATGTGAAGAACCTTTAGCTGTAGGTATGTTGACTCGGATATTGACATTTGCCAACGGTGCAATTTTTGCCAATTGACCTCTGAGAATGTACCTTGTCTTCACACATGACTCAAGATACTTCATCTTCTCTTCTGAAACAAGACCAGAGTTCCTGAGACATGTAAGAATGCAAGGTTCATTAACAATTGTTTCAATTGAATTGTAAATTCCATACCTTGTCAAGTCAATGTCAGACTTATTTATGAACGGGAAGTATCCAGCATGTTGTCTGACTGCTTGAGGGTTAGGTTGGTACCATTCGAACTTGACACTTGCAATTCCTTCAATTGCATTCAAAATGTCTGAGTCGGAGTCAACCATTTGTTCTCTCTTTGTAGTCTTGAAAGCGTCAAGAAGTTTTGCGGCTGTTTGTTCATTGCCATGTGCATAGTAAATGTGACCATCCAAATCCGTTATGGTCAATCTGAGATTGTGTCCTTTCTTATTTCCGTCTTGAATTGCAGCAAGTACTCCCATGAAGCCTTCTTTGTTCTTTCCTTCGTCAAAGTTTACTGTAAAGGTTCGACCAGATGTAATTTGACTTCTAACTTCACGATACTTTTCATATGCATATCTTGTTCTTTCCATGGGAGCATGTGTGTCTTCACCTTTTCCTTTTTTCCTTCTCAAAGGATGCAATTGTTCGTCATGTTTCCAGTAGAATCTGGCAAAGCCGTCGTGTCCTTCAACTTGAGGTTCACTAACATCGAAAGGCATGTCCATAAGACGTTCTTCTTCTAACCTCTCTAGTCTGTTTGGATAATTGGCACGTGCTGTTTCCAAATCCATTTCGTAGCGAAGACCAGACAATTTGTCATAGACTTTTATGGGTCTTCCCTTCCTATATTTAAAATTCTTCGAAACTCTCCAACCATATCTTTGTAACCCTGCTTTTATTCTAGCAGACTTTCTGTCCATTCTATATGGGGGCATTTTTATAAAAATAAAATTTTTTTCTTTACTTTACATAACCGCCTGCTGCCATAAGTCTTTGACGCCAACCCATACCAGCTAATGAAGGTTGACTTGGTTTAGTTTGGAAACTAAACTTTGGTTTTGGTTTATCTTCAGTTTTTGGTTTTTCTTCTTCTATCGGTTTTTCGTCACTTTTCGGTTCCTCTGACTTTACTTCACTTGCAGGAACAGTTGTGTCGTCAACATCTTCATAAATATCATATGCCATTTGTTTTTGTTTTCCTTTCAACTTTTTGTGTTTGTTGTAAAGTTTAGAATATTTCGACTCTAAGTCAATGAGATGTTCTATAATGAACTGTTGGTCAGTGAAGTAAACTTTTCCATCTGTTGTCTCGAAAGCTCCTTCAGACTTCAATATTTTATTTGTGAGAGTCTGTTTCTTTTTTGAGGTACTAGCCGTTCCATTTCTATAAAAAGCGACTTTATAGTTAGGGTTTGTATTTCCAGACCTGGCACTTTCTATTATTGAATTTTTCTCTTCATCTGTAAGTTCTTTGACAGGTTTTGACAATGGTTCTGAACTTTTTGTTTGTGGTGTCAAATCTACCGTTTCAACTTCTTCGGTCATTTCATCTCAGTAAAAAATTTTAATTTGGTTTGTTTTCAACTGGTTGTTTAGGTTTTTTAAGTCGGTCTAAAACTTCCTGAGGTATAGGAAGAACTTTACAAACACGTGGTGTAAAAGGTGGTCTTCCATGACTTATTCTGTTTAAAGCTGCATTGTTCATTTCATCTCAGTAAAAAAATTTAGTTTGGTTTGTTTTCAACTGGTTGTTTAGGTTTTTTAAGTCGGTCTAAAACTTCCTGAGGTATAGGAAGAACTTTACAAACACGTGGTGTAAATGCTGGAAGCCGACAAATCCATCTTGAACTCATTTGTCTCAATGCTGCATTGTTCATTTCATCTCAGTAAAAAAATTTACATTCCCCACGTTTGAGGCGGTTGAGGTTGGTTATTGTTTACCCACTGTTGTGCATGGTTATATCTCTGTTAAGAATCTTTCACCTTGTCCATATATGTGTCCTGCTTGTTATAGTAGTCATTTGCTTTGTTATAATAGTTTCCTGCTTGTCTTCCTACATTGTCCATCCATCCTTGAACTTTTCCTCTTGTTTCAGATTTGGAATAAGATTTGTTGCATCTCGTGCTACATCCAACCTTTCTGTACAGTTTGTATAATAGGTTGTGCTTTCTCTTTCATGTATGACCTTAATGGTACTCAAATTCTTTTTCCAATTCCAAATGCACCTCTGGCTATTGTTCCCACTGCGGGCAAAAATCTGGATGCGACTCCTGCTAATGCGCCAAATAAACCCATTTCTTATAGGGTAAAAAATGACGAATCCGAACAAGGACCGCTATGTTCTAAAGCGACAAAGAAAGCACTCATGATAAAAATCTTTAGTTCAACACCAAATGCTTGGTTTATGGAATCTTGGAAAAACATTCCGAGAGTTAGAACAGATGGACCTCCATACTGGTTAATCTTTGTTGGTCAAACACAAGATACTGTGAAGCCATACCATTATGGTCCAAAAATATTTTAGATGTGAAAACTGCTTTGACAATATTCGTTGACAATACCATCCAACAAAACTGACATCTGACTGTGAAAGTTCTTTCAAATCAGATGATGTAAAAACTATCTGCGTTCAAAAAATGTAAACCAATATTTCATTGTTGACCAAAACCATTCTGCTCTTGGTTCATTGACGGTTGTATAAAAATGTTAAGAGACTTAAACCAACCACAAGTGGTGAAGCAAATGAAATGTCATATGACGACAAATATAGACACTTCTCCCAGGCAAAGATGAGACAAGTTTTAAATATTTACAATAACCGTAAACAAAAAGGTTTGGGAAACCACTCCCCCGAAGAAATGAAAAACAACCCTGACTTAGAGAAACTATATATTTAATAATTTAGTCAAAAGAGACAAACAAGAAAGAATGCCGGGCTTCAAACTCAGAAAGGTGACAAAGTAAAAATAGAAATACCTAAACGCGACCCATATGAAAATACTATTGACTATGACAACAATGGGAACCCGACAGGTACTCACATTCGTGTTCGTAAAAAATAGAAGAAAGTATACAAGAGAATATTATGAAGTTTTAGGCAAACATGGCAAAATGTACACACTGCAAGCAGAAGATAAAACTATTGCCAGACTCGTTTCAAACTTGTCAAAGTTCAAGGTGGTATACTTTCAAAGACAGTTCCTAACAAATATAAGACAACTCCTGACGAATATGCTAAAGAAGTTGAAAATGACGACTAAGCAATTCTATACCATGGCGTAAACTGTCATGTAAGGTGGCATGTATTTCTTACTTTGTCCCGTTGTTTGCGTATATCCTGAAACGAAATGTGTATGGTTTCCCTTCTCCCTGAGTGTCACTCCAACAATTTATAGCAAACTTAACGTCGTCTTTAACATCATATCCTTTACCTTTTGTCATTCCTGACCAATCCCAATATCTATGCTTATGCCAACCTGCTTGAGATGTACTTAAATCTATGTAGTGACTGTGTGCAGGTAAATTTTCACCTGAAATCGTTTTACTTCCACCTATTTCCTTTGAAGAGTTTGCACAATACAAAAACCTGTCGACTATTTGAGTCCAAGTTCCAAAACCAAGTACTACTTCTGGTCTGGTAGAGTTCATTGAAACATATAATGAGCCAACCGGGTAAATAAGATTCGGCAAAATTTGTTTAAGCACATTGAGTTCCTGTCTTAGATGCATAATGTCATCTAACTTTTCTTGAAGTTCATTTACGTCATAGATGTTATGTGTATGATGTTTTTGTGATATGTTCCTTCTGTCCATGCGAAAATATATTCTTTTGTTGCATCTACATATCCAGCTATCCATGTCGAGTCTGCTTTTGTATTCCTTAACTCTGTAACACCTTTCTCAAGCTCTTTCAACTGTTGTCCATCTTCCATTAAAGCACTGTCATGACTTGAAACCGTTTGTGCCAACATATCTACAGTTTCTTTGTCAGCTTTGTCATCTAACTTTTCTTGAAGTTCATTTACGTCAGAGATGTTATGTGTATGATTTTGTCGGCTTTATTTTGAAACATCTATGTCAAGTCTTTGCAAATGGACACTATCTTCCATTAAACCTCTGGTATGACTTGAAACCGTTTGTGCCAACATATCTACAGTTTCTTTGTCAGCTTTATTTTCAACATCCTCTTTTGTTGCATATGTTGCATCTGCTCTGTCATGTTCTTCTTGAACTTTTTCAATGACATATTCTTTGTCAGCTTTGTTGTCAACATCTGCTTTCAAAGAAGTTCATTTATATGTTTTCTCGTTTAAAGTTCCTTTTTGTTGGATTTATACAGACAGTATAGGTCTTATATGTCTTGAAACAGAAACTCATCTGTCATTGGGTTTATTGTCAGTTTTAAGTCACCCCCTTTCAATGACTCAGATATCTTAGAATAGTTTGAAAAGTTTGTTGTGTTCTTATTTAGAGCTTGCATAATGAGTTGTCGGTTGTGTTGTATTTCTCTCATAGACGCTGTTTCATTTGACATTTTTATTATAGATAAAATATGCTTCCAATAGAAAAAGAAAATTCAAGAGTTGCTACAACTAAACCATTAGATGAACTTTTTACTAATGTCGGTCAAAAGTTTGAGACAGATACCGTAAAGCATGAAGGCTATCGTTTTGACTACCCATTAGATGGTTAAGAACCCATCCGTCACAAAAGCTATTGGCTTTCGTAGAATGAAGTTCATTTCAGAAGCCATACATGGTTTCCCATTTACGGTCGGTTTTGAAGTTCGATACTATAACAAAGAAAAACGTATGTATGAGAAATTTGAACAGGGAAAACTTTTACAAGTTAGTTTGCTTATAAACTTAGAAACAACTCTTCAAGCTTTTCAAGAAAAAATAAACGATATCTATATTGAATATGCAAACCAGTAAACATTGACGAAGGAGAATACCATCTCGATATTATTTATGACAGGAAAAATGCAACTGTTAAAATCAATAAAATAGAAGACCTTGGAGAAAACGTTTATATTTCTACAAAATATAACAACTTGGCATGGTATAGAATTTATGAGGAATGTTAAATCAGCCTGCAGCATATCCAGTACACCCGGACTATTATGAAGTCGAAAACCCTAATGAACATATGAAAATATTTTCGACCCAGATGCTATTATTGTTCATGCTTCATTTTCTGGCGCCCAAACTCTTCTTATGCTGGCAAAGACTTTTACGAAAAACCTACAAAGTTATACGAACCACCAAGTGGAAGTATTTCAGACTTTCAAGTATGGTTTACTACAGATGGAAGAAAAAGAATAATTCCATTATACCATGCGTTTTACATAGAGCTTAGTTTCATATACAACTACTATCGAACGATAAAAATATAATTTTTTAATACGGTTGAGGTGTTTGGATTTGGTTGCCAATAGACTGTGGTGCAGGTTCAGGCTGTTGTATAACAGGAGCTTGCTCTTCTGGTTCAGGGTCTTTAGGTATAATACCAACGAACTGACCTACTCTTTTACCAATATTTTTGACACCGTTCCATACTCCTCTTCCTACGGTTTTGACGCCATTCCATATACCTCTTCCAACTCTTGAAGAAGGTTCCTATCTTACTGAAGAAACCCATTTACTACGTGTAAAAATCTAATGTCCGCCTAGTCTCTTACGTTTCCTGTTGAGTTCCATAGCATTCTTTAACTGGAGCTCATACATTCTGTTTCTCCTCTGGTAGAAAAACATATTCTGGGTCAACTTCTGTGTTCGCGTCATTGCATAAAGTTGTTTATATCCCACTTCAGGGTTTGTATAAAACTCTTTCCATTTCATATTTGCATACCATGGTGGCAAACCTAACGCAGCGTCATTTGACATGGCAGTTTGCATTTGTACATCTGTTGGCACTTGACCATAGTTTGCCATTGCAGTTTGTATTCTAACTTCATTTGGAATATTCTCTGGGTTTGGTTGTCCAGGTTGCTGTGCATTCGCTAAGTTCTGTGCGTCCATTTAATATTAGATAAAATATCTCTTACGAGTACATATACTGAACATTTGCAGGCATTGGTTCATCTTCATATTCTCTGTACTTTTCTGCCACGTCAAATAAATAAATAACACAATGGAAAAAACCTAAAAAACAATCCGATTTCAAACCACATTTACTTACTAATAAAATTTTCTTTTTGTGACACTTTCTCCGGTTTATAGGACCTCTCTCATATTCTATCTTGTCATATCTAAACTCATAGTCATGTATGTCCTCTAACCATCTCATAACGGTTTCCAAACCACTTTTATCGGATGTAAAGTAAAAGCATGGATGGTTATGTAAAACGTCTAAAGTTTCTAAAGAGTCTCTCAAAGTCCAGTCTACTTGGTATTGAAAATCCCATGTGTTATAGAACGGCGGGCCACTATAAAGAAAACATTTTCCTTGTCTTTATATTTTTCATACAACTCTGTCCAATGACATCTCACAAACTCTATACCCTCAATATATTTTTCTATGTCCTCTTTGAAAACATTTGTATAGTTAAGATATAAAACTTTTGACATAAGTGTTTCAATGTCATGAACTCTTATAGCACCACTATATAATAGTCTAGCAGATATACTATTCCAGTCTATATATTCTGCTTTTTTCAAAAACCTCTCTCACAATATTTTTCTTATCTAATGGTATACGTTCCATCTTACCTATAGGTATCTTTCTTTTAACTCTTTCAATATATTGTTTGTGTCTGGAATATGTTTGAGACGGTCCATATAGTTGTCGAAGTCATTGCATATAATCTTTGAGTCTGGGAATATTGTATGACATAAATGGGATATATAGAAACTTCCACCGAACAAATCTACAAATGTTAGACCATTCGGTAGTTTCTTAAGTTGTCTCAATATAATATCTTTACATCTACTCTTATTTCCAAAGAACGGTAACGGCGGTTTTGTAAAATTCATTTATATATAATAATAAAAATGTTTTTACCCGAAAAGTGACAGAAAAGTGACAAAACATGAAAACATATATAATTTATGAAAAGCGACACAAAAAGTGTCACCGGCTGGTCGGCTGGGGTTCGGTCCTCCTCTTGGGTCTTGGGCAAAATTTCTTATGGGCTAGAGGGCGCAACGCGCCTGGAAGCCCTCCGAATATAAACTTCATTTATACTAAACATCTTCAGGGCTAGAGGGCGCAACGCGCCTGGAAGCCCCACTACCTTTTTTTTTAATTTAAATCTTCATTTTTATTTATAATTTTATTCTCTTCCGATTATTTCTAACCACATTTTTTGTGCTTGAAATCGGTTCATATCACAGTTTTAAGTTATCAAAGTATTATCATATTATTGTCATGCATCTACTTAAATCATTCCATAGTAGAAAAGCCTTAAATATTAACTCCGAGTCAAAAATCCCGTAGCAAAAAATATTTCAGAAAAGGTGGACCCACAAAAATACGTTATTTACCCGATGCCATAATAGCTACTTTTGCAAGGTACCTTTAAGGAAACCAGCGGAAGTTTATTGGCAAGATGTAACAAAACTATAAGAACTTTCTATTAAGCCTTCCAGGTTTGAAAGCACCATTGTAGAACTTCTCATAAATTCAAAGATTTTCAAAAACGAATTTTTCGATTATAATATAATAAATGATATTAACACTCTTCGTAGATGCATTATCAATTAAAAAAATTCGAGTTAGTTTCAATATCTTTTATTTTTTCCAGTCCTTTTTTCATGACATTCTCATAGCAGATCACTCGGCGGAATTGATTACATATGACAGCAGTTTGAAGTAAAAATTAACTACAGTTTTTTAAATTGGATATCGTTATCCAAATTAAATGCAGGAATCAAATAAAATATGCTATAACATATATGTAAATACTTATGCTAAGATAGAAATTATGACTTTATTCTGTATAATGATCATATTTCTACATGAATTCGCATATGAAGCCAACATAAGGCTCAAAATCAAATAATAATAAAAAGTTAACTTCTACAAAGTGTAACTAGATATTTACAACTAAAGAGAGCATTAAAATATGATTATTCAGGCCATTCAATAACATGAAATACTTATTCAGGGGTATGGGTTCGATTTTTTCTGTCAATGATAAATTTTTTTCTTTTTATTGTTTCGGTCTTCGAATATGATTATATATAGAATCATTGAATTTGTATATATTTTATAATATATTTTGCTAGAAAAATCAATAAATAAAAAAAAATTAATTTTAATTTTTAAAATTGGCGCTTGCAACTCTATAAAATAATATGTATGCAAAAGAAATGTAAGTATTGTACTACAGTAAAACATAGGGGACATAAATATTTTTATTACACAATATTTTTTTGTAAACGGGGTAATTGTAAATTTAGGGATGCTTTATGTAGACATTGGATGAAATAGTGTATTAGGAATGAAAAAAAAACACGTACCAATTAAAAATAGAATTGTTTTCAACGTGAAATTAATTTTAGATGTGATACTTTCACTAGAGTTGAGAGGAGAATTAGTAGATTCGGCTATGCTTTCGATGAAAATGATTAATATCATATAAACTATTGATGACAAAATATTAATGGCTCTTTATAACGTGATATAAAAATTAATTGACAGTACAAGCATTGCAGAGATATTAGTAACTAATTGGGTAATCAGCCAATGCATATATTTGAAAATAACTGTAAAGCCAGTGATCCACTCATATAAAATTAAAAAAAACATATATATACTTATATATGTATTTCTAACCTGCTAACAATGTGTGGAAAATATGAATAAGAAGCAAAAAATTAAGGTTATTTCCAAAAATTTCACCCCTCTCAATTTTTTCTATGTGTTATCACAAATATTGAATGTTATTCGGAATATTTATTATATTTTCGATATCACTTAAAGAGGATCTTACCACTTATTCCAGACAAATATTTTACCAACTATCAACCGAAGTTGGATTCACATATAAATAGCCATATTGATAATACCATCGTTCTTGGAGTTACTTTACAAGGTTTTGTGATCTTTACTGCATATTGTATTTACAAAACAATTTTACTATTCATAGTATTGTAAAATCATTAACTCACTTTGCTAGTATGAAAACCCTTCTCATCAAACTTATTTCTTTCGACATTACTTCGTAAGCTTTACACGTCTCATGAAAAAGGACGACAAGATATAATTATCGAAAGGATATGATTTTATTAGCTAAATGCCGATACGGGGATAGCAAATTTGCGCTTGCTTAAAAAAATACTAAAATTACGATTAGTATTCAAAATTCATACTAACAATCATGATTAAAATCTGATTTTTCGTCAGTGTTATTAGTACAAAGTTAATTTTCCCAAAAATGAACTCATAAATATTGGTAAAATCTATAAAATTCTCTTTTTGAATGATTTTTTACTTGCATATGCCTAGTCTGTGTTACTGTATATACAGTTGTTATGATAGTCAATATATTTTGGGGATGATATTAGTAAATTTATATTTTTTTACAGAGTCGTTAAATAGTTCAGTAATTAATAAGATAACCAAAAGCGTTTTAACACATATTCTGCTTTTTTATTGATGCAAAATTTCCAAAAAAAATTTAAAAAAATCAAAATGAAGGAAAGAAATGCAATTTTTCTCATATAAAACTCGTTTGAGGAAAAAATTTGGAAAACTAAAGTGTTGAGTAATTGGTTAATAATTACATATCAATCAATATTTTGTGCGCAAATGAAAAAATCATCTTCTTGATATGTTATTATATGTATCTTTGAATTATAAAAGCTTGATTAGCAATAGTATGATTAGGAATACTATTTAAAGCAAAAAATTCTTAATTTTAAACTTGCAAAATAAAAATATGTTTATTCCTAGAAAGATAATTAAAGTAGTCTAAAGGACGGCAGATCAATTTGCATGGAGCCAACTTTGGATGGATTCAAAGTAATACTTTCATCCAGATTGCAGTAAGATCGTACTTATTTTAATTTTTGTATTTCTGATCAAAATTTACTTATTTTGTACAAGATGCATCAACATATACAAAGTGTCTATGAGTATTGACTTATCTTTTGGCATCGGGATTGATCGGGAAATTGGGATCAACTCATTCAATTTTATCCCGATTAATCGGGATAGATTTCAATACTTTACGGATCGGAATGATTTTAGGTGAAGTGAAAATTTAAAAAATTCATATCTTTCTTTATATTTGTTTCTAAGGGTATTCATTTATATAGCATTGAAGTATATATTATTAGCTATCATTACATATCGGTCAAGTTTGATTTGGACTTAGGATGTGTAATGCGAATGGAAATTATTATTTTAATTTATAATTAAAATAGCCCAACTTGTAGTATAGTCTCTAGCAATGTACCTGTCACACTATGGTAGGCTTTAAACTTGATTTTAAAGAACAAGCCAAATAATCAGATTTTAAATAATGAGAATTTAATGTAGTGAACACTTATTTAAGTTCGTGTATGAATCTATATCCTTTAGTAAAATACAATTGAATAGGTTTACACTCAAAATATATGAGTTTTTATCTTCTAGATATTTTATCGATTTCAAAATTAAAGTCAAAATCGATGTTATAGTGTTTATAATAATTGGGATTTGTCTGATTGCATTATGACATTATTAGAATGTTTGAAATCGATTTCTTAAATTTCAAAATAATCATATGTATCAAAAATTTAACATGTGGTAAGATTGTTATATGATTATTTTTTCGGCTAATGATATGTAAACTAGTAACAGCATGTAGAATGAATAAGAATAAAAAGAAAATGAGAAATTATTTAGTAAAAATTGAATAAGAAAAAATTGAGAAGTATTCAAAAAAATAATGAATTATAAAATATTGGTTTTATATAGTATATTAATATTTCACAATTTTATTTTTGAATGTGTTTGAAATGAATTGAGAAGATTTTATATGAAAATGTATTTATGAAAATTGCAGAATGAGATTATTATAAAGAGTTAACAATAGGTAATATTAAAAAGATGGTGAAAGATGAAATAAGATATTAGATGAAGAAGAAAATAATAAAGAAATAAAAAAGATAAAGATTAAAAAAATAAATTTATGATAAAAAGAAAGTGGTGGTTAAATGTAATGTACTGTGAAGTTGCGTTTAGAAATATTGAGAAAGGTGAAAGATAAAAGAATATGAAATTAATTGAAAATAAAATAGTAAAATTAAGTAGGGAAGGCATTGTTTGCTTTAATATTATATGTAAAAGAGATATTGATATAAGGTAGAGATATAATTTAAAGTTTTGAATCAGACTGTCTTATTGAAAAACAGATTTGTCTGATCACAAGCACTTAAGACTTTTATAACAATAGAAATGTGTTTATGATATTGAAATAGTCAAATTACATTTTTTTTTCTAAGATGTCTTATTGAAAAACAGATTTGTCTGATCACAAGCACTTAAGACTTTTATAACAATAGAAATGTGTTTATGATATTGAAATAATCAAATTACAATTTTTTTTTCTAAGATGTCTTATATCACTATAATGTTTTATTGTTTCCATTCAAACTATAATTACAATTATATACAAAATCCAATGAATATAAAAATAACCTTTAATTCAACCAAAATAAAAAAATAATATAATAAATTAGTCATCTTCCGACAAAGGACTTTCCAAATCATCTTCATCAAATTTTGGTAAAGCCTGACTTAAATTTCTCACTCTGTTTAATCTCTTTTCGCATTTTTCAGCAATAATTTCAAGTTTGTTCTTCTGTATTTCCTTTTTTGGACGTATGATCCAACTATCGTCATCATCGCTATCAACATTATTCTTTTTGGGCATAGCAGGGTTGGAAATTTCTTTGAAATTTTGAACTTCTTCAACTTCTTTGTAAACGTCGCTTTCAGACGATATAGGTTCCTCGTCATTGTCTGATTCAGATTTGTCTGTAGTACTTTTCTCGTTTGGAGCATTTGAAATTTTTTTATTTTCAAAAGTCTCGGATTCTGAACTTATTGGTGTCTCAAAAGATCCATCTGATAATTCTGGAATAGGATATGGACTCTTTTTACCTTTAGCCTTTACCTCGAAATCATCATCAGAATCATCTGAGAGAGGTTCATCTGCAACTTCTGAATTTGAACTGCTGTGGTCTGAATTTGAATGAGCCTTCTCAATTTTGCTTGTTTTGCGAGTAATTTTCGAAAATTTTTCACCAAGATCACCATTAAGCTTTTGTATGTTCTTTTTTCTTGTAAGACAACGATTACTTCTTTGTTTTGGAAATTTGGTTCGGTTAATTTTCGTGATTCCCTTTTGTTCGATTGAGAATAAATTCTCGGTGAGTAATGTTTTATCGAATTTGTAATTTGATGGATTTGCCATTGATAGTTAGTATGACTATCTTCAGTACGGTGGCACTGCGTTCCACCGTACTCATCTTATGTGAATTTGACACTTTACAAAACCGTTAACATATATTTTACAACACAACCATAACGCCAACTTAACCTTAAATATTTACAAAACCATCTGACACATAAACGACTTCACTAACGAATTCACTACCGTCCTCACTAAATAAAAAATAACCTTATTTTATTTATTTTCCAACTTTTTTATTTCATTACAAAGACATGTCTGACTACATTTACTATGACTCTTTCCCAGAACGTTTCCGTGAACTATTCAAAACTCAAGTAAAACTGAGAAACATGCATTTTAACAAAGACAGACCCATTGACGATGAAAGAAACCCTGAATATATTACAATCCCATATGACGCAAAGTTCATTGCATACATTCCTTATGGTCGCAGAGGAACGAAAACTATTTCAACAAAGAACAAAAATTATTTCTGGAGCGATGAAGAAAATTGCCTTATCTACATAAATGCATACTTAAATAAAGCTACATATTGTACAAAAGAAGGTTGGACTGGATTTGAGCTCTACATATACGACGACGATGGAAACAGACGTTGTGTATACCCATACGATAATATGTACCATTGTTTTCATCAAGCATTAAACGAATACATAGTCAGTAAGGGTCTCATTCCTGCCGAGTAGATATGTTATATTTTTGTTCCCACATTTATATAAAAATAAATGATATCACCACCCTCACACGTATGAAAACATAGCACAAAAATAAACTTAGGGTAGAAGGTTAGATCTAACCTCATTTCTAACCTCTTTTCTACCCTGTTGAATTCATTGCTTTATAACTCTCTTCCTTTCTCCAACTCTTCTAACTTCTTCTTAAGTTCAGCAATGTTGTCCTCATGAAGTTTAATCTTTCTCAAAATTCCTTCTTTATCTAATGGTTGCTTTATCTTTCTAAACTGAACTCTACCATCCTTCATAGTATGAATGTAAAAACCTTCTGGAATAGTTCCTGATTTAATGTATTCTACCAAGAACTTTTGTTTCATTGCTTCAGTGACTTTAGTCGTCAATTTCTCAAATAAAAATTTTAATAAAATAAAAATAACGTTATTTTTTCAGTAAGGAAACGCAGGAGTTTTACGATTTATTTGAGGAGTAGGTTCTGGTTTAAATGTTGGAGTCGGTTTAGGAGTTGACTTTTGAACAGGAGTTTGTACTTCCATAGGTTCAGGAGTCATTGAAGGTGTTGTTTGTGAAGTTGGTTTGCGTTGGTTTTGGCGAAGGTGTGGAGTTTGTTTAACTTCAGCTACTTCAGTATTATTTACAACATTTGCTTTGTTTCTTTTCAACATCATAACTGCTCCTGCTGTAGCTAGCAAACCTAGTGGGAGACCATATCTTATATAAGGACTTGACCAAATGCTATTTTTGACAGGAGCTGGTGGAACACCTAACCTTGGTGAGACTGCTCTTTGCCATTGTGCAGCTCGTAAGAAATATTCAATAGGTGCTCCATAATCGTTTGGTAAAGTTTGTTTCATAGATGGTGAAGGTTCACGAGAGCTTGATGAAGAACTCATTTATAAGCTTTAAAAATAAACGTTCATCCTTTATTCCTCACTGTCGTCCGTAGCTAAGTTATAGTCATCTAATCTTATTATGGGATTCCATTAGCACGCACCTGAATGGCAAAGCAACAATCCCTCATAAATCCAATAAGTGGCTTTGGGACATTTTCAGTTGCTAGTTCAATAGGTCCTTTAACAGACAATTTGTATGTTATTGGAGCAGTAGATGTTTGACCTTGCTGGAAGCAAAAGTCCACTTCTGTTGGAAAACCACATAAGAAATGTGTGTTGTCATAGCTATCCCATTTATGTTCCACACTACCATCATCCACCAATGACCTCATAACATCTTCATTAAATCCTATCATATCATTGTTTGTATTGCAGCGTTCGCAACCATTTCATAAAATACAGGTCCATATGATTTTTCAGGTTCTGCAGGCATATTTCCATAAGCTCCCATGGAAAGCTGAAGATATTTAAACTTAGGGTTCTCAAAATTAACATAATAGTTGTCTTTCTTTCTAAATAGTGCCCAAATACTTTTAACATTAATAGGCGTATAAGCTGCTGTAAATGTTGCACTTGAACTATCTGTATTCTTTGAGAATGAACCGTCCATAGGAATCCAATCCATAACTTTAACAGGAAAACATAAAGCCTCGTTTGTATAATGTTCTACAAGTTCTGTATAAATGTTAGGGTCTAAAGAGAATGACTTTGGATGAATGAAACATTCATTAAAATCCATCTTTGTTCGAAATAGTTGCTGGGTTACAGTTGTAATAGTAACTGTTCCACTAGCTTCTACTGCCTTCGTTATCATAGTGAATGGTTCATTCCATGGAACAAATTTATTTGTCGGTGGATTTGAATCTGAAGCAAATGCAACTTTAAGAGTTGGATTGAAAGCAATGATATCATTTACAGATATAGATGTGCATTGTAAGGCGTCGCTACTGAACTTTACTTTAAGCTGAATGTTTCCTGCAAAAGCTGGAATAAATCGAATAGCTTCTAATGGAAGGAATCTTCTAACAGGAATTCTTAAACGAAGCTTAAAATCAAATGATTTTCCTGCTGTAATTGGACCACTAACAATTTGTCCTGTTCTGCATGTTCCCGAATGACTCCATACATCTTCATGTCGAGTCTTTGAGAAAACATCTACTTTCTTTATTTGTTCGGTAGTTTGTGAGTTTGAAGTTATATATGCTTCTTCTCTTGCGTTGTCTTGAGAATATACGATACGACCATTTGCAAGGATTTGATATCCAGCAACTGCATAGAAAGCGTCATCGAAACCAATCCAAAATCCTGGTGGGTTTGTTTTATTGGAACCTGAACCAATTTCTTTATCTACAATAAATTGACCTTCCATTTTATACGTAATGAATGTATTGTAAAGGTCCAACATATTTTCACCAGGAGGTGAGAGATTGAATGTTACCCATGTGTTATCTTTAGCAGTTCCAGGTTGTGATGGAATCTTTGCGTCAGAATATTTTCTATTAGTGTCACCAATTTGAACTGCATTGTCTATGATATCGAAATATGAGCGAATCTGATGAATATGCTCTGCTGGAGTAAATTCGTTTAGCTGTTCGTTCTGCATGTATTTACTTCAGATAAAAATATCTATTTACTTCATTATTCTCACTCTTCTTCTTGGCATTCGTGGTGGAAGTTGTTTCTTGACATTTTCAATGAACTGTACATTCTCTTTTGTCTCAACTTCTTTCACTGGCGGGTCAGGGTTCTTTGACTCGGTTTGTTTTTCAATGAAATTCACGAACTTTGCAATAAGCTCTTGGTTCGTTATTGAAAGTACATCTGGCTTCTTTTCTTCTGGTTCTATTTGGCTCAGTTTGAACAGAAGGTTTTAATGGGCTTCGTGGACTTCACCCTTGCCATGCACCTTAATGTTGTCGCTTTCTGCATTCGCTAATGGAACCTTTCTTTTTCTTACGTATATTTTACCATCTTTACTCTGACTTACGTAATAGAAAGGATGTTGTATTCCTCTTGCGTCATTTAATATAATAGACTCTCGCTCTGATTTTGACAAGCTCATTTTACATCGGTTAAAGTTTTAATTTTTTTTTATCTGCAGTCAAATGACTCAGACAAGCCCTACGGACAAGACCCAAGGGGTCATAGATGTTGAAGCATTGAAGAAAGAAATTCGTGAGCAAATTTTATCCGAACTGAAGGAACAAAAACAAGAACAAAAGCCAGAGAGACCAAAGAGAAAACTTAGTGAAAAACAACTTGCTGCATTAGCTGCTGGAAGACAAAAGAACCCACTGCTGGCGAAGAAAGCTAGAGAAGAAGCTGAAGCAAAAGCTAAAGAAGCTGAAGCAAAGCAAAAAGAGTAAATGGTTTATTTTTATCCGAATTAAATGTATAGACAAATACCTTTATCTGTTGCGTTCAGTAGTGAAACCCCTGACGTCAAAATAAAGGGGAACAGAGTAACGTTTAAGTTTCCAACAGACTGGATTGTGAACATAAATGAAGAGAAGTACATTGGCATAACATCTATGTATATAACACGTGCTTTCAGAAAGGTTGACTTTATACTTCAAGTCGAGATAGAAAATGACGAACAGTCTTTAAGTGCCCAAAACATTCACATATACAAATACTTTAAAGACGATACAACATTGCTACAATGTATGACTTCATTTAATGAGATGTTCGAGAAAAAGTTTAACATTGAAGTACAAACTTTACAGCCTTTACGTGAGTTTCTTGCACAACTGAAAGAAGAAGGTAGTCAGCCACAACTTATAGACTTTCATTATGAATTTAATGAAAATGAAGATGGAACTCATGACTGTCAGTTTGTTATATATTCACCACTCAATGAAGTCGCTAAAGAGAAAAAAATCCATTACGTATAAGATTTCAAATCTCTGAACCAAGTGATAATTTCAAGAATGTTTTCAATTATGATGCAATGCTTCCGAGGAAAAATGAATTTTCAAAGATTGTAACACCTGGCATTTGGGATAGAAAGCAAGCTATATTATATTCAAACTTAAGTAAGGGAGTTGAAAATGAGTTCATTGGTCATACAAGAACTTCACCACTTCCTAACCCTAAATACTATAAATTAACTGGCTTCAATCGTGAGTTTTGGATAGACATGTTCTCCACTCATGACCATAACTGCCCAGTGTTCTTACCTCCAGACCATAAGGACTGTCTCTACATTGAAGCACAACTCTTAAACTCTACCATCGCAGTATTGTAAATGACCACATGGGCTTCGCCCTTGCCGCTAGTTTTATTTTTATCACGAATGACCTCATTGCTGACAAAAATAAATGACCTCAGAACTTCAACTTACGAATAAAGCTTGTTTTAGTTGTTATTGAGAAGTTAAACTTTTCAGCAAAGCAAGGTTGACACGACTTACATAAGTCGAATGCAATCTCTTGACCGTCATAAAGTGATTTATATAACTTCATAACACTGAACTCAGAGTCTTTGTCATATGTTCCAACAGGTATGTGAATGTTCTTATCTTCATTGTAATAGCATTGTATAGCTTCAGGAAACATTTCATTAGCGGTTAAAGCAAGGCCGTCTTGTTTGACACCTTTGCAACGTGCATGGAATGCAACTTCATTTAAATCGTTAGTGAGTAAGTCTATGTAGGTCTTCTTTCCACAAAATATTGACTTGTATGCTAAACTTTGTTTTCCAGGTGTTATTTCTGCGAAGTCAGAATGAAATTGACCAAGGTTCTTTCCTATAAGTTCTCTACCGTATCTCTTCTTAAACTCTGCTGCAAGCTTTGGTATGTCTTCATTGAAAATATGCATGCTATCACAGTCCTGGTAAATATTTGAAGTCCCATATCTTCAGCAGTACAGAATACTTCACACATTATTCTCTTCGACATAGACAGAATGTTAACACCAAGTGGACAGAAGTTAAAGTGTCTGCAAATGCTTTTCGTTAGCTTGAAAATAGTTTTATCTGAACCATCCAAACCTTCGAACTTCACTATATGGTTGTAGTTTCTGATGGCATATCTTATAGCATCTTTGTCATTTACTATGGTTATTTTTGACTCAATAGGAGATAGAATAGTTTTGCCATAAATACTGTTCAGAATGAGCTTTATATTTTCTTGCAAAGGATTTCCTTCTTTCTTATACTTTAACCTTAACTCAAACAACTTCTTTACTTCATCTCTTATTCTAATATCTCTGTTTCCATCGTAATAGTATCCTTGCAACACTTCACATTTGACACCTTGATATTTTATGAGGTCTTGTAATGTTATATGGTCAACATACATTAAACAGCAAGTGTTTGAACTTCTGGGAACGTTAAGTTCTGGATTTAGTTCAGGGTCACAAACTATTAAAGGAAAGTGTCTATGTATTCCAATCTCTGTTATCTTAATGAGAACAAAGAAGCCAGACATAAACTTTTCACCAATGGGTTCCTTTTGGTCGTCATCGAATAAATGTCTCATGAGATACTCTGTGCTTAACATTTCTTTCTTCATAACCTTTGGAATACCTTCTAAAGTATAAAGTCTTGCTATAGCTGATGGATATAATGAAACAGCGTCGAATCAGCAATGAGTTTCTTTTCGCTCTTTTGTTTCATGTTATCTGACAGCATACATCTTCCACCTTGAATACAGCGTGAAATAAATTCTCTTGGTTTATTTGAGAGGTCATATAAATTTCCATTCGGGAAGTACACTCTGTTCTCAAATAATTTGTTAGCAATGAACAAATACTAACGTAGTCATAAACGTTTAAATCAAATTCTTTCAATATGTCATTGCGGAACTTAACAAAACCTTCTCTTAAAATTCTTACATCTTGTTTGCAATAAAATGTGCTATACTTTTCTAAGTCGAAGTGGTTCTCATCTATTCTGCAACCTTTGATGGAATCTATGTTTTCATGAATGTATCTGCATCCCGGATAAACTTACATGCTTCAGAAATGACACCAGTTCTGTTGTCATTTGCTAACAAAACACTGCTGTAGTAGTTGTATGGAAATACTTCTTTCGGTCCTGTTTGTAAGTTAAACATAGCAGGAAATAGTTTAAGCTTCTTATTTATAACACTGTAAGAGTCTTTTATAATAATTGCCCTTCCTTTATATAAGCCAGTTATTTGCATTGTTCGTGAACCTTTAATGATGGGAGTTCCTTTCACTTCTGTCATGTGTCTTAAGATGAAGTTTATATCATAACTGAGGTTATGGAAATATATTAAACTCTTGTCAGGAAGTCGTTCCAAAAATTCTGTTGCACAGTTCTGACCCCAAATGCTTTCACTCACTGAACCATCTTCACTGTCATAACAGATGTTAAAAGCTTTATGAAAGCCGTCTGTGCTACACTCAAAGTCAGCAAAGAAAACGTGCTCAGGAATGAACTTGCACTTATTTTTATTTACTTCTTTTGACTCGGCTTTCTTCTTCAGTTGTACACAATACTTTGGAGCATATGTCAAATCTTTAAATGGTGCAAGGTTCTGTTTATATAAGTCAGTCGTATATGTGAAAAGTTCTCCATAAGAAATAGGTTCGAAATATTTGCACTCCCACAATGTTTTCATAACATCCCATAACGGTGTTGTTCTATCATAACGAACTACATATTTTTCTCTCTTTGTATAAATCTTCATCTGTTTCTCAATGTTCATTCCACCACACTCCTTCAAGATTTCTCTGTAATTTCTGATGAAATATGTTGTCATTGGTAATCTTTCATTTAGCATGTAGTGGTCTTCAACAAGAAGTAAGTCAATAGTTCGACAGTTTCACATTCTTTTGGTATGTAGTGAATTATTCTGTTATCTTTGGAGTTGTCGAAATAACCAATGGTAACATTAAATGCTATACCTGTTGCGTCAGAAATTTCTTGTACTTTACTTTGAGGAAAGTCTCTAACACGAATGACTTCTCTCATGTGGTCAATAGTTTCTTCATTACTCCAGCCTGAATGCAAGCATAAACGAAACAATTGTCTTCTGTCATAAGTGTTGCAGTTCTTTTGTTCAGTTCATTGAAGATTTGGTAGCGTTCAAGATTTATAGGTAATGTGCAAAGATACTTCCAGAACTGACCGCTTCTCTTCTTATAAAACTTCTTTTCACCATTATCTTTCCAAAAGCTTTCTATAAGTGCTGGGTTTCCTGTTTGCTTAAGAGCTTCCAAAATGGCTTTCTGGTCATTTGTCAGTGTGCTTTCATCTCTATATGGTCTCTTTTGGTTTGCCTTTCTTACATCTGACATCGTTAAGCCTTCATATTCTGTTAAATCATACATCTTTATTTCAGTAAGATTCTTTATGTTTGTCAAGAAGAAGTCATAGTGCATTTCAACAATACCTGCAGCATTTGCTTCTATCTCTGATATAAAGTTCTCCTTCAAGAGCTGATGTAGTAATGTTCCAATATTATTGAGGTTTAACGTAGAACATTCATACTTTCCACCAAGTTTATAACATACCATCCATCTTTGTTGGGAGTTTATTTTAATCTTCTCTAAGAGTCTCATGAAAACCTTACCGAAATGTTTGTGTAAGTAGTCTCTGTTTGGTTCATCTAAAGCTTCGATGTTAAAGTCAATGAGTCTATTGCCTGACTTCACATTTCTCTTCCTATTCTCTTCATCTTTCTTTAACCATCTCTCACCTTCTTTTGGTTTGTCGTCAATGGAACGAATGACATCGTTAGCTTTGCGAACTTGTTCTATAGCACTTTTAAACATCTCTCTTCTCTGTTTGTTTCAGTGTGTCGTCTCTTCTTCTTGTTTCACCAACGTTTGCATTTGTTATGTCAAACATTTCTCTTCTTACTTCATGAGGTACTGAACGTCTATGATATAAGTCAATAGCAACGTCATTTAAAGGAAATGCTCTTGCATGGACTTCGTCCTCGCCGCGTTGCGGCTTTATGAACTCATGAATTCTATCATAACTTATTGCACCATTGTAGTCATTGAGGATGTCAGCGAGTGCTTTTTTGTTTGTTGCGTAATGTTTTGCTACTTCTATGTTAGCTTCTGTAAGAAGTTGTTTTATTTCCGAGTGTTCTAACTTAGACAACTTCCGATACATCTTTAGTAGGAAATAAAAAAATTTCTTAGAAAAAAATTAGCTTAGATTTTTTAAGGCTAGTTTTAAAATATTTCGAACTTTTTATTTTAATGAAACACATGCAAGATTGCAAGTTCTTTTCATACAATGCTCTCGCTACTGCCATCAAGAATGAGTTCAATAATGCTTCAAACGTTAATGTTATCTTTAACAAGAAGTTTGTGAAAGAATCTAAGTTTGGTCAGTATGTCAGACCATTAGCTATCGTCATTGACCGCAAACGTTATACTTCACAAGAGTTAGCAGTAGTTTTGAAACAAAAGGGTTTCTTCGTGAATGTCAAAGATACTCATTATACTGTTATAAAGAACTCTAACATTGACTTCTTCAGTATTGCTTTAAATCTTTCCGAACAGAAAGAATATAAGAAAGGTGAAACAAATGTGAAATATTATCCTTCATCTCTGAAGACAATAACGAACAAAGATGTTATACAGAAATTCTTACCAAAGGTTGAAGAAGCTTCTATTGACATTGACGAAGGAAGTGAAATGGTTGAAGAAATAGACCCTGAAGCTATTTAAGCAAAAATATATTTTTGTATAAAATTTCAAAGCATTGAACAAAAAAAATTATTTTTGTTCATTCTTCCTCTTTGAAGATATCGAAATATTCTGTTATTTTTTCCTTCAGTAATGTTAAGTCTTCTTTGAATGTAAGTATTGTGCAACCTTTGATGTCATAGTGTGTTTGAGGAAGAGTATTTTTGACAATTTCCTTTATTTGCTCATTCGGTGTCATTGAAATCGGTAAGTTTTCACGATAGAACCAGTTTCTGTCAGATTTATATATCTTAGCAAGGTCGTAAAAGCTTTTGTTGTTTCTTCTGACTAAATGCAACATAACCATATCTTTATCTTCTTCTTTCTCCAACTCTTCAGTATATATCATATACTTATAACTCTTTTCCTTTCCTTTTGGTACTGAACGCGGTATTCTTTTCTGTATGCTTTTGTCTTTTGCTTCAATGACTTCATCTTTTGCTTGAAGTTTCTTTTCCATCTCTCCACGTTCTGCTTTATATAGTTCATCTAACATCATGAAAATATAACAAGCATAACGAGGTGAAGCCCACATTGCTACAGCATTTACTAAAAGTCTATGAACATAATAACCTTTCAAACCAGGAGCCAAATTCTTGCGATTTTCGTACGGAATCTCTTCTCTCGGTTTTCCGAGGGAAGCAATCATATGAGGAAATTCTTCTAAAAGTTCTTTTGTCTGTTGGTTTTCAAACCAATGATATGCTTGCTTTGTAGAACGAAGAGCGTTCATTATACTTTGCATTTGGTACATATCGTCTTTGACCGAACGAATGAGGCGAAGTTGTTTGTTATATTGTATGTATTCGTATTCTTCATTTATGGCTTCATGGACTATAACTGTTGTTGTGTTCTCTAATGTTGACATTACTGTCTTTACATACAAAATAAAAAAATTTGTTAGAAAAAAATTAGCGTTATTTTCTGACTTTCACAAAAGACCAAAAATAAACGCTTTACATGTATTTTTCAGCAACTTCGTCAAATAATTTTATAGCTTTATCTATCTCATCTACTTCAAACGTTTCTTTACCTTTCGTGGGAGCACCATACATTTTCTCAAAAACTTCAAGCAGTTCTGTTCAGCAGCTCTCATATCATTAACAAACACAACCTTGACTCTATTGACTGTAGAGTCATATCTTTGAGTTATATTATATGTTCTTCCTATCTTATATCTCTTTGTATTGAAGTCCTTCGATTTCTGAACGATGTAAAGTAAACCTTCACTGCAACGTTCCGTATCGAATGAACCATAAGTTATGAAGTTATATCCAACAACTGGTTCTAACCATAACAAAACTATTGGTATAAGACTTTTGTCAATGAGATATGCTGTAGTTCCATAGAATCTTACCGATATCATAAGCTCAGGATTTCTTGTCAAAATTTTCTGAGTAGAAGCAATTCTAACCCAGTCCTTTGTTTTCTTTCCAGATGGTGTTATAATGTCTGACAAAGAATATTTGTTGTATTTCTTACAGTATCTTACGTTTAAATCACCAATTCTAACCACTTTGGTGTCATTGTCTATCTTTCTAACTGTTTCAAACTCAATGTTTGACATTACTGTCTTTACATACAAGATAAAAAATTTTCTTAGAAAAAATTAGCGTTATTTTTCTAACTAATGAAATTCATGAAATTTGGTCATTTTTCAGCAAAAATAATGTTTAGGGTAGAAGGTTAGATCTAACCTCATTTCTACCCTCATTATTTATAACCGTTTTACATGGTAAACGTTATGAATTCGTGAGACTCTAAACAGTTTTGTAGCTTCTATTTCTTCTTTTAGTACATCGAATGTTTTAACAATGCCGAAAGTTTCTTTATACTTCTTCTTGACGTCAGATAGAAGGAAATCGTCAGCAGTTGGATAGTTTTTGTTCAGAAATTCTAACATGTCCATTTTATCTTCTGCTGGTTTTTCTGCTTCTTTCTTTAAGTCTGCATAGTCGTTTCGCATTCTTTCTATCTCTTTGACTGAGTAGTTATATTTCCTCATTGCTGCTTTACATTTAGAACATTGCGGGTTCATTTTTGCGTTATATTCTGAAACCTTACCTGCTAAAACAACCAAGGCGTCAATGGTTTTCTTTAAATCTGAAGCAGTTGGTTTTATCTGTTCATTCCATACCTTACCTCTTCTATCTTTATCTCTTATCTGCCATACACATTTTGCAACTAATGAAACAAAGTTGTCGTATGTCTTAAACTCCCCAGATTTATATATGTCAGAGATGTTCTTATATACCATGTCGCAATCTTTGTCCATAACTTTATGGTTGCAATGATATCCTAGAAACTCATAGTTTACTTTACGTATGAACTTCTTTATTTCTACTGAGTCAGTTGGTTTCACTTCTATTTCATCGAATTCAGGAATAGTGAGCTTTTGTTGTTGGATTTCAGGCAATTTGGGTAAATGGTCAATAATGTCCTGCATTTCATAAAGATACTGTTCATTTTCTTCATCCTGTGCGGTACAGTCTAAATTACTTGTTAAAAGTTCTTGCTTTATTCTTTGTATTTCTGTTACAAAACTATATGAAGAAGGAATGAAGCTTTTCATCTCTACTAACATAGATGTTGGATTCATGACTAACGAGTTTGGTGAAGTTGTTTGAATTGTTGTTGTGCCGATTGTTGAAATCATATCTTTTATACAAAATAAAAATTTTTCTTAGAAAAAAATTAGCGTTATTTTTTCTATCTTAAGGAAATTCATGAAAATTCATGAGGGTAGAAATGAGGGTAGAAATGAGGTTAGATCTAACCTTCTACCCTAAACATTATTTTTGGTGAATTCAGCAACAAAATGAACGAGGTCAGGATGTATGTAAATACATTTGAATTCATTTATAACGCCCTTAGTAAGCTCATAAAATGCTTGTTTTGAGGTCGAGCCACTTTTGGCTCCACCGTATTCTTTCAACCAAAACTCAAGAATTTCCTGCATGAATTTTGTATAAAAAGCAACCGTCTGAATTCAGACTGTTGCTATATTCTTCACAAAATGCCTTATAATACTCTTCCCAGGACTTATTTTCCAACAACTTTCTAAAGTCTTTCCTAAACTGACGGCGCAAAGCGCCAAGACCGAAGGTCCTGACTGACTGACTGACGGCACAAAGTGGCTTAACGAAAACATTAATATATAAAATTCATGAAAATTCATGAGGGTAGAAATGAGGGTAGATCTAACCATCTACCCTAAACATTATTTTTGGTGTAAATTTATGAAAACATTAATAATACATGACTGTTCTCATTCATGTCTGATTTACATCTAATGAAAAAGTTTAGAAGAATTTTCTTATTCTTTCTGGCTTATTTTTGTCTTTCCAGTACTCCCGCTCTAATGGCCCCAGATGTGTTGACTTTGACTCTCTCAAGTTCTTAGATGGTATAACATCTTCAACGCCTCCTTCATATCTTACTTTATAAGTGTCATCGTTTATGTTGTAGCCAAGTATTTCAATAACCACTCCTCGCTTTGCTTCGTCAATGGTTTCAGCAAGTTTGCCATTACTACTTTCGACTAATTGTGACGAGGGTAAAACGCAATAGAGTCGTCAGCAGCTTTTATAAGATATCCATTACCTTGCGTAGAGTCTACGATATAATAGTTTCTACTTAACCTTAAACGTTTCTTTGTCAACGGTTTGTCGTCAAGAACTACACGAACTTTTGTACCAGGAATGAGGGTAAATTGTGTTGAATTTCTGATATTTTGTGTTTGGCTTCGTTTCTTTTGTATATACTTTTCTTCTTGTTGTTGTGTCATTGAATTTGGTGTATGTCCTGTTGTAGAATGTGTTGAGGAATTATATACTTCGAGAAAATGTTTCATTGTTTCTTCGGTAAAGTCTCGCTCTTGGTTTAAATCTCTGAGCGTTCTTATGAAGCGGTTTATGATGCCGAGTATGTTATGGTTATGGTCTTCAGTAGTGTAGTGAGTTATGTTATGCTTAATGAGAAAATCTGTGATTTCGTTGCTGAGGTATGCACTGTCTTGGTCTGATGTTAAAGTACTTGGGTTATGTTCTGCTACAAACTTTTGTAAAACTCTTAACACTTCACGAGTTCCTTTATTCCTCATTGGATATGCATATGCTTTACGAGTGTTAACATTAATGAAGATGAGGAATGGTTTATGTCCTCCTTTTCTGCTTTGAATGAGAGTGTCAAATTGGTATGCGTCAGGAGCGTTGGAGTAAATTGGTAAAAAGTAGTCGTAAGGGTTTATTTTTGTTTGATGTACAACATTTTTGTCAAAGAACCTTTTCACTTCAGCTCTGTTAGTAAATCCCCAACTCTTTGCAGCTTCATTGAACTTCTTAAATGACCTCCATGGATGTTGTTCGAATACTTCTTTCAAACTCATTTAAGTAAAAATAAAGATTTTAACCAACTCGTATCCAAGCGTGCATTGTTATATAAGGAGGCATATAATCTTTTCCATTACCTGCTGGGTCTGTAATGCCAGCATAAACATGTGTATGGTTTCCTGCAGTTCCACAGAAAATACCTGCGCTTGAATCTACTGGGTCGCTTGAAATATCATATCTATCCATTCCCTGTCTATCCGAACCTGCTGCAAGATTTCTATAACCTCTTTTTGTTATTGAATGTGAATGGTTTCCTTCCACAGATGTTGTTCCACTGAACTTATGCATATGTGAAGGAAGGTTTTCAATACCTATTTTCTTTGAACCTCCCATCTTCATTGACTGCGTATTAGTGTAGAATGGAAAACTGTCAACTATTTCATACCATCTACCACCAAATAAAGTGTTTGGATTTATTGGATTCATAGACGTATAAACAGCTCCTATAGGATATATTAAATCATATATGCTCATAACTCTATAAATATATTCTAAAGAACTTATGTCATTAAATACCATTTGGAATGTATCTCCCGGATGAAATGTTGCATTTGTTCCACTTTTATAATGTAATGTTAGCTCTATAGAATTATCCAAGAAAAATTCAAATGTTTCTGGTTGAATGCCTCTTACAAATTCAAATGGAGTTGCTGGTTCACCATTTATAAATTCTGTTGTGAATGTCATTGTGTCTGGTTTCGAAAATTTCTTTGTTAGTTCTGCATCCACATAAGTTTTGTCAGCTTTCTTATCTAACATTGCTGGTAGTTCGTATGCTTCAAAGTTTCTGGCATGACCTTCAATGTTCATACATCTGTTATCTAAATTGTTAAGAGTATCTTTTACGCTTGTACTCGGATTCTCTAAAGGTGCACTTGAACCCAAATCATAGTTCAATATTACATCGTCTGCTCTAACAGTAGTGAAGGATTCGTTTGTATGGTTCTTGTCGGCTTTACTGTCTAATGTAGCTTGAAGTTCATTTATATCGGAGATGTTGTGTTTATGAGATTTCAAAACTTTGTTCATTGCTTCGAGTTCAACTTTGTCAGCTTTACTTTTAATAGCATCTTCAAACGTTATTTTTGACTTAACTCTCAACGTAAATTTTGGTTCAACTAATCCACCGTTAACATTGAAAGTAGAGGCATAAATTTCACCGGTATAACCAAATGCTTCTGGTGCTTTAGCTACATCATACTGTACAGTACAGCTTATGTCATAACCTTTAGCACGAATGTATTTATATCTTCTTTCATTAACATCTTATGTCTTCGCTTCATCACTTCGTGTTAAATATCCATGGTAGTCCGTTATAATCTGTTCGTCTGAAGTTATATAATGAACGTGGTTCTTGACTTTATCACTCAGAGCTAAAAGCTCATTTTTGCCTGCTTTTACGGCTAATTTCTCATTAACATCATTCACTTCTAATTCAACTCTTCCGCCAGAACTCTTATTATCATTAATCTTTTTCATTAATTCGGTAATTACGTCATAAAGACTATATTTCTGTTTTTCGGTTTTGTAAATAATGAGTCAAAATTTCTATTCATCATTACATCGCTGACATTAATGATATCACCAATTCCTTTTTCATTTATTCTCTTCATTAATTCTGCAATAATGACGAATATATAATCTTTAATTTATTCTCTCATCGAGGGTTATAGAATGTTTTGAAATTGAATCATTAACTCCTCTAAATAAATCAATAACTTCAAGATACACGTTTTTAATGTCTCGAATAACCCGACCAGTATCCTGTTGTTCATGTTCTTCGTTCCCGTCGTTACGTGGTTTTATATCTCTAAACCATCATCAACGCAGCCATAACCGGAGGTTTGTTGCTATCTGTTCGAAAATCCGTCCGTTATGTACGGTATATCTAAATAATTTCTTTGTGTTTGTTAAAACATTTGAAACAAGTCTTTTAAAACCATCTACAAAATTTCCTGTTTCACCTAATGTTCTTGCAGCATTTACAAGCTCACCCATTCCCGCTTTTGACCCCAAAAACGTCCATATTGCATTTATTTCACTCTGTATAGTTGTCCATTCAGCGAAACTAACACCCGCATTCGCTAAGCTGAAAATGAAATTCAGTGGATCGAACTTAATTCCACCTTTTTTTCAATTTCAACGAACTCACTAACATGAGATTTTAAGTATTCTTTCGTTAAAATTGTTTTCCCCGATGTTATGTCATTAACGAAACTATCACCGTCAAAAGTTAACGAATTCAATTTCGTCGTTGATGCTTTTATTTCATACACCGCTTTATCGATAGTTTTTGGCTCACCTTCTTTAGAAGCATATGAAACATTAATGAATGAATTATATGTATTCGTGAATGAATTAAAATCAATGATTTTCATTAATGAAGCCTTTAATGATTCATTAACTGTTGAATCCCTTAAAGTAATTAATGAACTGTCATTTATGAAAGGTACACTGCAAACCGTCGAGTTTGGATCAAATGCTGTAGTTGGTGCAGGAATATTAATGATATAAGTCATTAAATCATTAAGTGACGTAAATAATGTTGTCGTTTTGATTTAATTTCTTTAGCATCTGTTATATATGGTAATTTTATTTCTGTAGTTTCTGAATTAAAGATATTCGCTAAAATGTTTTGTAAACTGTTTTGAACAGCTGTGTAAACCGTTGAATCCGGAACTCTTACGATTTCACCGTCCTTAATAAAAGGCATTGCACATGGTGTAGTGCTTGGGTCAAATCTTTTTGGGTTATGATTCAACATATATTCTAATGCTTCATAAACAGACCTATATACGGTTGTATTATCTTTTTCAATAATTTCACCGTCCTTTATAAACGGCATAGTACATGGAGTTAAAATAGGGTCAAACTTTTCATAGTCCTTCCATGTTATGTATTTCTCAGTATTTCCATCAGTGATAACAATATATTTGTCAGTAAGTGTGAGAGAGTATTGACCAAAATATAAACGTTTAGCTCTGTCAGCTTCATACGCATATGCAGCTATACTCATATTTTAATGAGAATAAAATGTTGTTCTATTTGCAAAGTACAGACCCAAGCGAATACGGACAGTAAAGCTACAAACAAACTTAGGTCTACAGAATGAGGCGCTTGCATTCAGAATGGTTGACTTCAATACTATCGCTTCATTCGTTATAACAGATGAAACAGATTTCATGGAGATTGAAATAGATGGAAAGAAGCACGAAATAAGATTTCACAATAATGTAGAATATAAGATGGAAACATTAGCTGGAGTGTTAAATGCTCTCATAAATACTACAATAAACAAGGATAACGAAGAAAACTTAATGAATGTTAAACTTATTGCAGGAGTTTTGAAGTTCAGTTATGTGAAGGAGTTTAAGATACCAAGAATGAGTCATAGAGTACAACTTCTTTTGGGTGCATACCATATGACATTTCCTTTGAAAGTGTTGACAAAACGATTGAGATGAAATCTGTTCCATACGTATGTTATGGCAATTGTTTATACATTGAGTCAAAAATAGCTAATGTCACAGGTATTTCAGGAGTTAATAGTAAAGGTTCAGTAGAATATAAATCCTTCTGTTATGCAGTCAATTCAATGTTCATTCCAAACGTTCCTGTCATAGCAACTCATTTAGGTAAATGGGTTCGCATCATAATTTGAAAGACATGCAATTCAGACTTGTTGACTTTCAAGGAGAGCCTGTAGAACTGAAGGCACCAGTGCGAATGACTGTTGAAGTTGACTTTTTAGAAAATATTAAATGCAACAGCTTACAAGAGAACTCAGAGCTAAAAATATAAAGTATGAATGTTATGTATTAGGTCATGAACTTTGGTTGTTGCTGTTTGGTGAAACAAATGAGTTAGTTATGTCAGTCAAGAGAACAGAAAAATATTGTGTTAGTGAAAACTGCACCAAGTCAATAAGATTAGGTTTGCATTATGAAGATGAGTTCGATACTGTTGAAGAAGTTTTGGATAGATATTACAAATTGCTAACTTGAAATTTTTTGACTGACGGTGCAAAGCGCCAAGATGGGCTCAAAGAGCCCTCCTGACTGCTTTAATTTACTAAAACATATTTCAAACAAAGCTTATATTCTGTTGAAAGTTTTGTATATTCATTCGAATATTTATACTTAAACTCAACTCCTGTAGTTCCTGGTGTTTCAATGATGCGGATGTTACCTATTTTCATGAATAGTGGAGTTTGACCACAGCATTCGATTTCAGGGTCGAGATAGTCAATGACACATTGTTTCCCTGTTATTCGTGATATAACATTTTCAAGGTCCTCCTTTGTTAGAATTATTTGGTTCTTGCTTATAAGATTTGTCAAAAGCTTCTTATCGTCTTTGAGTAAAATTGTTTGGTATAACTGAAGAAGGTAATGGTCTACGTTATCTGAAGGATTTGTTTGAACATTTGTGTAAGGATTGTCGTTGGCTTCTCTTGAAAGAATTTGGTCCACTGGTGGATACTCTAACTTAACATCTGATGTAGCGTTAGCGTTTGAAGCTGAGTTTAAATTCACGGATTTCAGCTCTGGTTCTGGTTCTTTCAAACACTCTGAACTATAGTTCTTTATGACAATATTGTTTGTCGTTCGTGAGTCAACATTTGATGTTGGTTCAATTGGAACATTAACGGCACCAGCTAAGATGGATTTGCTTCTCATTTCATATAGAATAAAAACCTTTTATATGTATGAAATGAACAATATACTCGACAAGGGTTTGAATGTAAAGCTAACGAATGAAAATATTGTTGAATTCACTGAGACAGGTGCTGTGTATAAAGATGTAGAACTACTGAACAAAAGAGCAAAGGGAAGAAGCAGGAACATGAACAAAGGGTGGAAGCCTATAAAAATTTATGTCAATGATGGCTCAGGAGGTTCAAACATAAAGTATGCAGAAAGTTATAGAGTTTATGCTCTCAAAGGTGAAAAGCCTTCATTTAAGAACAGCTATTCTAACGCATATCCTCAAAAGTTAACGGATGGAGAAGTGGATGATATGAATGACAGCAAAAATATTAACAGAAATGGCGACAGAGATGCATGGAATTTGTTTACCATCAGTCAATTGAAGGTTAAACTTTAAAACAATGTTGGTCGTTCCCATGGAATATTTTTGACTTTAATGGTATTAGTCATGATATGAATCTCAAGGTATGAACGAGGAGAGATGAGAGACTTATATGCTTCCCAAATTTCTTCAAAAGGTAATGTTATACCTGACTGTTTCCAAATGAGTTCAATGTCATAGCGTGAGAAACCTTGAAAGATAACGAAGTCAGTTATGAGACGTTTTATGTTTAAAGCTAAAAACCTCCATGTTTGCATAAGTATTGCTACAGTTAAATGGTAATGTCTGACTTTAGTAATGATGTTAGCTAATGGTGAGTCTGGTTTTGACACTAAACCTTTACCAGCGAAGTCGTCACAAACTAATAAAGTGTTTGATGGATATTTTTTGAAGGGGTATTTTGAAAGTTTTGACAGAATGTAGTTTGTAAGTCGTTTCATATCGTAAACTCCTGAGTATTGACGTAAGTGGTGTTTGTCAATAATTCTTTCCATCTCCTCAGAAGTCTTTTGCATTCCTGACTGTATGAACTCTACGATGGCATAATATTTTCTCTTACGTCGAATTTAACGTTGAAGAAATTCAATGAGTTCACTGTCTGGAACTTTAACGACCGAGGCTTGAACTTTTGACATAAATGTTTTCGCTGTTGAATCCATAGAGTCTGAAGTTGCTGATATAATGATTTGGTCATAGTAAGAGTCGTTTCCTAAACGCTCTGTTATGAGTATATGACGAATGAGGTTAAATGTCTTACCTGAACCCATCTTTCCACAATAGAAATAAACGCCATTTGAACAGAACTCATAGTCCTTACTGAAAGGAAGAATGAGAGAAGAGTTAAGTTTGTCTGTAGTTTCATTCATGTCTTCATCTACGTCATGTATTAAATGCTTCATTTTATCTCCATTAAAAATGCAAGTCAGAAATATTCAGAACATAGCACCGAGTCTAACTGACAAGAGTATAAAGATATACTATGAACACGTTATGAAAACCTACCAAAATTCAAGGAAGTCAGTATACTTATGAATATCCAAGACACTGGTAGAGTATGTAGGAGGTGAGAAAGCTATTGAAATCAGACAGGTTCGAAGTATTCCAGCAGGAAGAACAATATTATTGAAGAACTTTAATGTTTTGAGATATAATGATGAAACAAAGAAGCAAGATAGTTTTCCTGTTGCTGTGTATGTGAACTTAGATACAGGAGATGACATGAAAGTTTTTAATACAAAGCTTCAAACGGTAGTGAGAGAACAACTGACTGCGGAAGGACATCCATTACCTTCAGAAGTTACCATAGCATATAATTTTGAAACAAACTCAATAGATTTTAAAGTCGTCTCTGCAAAGAAGTCAGGTTTTACATTTAATGAAGCAGATGTATATTCGAATGAAAACTTCAAAGCTATTGCATGGTTAGATAATGACGATTGCTTTAAGAAAATATTTAAATACAGTGACTCAAAGATGTCAATAGATGACCTTCGTGGAATGTTACCATCGACGTTTACAGTAGAAGGTTCAGCAGGATTGCTTACAAGATTGTCAATTGGTGGTATTTGGTCTCGTGAGAACATTGTTATAAAATCCAGTTATAAGTGAATTTGCTGAAGAATCTATATTATGTCTTTCAAACTACATGTATTCGCCACCGAAGCATTATAGTATAACAAAACTTTGTCAGTAAGTTTAACATAAGACTTGTCGAACCTTCTTCATGAAAGATGTTGTGCTACCTAAAGATGGAAAGGATGGACTCATTATTGAGATGATTTTAATAGCATATTAAATGAGCTTGTTCTTGAAGGTCATTCATGATGAAATAACTGTTGTAGAAGATGTTAGCAATTGTTCAGACATTTTATTGAGAATAGATGAGATAAGAAAGAAGTTTATGAATGAGAACGTTTATGTTTCATTGACTTTCTCCAGTAATGAGAACTTTTATGAGATAATATTGAAGAGAGATGATTTTAATATGGTGTAAATGGTAGCTTGGGCAGCTTTAGGCGCAATGGGAACAAAAGCATTAGCATTTGGAGCAAAAGCACTTGGAGCTTATGACGCAGTAAATAAAATGAGTGGAGGAAGGTTTTCGAAGACATTAGATGCAAATAAAGGGAAATTGGAGGCTGGGTTGCAAAGAAGTTAAGATTAAATAAAATAGGGCTCATAAATAAAGCATCCAATTTGGTTGCGACTGAGTCAGAAAATGCTTTAGGAAAGGACGATGAGTTTGCAAAACACGCAAAAGACTTTAATGACAGATGAAAGGTGAAACAATGCATTTAAATAGAGTCGATGGAACTAAAGAAAATGTTTCTTCTCCACCAGTAGTTCTTCCGTATGGTCCCTATGGAATGTATGGAAACCCTTACGAAAGACCATTTGACCCATTGACTGGTGGAAGTAACTGGTATCATTACGGACGAAGAAGAAAGACAGTCAAGTTGGAGACAGACGTGAAGAAAGCAACTAAAAAGAAACCATGGAAGAGAGTTATAAAGCAATGAATTCAACAGGGTAGAAAAGAGGTTAGAAATGAGGTTAGATCTAACCTTCTACCCAGTTAGTATGGCTTAGTTGGGTACTGTGGCACTGCGTTCCACCTTACCCAATACTTGTGAATTTGACACTTTACAAAACCGTTAACGTATATTTTACAACACAAACGACAACACTAACTTAACCTTAAATATTTACAAAGCCGCCAACCACTTCACTAACGAACTCACTAATGTAAAAAATAAACGTTCTCACTATCGTTCTCACTAACGACTTCACTAATGTTCTCATAAATTTTCCTCAATATCTTCATCATCAGTGTTAACCCTATTGTAGTCATACTTGAAGCCATAAACTTTCTCTAACTTCTTAACGTACAATTTACATAACTTACCTTCGTCATCGTATGGTTTAATGATATAACTATTTCTATCTTTATACACAGTCAATGAAAAGTCAACTGGTCTCGGATGTATTTGAAAGAACATGTTATGCTCAGGAAGGAAGAATAAATGTTTAAATGTATGTTTTTTATACTGTGGAATTCGAATGAGTTGCTTTTGTTCTGTCATTTACATCCAAATAAAAATTTCAGTAAAATAAAAAATAAACTTAAAAATTAATGATATCACCACCCTCACACGTATGAAAACATAGCACAAAAATAAATTTAGGTGAAGTGGTGAGATCTCACCTCTTTTTTCACCTGTTTTTCACCCTGTTGAATTCATTGCTTTATAACTCTCTTCCTTGGTTTCTTTTTAGTTGCTTTCTTCACGTCTGTCTCCAACTTGACTGTCTTTCTTCTTCGTCCGTAATGATACCAGTTACTTCCACCAGTCAATGGGTCAAATGGTCTTTCGTAAGGGTTTCCATACATTCCATAGGGACCATACGGAAGAACTACTGGTGGAGAAGAAACATTTTCTTTAGTTCCATCGACTCTATTTAAATGCATTGTTTCACCTTTCATCTGGTCATTAAAGTCTTTTGCGTGTTTTGCAAACTCATCGTCCTTTCCTAAAGCATTTTCTGACTCAGTCGCAACCAAATTGGATGCTTTATTTATGAGCCCTATTTTATTTAATCTTAACTTCTTTGCAACCCAGCCTCCAATCTTCCTTTATTTGCATCTAATGTCTTCGAAACCTTCCTCCACTCATTTTATTTACTGCGTCATAAGCTCCAAGTGCTTTTGCTCCAAATGCTAATGCTTTTGTTCCCATTGCGCCTAAAGCTGCCCAAGCTACCATTTACACCATATTAAAATCATCTCTCTTCAATATTATCTCATAAAAGTTCTCGTTACTGGAGAAAGTCAATGAAACATAAACGTTCTCATTCATAAACTTCTTTCTTATCTCATCTATTCTCAAAATGTCTGAACAATTGCTAACATCTTCTACAACAGTTATTTCATCATGAATGACCTTCAAGAACAAGCTCATTTAATATGCTATTAAAATCATCTCAATAATGAGTCCATCCTTTCCATCTTTAGGTAGCACAACATCTTTCATTGAAGAAGGTTCGACAAGTCTTATGTTAAACTTACTGACAAAGTTTGTTATACTATAATGCTTCGGCGGCGAATACATGTAGTTTGAAAGACATAATATAGATTCTTCAGCAAATTCACTTATACTGGATTTTATAACAATGTTCTCACGAGACCAAATACCACCAATTGACAATCTTGTAAGCAATCCTGCTGAACCTTCTACTGTAAACGTCGATGGTAACATTCCACGAAGGTCATCTATTGACATCTTTGAGTCACTGAATTTAAATATTTTCTTAAAGCAATCGTCATTATCTAACCATGCAATAGCTTTGAAGTTTTCATTCGAATATACATCTGCTTCATTAAATGTAAAACCTGACTTCTTTGCAGAGACGACTTTAAAATCTATTGAGTTTGTTTCAAAATTATATGCTATGGTAACTTCTGAAGGTAATGGATGTCCTTCCGCAGTCAGTTGTTCTCTCACTACCGTTTGAAGCTTTGTATTAAAAACTTTCATGTCATCTCCTGTATCTAGTTCACATACACAGCAACAGGAAAACTATCTTGCTTCTTTGTTTCATCATTATATCTCAAAACATTAAAGTTCTTCAATAATATTGTTCTTCCTGCTGGAATACTTCGAACCTGTCTGATTTCAATAGCTTTCTCACCTCCTACATACTCTACCCAGTGTCTTGGATATTCATAAGTATACTGACTTTCTTGAATTTTGGTGGTTTCATCATAACGTGTTCATAGTATATCTTTATACTCTTGTCAGTTAGACTCGGTGCTATGTTCTGAATATTTCTGACTTGCATTTTTAATGGAGATAAAATGAAGCATTTAATACATGACGTAGATGAAGACATGAATGAAACTACAGACAAACTTAACTCTTCTCTCATTCTTCCTTTCAGTAAGGACTATGAGTTCTGTTCAAATGGGTTTATTTCTATTGTGGAAAGATGGGTTCAGGTAAGACATTTAACCTCATTCGTCATATACTCATAACAGAACGTTTAGGAAACGACTCTTACTATGACCAAATCATTATATCAGCAACTTCAGACTCTATGGACTCAACAGCGAAAACATTTATGTCAAAAGTTCAAGCCTCTGTCGTTAAAGTTCCAGACAGTGAACTCATTGAATTTCTTCAACGTTACATTCGACGTAAGAGGAAATATTATGCCATCGTGATTTATACAGTCAGGAATGCAAAAGACTTCTGAGGAGATGGAAAGAATTATTGACAAACACCACTTACGTCAATACTCAGGAGTTTACGATATGAAACGACTTACAAACTACATTCTGTCAAAACTTTCAAAATACCCCTTCAAAAAATATCCTTCAAACACTCTTCGTTTGTGACGACTTCGCCGGAAAAGGTTTAGTGTCAAAACCAGACTCACCATTAGCTAACATCATTACTAAAGTCAGACATTACCATTTAACTGTAGCAATACTTATGCAAACATGGAGGTTTTTAGCTTTAAACATAAAACGTCTCATAACTGACTTCGTTATCTTTCAAGGTTTCTCACGCTATGATATTGAACTCATTTGGAAACAGTCAGGTATAACATTACCTTTTGAAGAAATTTGGGAAGCATATAAGTCTCTCATCTCTCCTCGTTCATACCTTGAGATTCATATCATGACTAATACCATTAAAGTCAAAAATATTCCATGGGAACGACCAACATTGTTTTAAAGTTTAACCTTCAATTGACTGATGGTAAACAAATTCCATGCATCTCTGTCGCCATTTCTGTTAATATTTTTGCTGTCATTCATATCATCCACTTCCCATCCGTTAGCTTTTGAGGATATGCGTTAGAATAGCTGTTCTTAAATGAAGGCTTTTCACCTTTGAGAGCATAAACTCTATAACTTTCTGCATACTTTATGTTTGAACCTCCTGAGCCATCATTGACATAAATTTTTATAGGCTTCCACCCTTTGTTCATGTTCCTGCTTCTTCCCTTAGCTCTTTTGTTCAGTAGTTCTACATCTTTATACACAGCACCTGTCTCAGTGAATTCAACAATATTTTCATTCGTTAGCTTTACATTCAAACCCTTGTCGAGTATATTGTTCATTTCATACATATAAAAGGTTTTTATTCTATATGAAATGAGAAGCAAATCCATCTTAGCTGGTGCCGTTAATGTTCCAATTGAACCAACATCAAATGTTGACTCACGAACGACAAACAATATTGTCATAAAGAACTATAGTTCAGAGTGTTTGAAAGAAGAACCAGACTAATCCGTGAATTTAAACTCAGCTTCAAACGCTAACGCTACATCAGATGTTAAGTTAGAGTATCCACCACTGGACCAAATTCTTTCAAGAGAAGCCAACGACAACCCTTACACAAATGTTCAAACAAATCCTTCAGATAACGTAGACCATTACCTTCTTCAGTTATACCAAACAATTTTACTCAAAGACGATAAGAAGCTTTTGACAAATCTTATAAGCAAGAACCAAATAATTCTAACAAAGGAGGACCTTGAAAATGTTATCACGAATAACAGGGAAACAATGTGTCATTGACTATCTCGACCCTGAAATCGAATGCTGTGGTCAAACTCCACTATTCATGAAAATAGGTAACATCCGCATCATTGAAACACCAGGAACTACAGGAGTTGAGTTTAAGTATAAATATTCGAATGAATATACAAAACTTTCAACAGAATATAAGCTTTGTTTGAAATATGTTTTAGTAAATTAAAGCAGTCAGGAGGGCTCTTTGAGCCCATCTTGGCGCTTTGCACCGTCAGTCAAAAAATTTCAAGTTAGCAATTTGTAATATCTATCCAAAACTTCTTCAACAGTATCGAACTCATCTTCATAATGCAAACCTAATCTTATTGACTTGGTGCAGTTTTCACTAACACAATATTTTTCTGTTCTCTTGACTGACATAACTAACTCATTTGTTTCACCAAACAGCAACAACCAAAGTTCATGACCTAATACATAACATTCATACTTTATATTTTTAGCTCTGAGTTCTCTTGTAAGCTGTTGCATTTAATATTTTCTAAAAAGTCAACTTCAACAGTCATTCGCACTGGTGCCTTCAGTTCTACAGGCTCTCCTTGAAAGTCAACAAGTCTGAATTGCATGTCTTTCAAATTATGATGCGAACCCATTTACCTAAATGAGTTGCTATGACAGGAACGTTTGGAATGAACATTGAATTGACTGCATAACAGAAGGATTTATATTCTACTGAACCTTTACTATTAACTCCTGAAATACCTGTGACATTAGCTATTTTTGACTCAATGTATAAACAATTGCCATAACATACATATGGAACAGATTTCATCTCAATCGTTTTGTCAACACTTTTCAAAGGAAATGTCATATGGTATGCACCCAAAAGAAGTTGTACTCTATGACTCATTCGTGTTATCTTGAACTCTTTCTTGCTACTGAACTTCAATGTTCCCTCAGAAGAGAGTTCGACATCTATTTTGTCAATAGTTTCTTCATTTATGAGAGTATTTATGACTCCAGCAATTTTATCTATTCTATACCCAGCTCTGTTAGGAAATGTTATAACACTTCTTTTGTCATCTATTTCAATCTCTATGAAATCTGTTTCATCTGTTATGACAAAAGTTGCGATAGTATTGAAGTCAACAACTCTGAAAGCAAGCGCTTCATTCTGAAGATCTAAGTTTGTTTGTAGCTTTACTGTCCCGTATTCGTTTGGGTCTGTACTTTGCAAATAGAACAACATTTTATTCTCATTAAAATATGACTATTGCTGCATATGCGTATGAAACAAATGAAGCAAGAAGAGCACATGAACTAGTAAACGAAAACTCAACTTTAACCATTGAAGGCAATGATTTAGTCATTGACGATGGAAAAACTAAAAAAGTCATTGATTTCGATACTTTTAACACTTATGACCCATTCATTACAACAAGCAAGGTTCCCATCATAAATGATGGAACGGTGCAATATATAAATTCTACAGTAGATGCCTCATTAGTGAAAGTATTAAATGTTCTCATTGAATTGTTAAAGAGCTTTCGATTTGACGACAACATTAAATGCCTAAAGAATTTAGTCATGAATGAGAAACAAATTCTCGGCGTTGCTGGTAGCAGTAATGATGTACACCTTATGACATTAGAATATTATAACGAACATAAAGATGAACTGAAAGGAGAGAAGGGTGACACCGGACCTCAAGGACCACAAGGAATACAAGGAATACAAGGAATACAAGGACCTCAAGGCGAAAACGGTTTGGATGGTGAAGATGGAAAGGATGGAAAAACTGCTAAATCATGGATATGGAACCTTATAAATACTGGTTTAACAGCTGCTTCATATGGAGTTCTTCAATACCAAATCGGAAAGATATGGGCAGTACTTGGTGAAGAAGTTTTAGATGACGTTAAAAATGCTTTGAACTTCATTTCAAATGGTTCTGATACTATTAAAACTTTATCTGGTTGGATGCAAGAAACAAGGAGTCAAATAGATACTGTAAGACGTATAGCAAACAATGCACGTACGGGATTGGATACTTTACGAGAAGCACAAAATACACTAAAGGAAGCAAATGATATTCTTGGCTCAGTATCAGACATGCATGAAGATTGGCTTAAAGGTATTGACAAATCTTTAAAAAATCACAGTCAGTCTATTGCTGACTACAAGAAAAGTATAGATTTTTTACATAGTGCTATGGACGTACATGATGGAAGCATAAGGAACTTACTTAATGCTAACAATAACTTACCAGGAACTATTAAAGCATTTATAAAGTCCTTTGTAAAACCTGGTGCTCTAACATTTAGGTCTTTGAGAGCAAGAGCATTGAAGTCAAGAGATGCAGAAACTCCAACAGAACCTACAGAAGGAACGAAACAACAGAAACTCCAGAAGAACCACCAAAACCAACAGCTAATGAAATATTGTTCGAATATTTTCCAAGGTACTCTGTTCTCATTGCATACATTCAAGAAATACTTAAGAAAGCAGACTTGACTTTAGGAGATGATGAAAGTTCTGTATATCTTTCGTTCCAGTTTCAAATAGCAGAACTTTTGAGACAGATATGCTTAATGTATGACAACATCTCTGATTTCACAAGATATGATGACGACCATGACCCCGAACACGGTGAAGAAGAAGTTTTACAAACATCCATTAAGACAGGAAAGGTTTTAACTCAAAGTCTCATTATTGACACCAAAGATGGCGAAGTGGACGTTCTTCAAGAGCTGAAGAAAAATACTTCTTCGGGAGGTGGTGGTAGGCATGAACTTGAAATAAATGAGATAGAAGAGAAATTAGCCGAAAAAGCAGATAAAAACCATGGTCATTATATAAGTTCAGACGAACAGATTATAACGGACTACCATGGATATTTAACACAGGATGAAGAAGTGAAGACGAAAGATGTTAATGAAAGAAGATATAAATTCATTCGTGCTAAAGGTTATGACATACACTGTACTGTACAGTATGACACAGGTAAAGCACCAGAAGCATTTGGTTATAACAATGAAATTTATGCTTCATACTTCTTTGTTAACGGTGTATTAGTTGAACCAAGATTTACTTTGAGAGTTAAGGCAAAAATAACTTTTGAAGATGCTATTAAAAGTAAAGCTGACAAAGATGAACTTGACGCAACGAACAAAGTTTTGAAATCTCATAAACACAATATCTCCGATATAAATGAACTTCAAGCTACATTAAATAGTAAAGCCGACAAGAACCATACATTAAATAGTAAAGCAGACGACACAATATTGAACTATACCCTCGGTTCAAGTGCACCTTTAGAGAATCCAAGTACAAGCGTAAAAGATACACTAAACTCCTTAGATAACAGATGTATGAACATTGAAGGTCATGTCAGAAACTTTGAAGCATACGAACTACCAGCAATGTTAGATAAGAAAGCTGACAAAACAGAGCTTCAAACATTAAAGACTGAAATACTTCAAACATTATATCCTGTTGGTTCTTTATATACATCAATGAATTCAACAAATCCAGCAACAGTTCTGGGTTTTGGTACATGGAAGCAGATTGTAGACAAATTCTTATATTGTACTAATAGTTCAAAACAAGCCGGTGGTTCGAAGAAAATTAAAGAAGCAAACCTTCCACCGCACACTCATACAGGAACTACAAACTTTTCTGGCGACCATAGCCACTCATTAAGAGACCACCCATTATACAACTCAGAGTATGAAGCTGGCAATGATGTTTTATCTCCATCTTATAACAATGCAGCAAAAAAGATTTTTCGACCAACTGAACCAGGAGGAAATCATTCACACACTTTCACAACAAATCCAACAGGCTCGGGTGCATATTATATGCCACCATTTGTGACTATATTCGCATGGTACCGCGTTCAATGAACGCGCTTGAGCCTAGAATAAAATCTTTAACTTTACATAAATGAGCTTGAAAGAAGTATTCGAACAACATCCATGGAGGTCATTTAAGAAGTTCAATGAAGCTGCAAAGAGTTGGGGATTTACTAACAGAGCTGAAGTGAAAAGGTTCTTTGACAAAAATGTTGTACATCAAACAAAAATAAACCCTTACGACTACTTTTTACCAATTTACTCCAACGCTCCTGACGCATACCAATTTGACACTCTCATTCAAAGCAGAAAAGGAGGACATAAACCATTCCTCATCTTCATTAATGTTAACACTCGTAAAGCATATGCATATCCAATGAAAAATAAAGGAACTCGTGAAGTGTTAAGAGTTTTACAAAAGTTTGTAGCAGAACATAGCCCAAGTACTTTAACATCAGACCAAGACAGTGCATACCTCAGTAATGAAATCACAGATTTTCTCATTAAGCATAACATAACTCACTACACTACTGAAGACCATAACCATAACATACTCGGCATCATAAACCGCTTCATAAGAACGCTCAGAGATTTAAACCAAGAGCGAGACTTTACCGAAGAAACAATGAAACATTTTCTCGAAGTATATAATTCCTCAACACATTCTACAACAGGACATACACCAAATTCAATGACACAACAACAAGAAGAAAAGTATATACAAAAGAAACGAAGCCAAACACAAAATATCAGAAATTCAACACAATTTACCCTCATTCCTGGTACAAAAGTTCGTGTAGTTCTTGACGACAAACCGTTGACAAAGAAACGTTTAAGGTTAAGTAGAAACTATTATATCGTAGACTCTACGCAAGGTAATGGATATCTTATAAAAGCTGCTGACGACTCTATTGCGTTTTACCCTCGTCACAAATTAGTCGAAAGTAGTAATGGCAAACTTGCTGAAACCATTGACGAAGCAAAGCGAGGAGTGGTTATTGAAATACTTGGCTACAACATAAACGATGACACTTATAAAGTAAGATATGAAGGAGGCGTTGAAGATGTTATACCATCTAAGAACTTGAGAGAGTCAAAGCCAACACATCTGGGGCCATTAGAGCGGGAGTACTGGAAAGACAAAAATAAGCCAGAAAGAATGAGAAAATTCTTCTAAACTTTTTCATTAGATGTAAATCAGACATGAATGAGAACAGTCATGATATCATTAATGGTACCATTTATTTTTGTCATAAATTTACACCAAAAATATATTTTAGGTGAAGAGGTGAGATCTCACCCGTTTTTTCACCCTCGCCGCTTAGCGGCTCAGATTGCTTTAGCTTTCTCGTGAATTTTCATGAATTCCCTTAAGATAGAAAAATAAAGTTAGTTTTATTTTTATTTATTTTTTTATTTTGTATAAAAGATATGATTTCAACAATCGGCACAACAACAATTCAAGCCACGAACGGCGGGACTCTGTCCACAACTACAGCACCAAACTCGCTAGTCATGAATCCTACGTCAATGTTGGTAGAGATGAAAAGCTTTATTCCTTCTTCATATACTTTTGAAACAGAAATCCAGAAGATAAAGCAAGAACTTTTAACAAGTAATTTAGACTGTAGTGCGAAAGATGAAACAAATGAACAGTATCTTTATGAAATGGAGGACCTCATCGACCATTTGCCTAAACTACCTGAAATTCAGCAGCAAAAACTAACTATTCCTGAATTCGACGAAATTGAAGTCGAAGCAACTGACTCAGTAGAAATTAAGAAATTCATACGAAAGGTAAATTATGAATTCCTTGGTTTTCATTGCAACCATAAAGTTATGGACAAAGATTGCGACATGGTATATAAGAACATCTCTGACATATATAAATCTGGGGAGTTTAAGACATACGATAACTTTGTTTCATTAGTTGCAAAATGTGTATGGCAGATAAGAGATAAAGATAGAAGAGGTAAGGTATGGAATGAACAGATAAAACCAGTAGCTTTTGAGTTAAAGAAAACCATTGACGCCTTAGTTGTTCTAGCTGGTTTTATTTCAATGTATAACGCAAAAACGATGCCGCAATGTTCAAAATGTAAAGCAGCAATAAGAAAATATAACTACTCAGTCAAAGAGATAGAAAGAATGCGAAACGACTATGCAGACTTAAAGAAAGAAGCAGAAAAGCCAGCAGAAGATAAAATGGATATGTTGACATTTCTTAATAAAAACTATCCAACAGCAGAAGATTTCCTTCTGTCTGACGTCAAGAAGAAATATAAAGAAACCTTCGGCATTGTTAAAACTTTTGATGTACTAAAAGAAGAAATAGAAGCTACGAAATTGTTTAGGATTTCAAATATACATCGTACAATTCATGTAAAACGCTTGTGAAAAATTAGGTGAAAAATTAGGTGAAAAAACAGGTGAGATCTCACCTCTTCACCTAAAAATTATTTTTGGTCAAAGCTTCCACGAGAGAAAAGATTCCTCATTCGATAAGGATTCCAAAAATGAAAAAATCATTGATTTCGGCTGAGAAAAAACAGCAAAACCCTTCTTCCACGGGAACAAAGAAATAAAGAAGAAATAAAGAAGAAATAAAGTAAATTTTTTATTTATTCCCGTGGAAGATAGAGCACTTTTCTTACACTTTTTATTCACGACAAACAAGACAAACAAAGAAAATAAGAAAATACGGCGCTGTCGCGGTTCGAACCACAGACCCTGACCCCTCCATAACACCACCTTAGACCACTGTGCTACGTAGCCTGTCGACATAAGATTTTATAAATTGCATATTTGACGTAAATTTATTTCCATCTGGCTTCCCACCGCATAAGATATTCATACGTGTTTGTAAGACATTCATTAAACTTCTTTTCTATTGCATCTAATCTTGCGTTATTTTTTTCAATAACTTGTCTGTATTCTTCATCATTGTTAACCAATTTTTTATCTACAAATTTTATTAGTGTTTGATTCACTTCGTTATGATAACGGTCATATTCTTTCAATACGTAAGTGAAGACAAAATGCGTCGTACCTTCAATCTTAAAGCTTAAAGAACTTTCAACACAGTTTTGAGGGTCTGTCAGTGCGTCAATGAGATAGTATTCGAAGTCAGTCAATAATCTTTTTAAAGTCATTTCATACAGGATAAAATTTAATGTTGTGAAGAAATAGTGTTTATCTCAGAAAAAATAACGCTAATTTTATTTTTATTTATTTTTTTATTTTGTATGTAAAGACAGTAATGACAACATCAGAGAACACAACAACAGTTATAGTCCATGAAGCTATAAATGAAGAATACGAATACATACAATATAACAAACAACTTCGCCTCATTCGTTCGGTCAAAGACGATATGTACCAAATGCAAAGTATAATGAACGCTCTTCGTTCTACAAAGCAAGCATATCATTGGTTTGAAAACCAACAGACAAAAGAACTTTTAGAAGAATTTCCTCATATGATTGCTTCCCTCGGAAAACCGGAGAAGAGATTCCGTACGAAAATCGCAAGAATTTGGCTCCTGGTTTGAAAGGTTATTATGTTCATAGACTTTTAGTAAATGCTGTAGCAATGTGGGCTTCACCTCGTTATGCTTGTTATATTTTCATGATGTTAGATGAACTATATAAAGCAGAACGTGGAGAGATGGAAAAGAAACTTCAAGCAAAAGATGAAGTCATTGAATCCAAAGACAAAAGCATACAGAAAAGAATACCGCGTTCGGTACCAAAAGGAAAGGAAAAGAGTTATAAGTATATGATATATACTGAAGAGTTGGAGAAAGAAGAAGATAAAGATGTGGTTATGTTGCATTTAGTCAGAAGAAACAACAAGAGCTTTTATGACTTAGCTAAAATATATAAATCTGACAGAAACTGGTTCTATCGTGAAAACTTACCGATTTCAATGACACCGAATGAGCAAATAAAGGAAATTGTCAAAAATACTCTTCCTCAAACACACTATGACATCAAAGGTTGCACAATACTTACATTCAAAGAAGACTTAACATTACTGAAGGAAAAAATAACAGAATATTTCGATAACTTCAAAGAGGAAGAATAAAAAAATCTAAGCTAATTTTATTTTTTTTATAAAATTTTATCTCATATGAAAGAACATGAATTTAGAATATTCGGAACTCATGACAGAAGAAGAGAACGAACAACATGTAAAAGATTATGCAAAATTTCTGAAGACATACAAAGCATTTAAACAATATCTAAATGCTTCTAAAGATTATGCAAAATTTCTGAAGGTATATAAAGCTTATGAAAAAGCGTATGAAAAGTTTATACATTGGGGAATTGTTGTAAAATATCGATATGAAGACTAACCAAAAATATATTTTTGCTTAAATAGCTTCAGGGTCTATTTCTTCAACCATTTCACTTCCTTCGTCAATGTCAATAGAAGCTTCTTCAACCTTTGGTAAGAATTTCTGTATAACATCTTTGTTCGTTATTGTCTTCAGAGATGAAGGATAATATTTCACATTTGTTTCACCCTTCTTATATTCTTTCTGTTCGGAAAGATTTAAAGCAATACTGAAGAAGTCAATATTAGAGTTCTTTATGACAGTATAATGAGTATCTTTGACATTCACGAAGAAACTCTTTTGTTTCAAAACTACTGCTAACTCTTGTGAAGTATAACGTTTGCGGTCAATGACGATAGCTAATGGTCTGACATACTGACCAAACTTAGATTCTTTCACAAACTTCTTGTTAAAGATAACATTAACATTTGAAGCATTATTGAACTCATTCTTGATGGCAGTAGCGAGAGCATTGTATGAAAAGAACTTGCAATCTTGCATGTGTTTCATTAAAATAAAAATATTAAATTATTTTGAAAAATAACTTAAAAAAATCTAATCTAATTTTTTCAAAAAATATTTTTTTATTTCCTACTAAAGATGTATCGGAAGTTGTCTAAGTTAGAACACTCGGAAATAAAACAACTTCTTACAGAAGCTAACATAGATGTTGCAAAACATTACGCAACAAACAAAAAAGCACTCGCTGACTTCATTAAAGACTATAATGGTGCAATAAGTTATGATAGAATTCATGAGTTCATAAAGCCGCAACGCGGCGAGGACGAAGTCCATGCAAGAGCATTTCCTTTAAATGACGTTGCTATTGACTTATATCATAGACGTTCAGTACCTCATGAAGTAAGAAGAGAAATGTTTGACATAACAAATGCAAACGTTGGTGAAACAAGAAGAAGAGACGACACACTGAAACAACAGAGAAGAGAGATGTTTAAGAGCGCTATAGAACAAGTTCGCAAAGCTAACGATGTCATTCGTTCCATTGACGACAAACCAAAAGAAGGTGAGAGATGGTTAAAGAAAGATGAAGAGAATAGGAAGAGAAATGTGAAGTCAGGCAATAGACTCATTGACTTTAACATCGAAGCTTTAGATGAACCAAACAGAGACTACTTACACAAACATTTCGGTAAGGTTTTCATGAGACTCTTAGAGAAAATTAAAATAAACTCACAACAGAGATGGATGGTATGTTATAAACTTGGTGGAAAGTATGAATGTTCTACGTTAAACCTCAATAATATTGGAACATTACTACATCAGCTCTTGAAGGAGAACTTTATATCAGAGATAGAAGCAAATGCTGCAGGTATTGTTGAAATGCACTATGACTTCTTCTTGACAAACATAAAGAATCTTACTGAAATAAAGATGTATGATTTAACAGAATATGAAGGCTTAACGATGTCAGATGTAAAGAAAGGCAAACCAAAAAAGAGACCATATAGAGATGAAAGCACACTGACAAATGACCAGAAAGCCATTTTGGAAGCTCTTAAGCAAACAGGAAACCCAGCACTTATAGAAAGCTTTTGGAAAGATAATGGTGAAAAGAAGTTTTATAAGAAGAGAAGCGGTCAGTTCTGGAAGTATCTTTGCACATTACCTATAAATCTTGAACGCTACCAAATCTTCAATGAACTGAACAAAAGAACTGCAACACTTATGACAGAAGACAATTGTTTCGTTTATGCTTGCATTCAGGCTGGAGTAGATGGAGAGACTATTGACCACATGAGAGAAGTCATTCGTGTTAGAGACTTTCCTCAAAGTAAAGTACAAGAAATTTCTGACGCAACAGGTATAGCATTTAATGTTACCATTGGTTATTTCAATGACTCAAGACATAATGAAATAAAGAGATACATACCAAAAGAATGTGAAACTGTTCGAACTATTGACTTACTTCTTGTTGAAGACCACTACATGCTAAACGAAAGATTACCAATGACAACATATTTCGTCAGAAATTACAAAGAAATTCTCAAAGCTTGTGGTGGAATGAACATTGAGAAACAAATGAAGATTTATACAAAGAGAGAAGATAAATATGTAGTTCGTTATGATAGAACAACACCGTTATGGGATGTTATGAAAACATTGTGGGAGTGCAAATATTTCGAACCTATTTCTTATGGAGAACTTTTCACATATACGACTGACTTATATAAACAGAACCTTGCACCATTTAAAGATTTGACATATGCTCCAAAGTATTGTGTACAACTGAAGAAGAAAGCCGAGTCAAAAGAAGTAAATAAAAATAAGTGCAAGTTCATTCCTGAGCACGTTTTCTTTGCTGACTTTGAGTGCAGTACCGATGGCTTTCATAAAGCTTTTAACATATGTTACGACAGTGAAGATGGTTCAGTGAGTGAAAGCATTTGGGGTCAGAACTGTGCAACAGAATTTTTGGAACGACTTCCTGACAAGAGTTTAATATATTTCCATAACCTCAGTTATGATATAAACTTCATCTTAAGACACATGACAGAAGTGAAAGGAACTCCCATCATTAAAGGTTCACGAACAATGCAAATAACTGGCTTATATAAAGGAAGGGCAATTATTATAAAAGACTCTTACAGTGTTATAAATAAGAAGCTTAAACTATTTCCTGCTATGTTTAACTTACAAACAGGACCGAAAGAAGTATTTCCATATAACTACTACAGCAGTGTTTTGTTAGCAAATGACAACAGAACTGGTGTCATTTCTGAAGCATGTAAGTTTATCCGGGATGCAGATACATTCATGAAAAACATAGATTCCATCAAAGGTTGCAGAATAGATGAGAACCACTTCGACTTAGAAAAGTATAGCACATTTTATTGCAAACAAGATGTAAGAATTTTAAGAGAAGGTTTTGTTAAGTTCCGCAATGACATATTGAAAGAATTTGATTTAAACGTTTATGACTACGTTAGTATTTGTTCAATTGCTAACAAATTGTTTGAGAACAGAGTGTACTTCCCGAATGGAAATTTATATGACCTCTCAAATAAACCAAGAGAATTTATTTCACGCTGTATTCAAGGTGGAAGATGTATGCTGTCAGATAACATGAAACAAAAGAGAAAAGAAACTCATTGCTGACTTCGACGCTGTTTCATTATATCCATCAGCTATAGCAAGACTTTATACTTTAGAAGGTATTCCAAAGTATGAAGAAAGAAATGTTAAGCACAGAGTATCTCATGAGACATTTATTCGATGACGACCAAAAGGAACCCATTGGTGAAAAGTTTATGTCTGGCTTCTTTGTTCTCATTAAGATAACAGAGATTGGAATACATAGACACTTTCCTTTAATAGTTTGTGACCCTGAACTAAATCCAGAACTTAACGTTCCCAGAAGTTCAAACACTTGCTGTTTAATGTATGTTGACCATATAACATTACAAGACCTCATAAAATATCAAGGTGTCAAATGTGAAGTGTTGCAAGGATACTATTACGATGGAAACAGAGATATTAGAATAAGAGATGAAGTAAAGAAGTTGTTTGAGTTAAGGTTAAAGTATAAGAAAGAAGGAAATCCTTTGCAAGAAAATATAAAGCTCATTCTGAACAGTATTTATGGCAAAACTATTCTATCTCCTATTGAGTCAAAAATAACCATAGTAAATGACAAAGATGCTATAAGATATGCCATCAGAAACTACAACCATATAGTGAAGTTCGAAGGTTTGGATGGTTCAGATAAAACTATTTTCAAGCTAACGAAAAGCATTTGCAGACACTTTAACTTCTGTCCACTTGGTGTTAACATTCTGTCTATGTCGAAGAGAATAATGTGTGAAGTATTCTGTACTGCTGAAGATATGGGACTTCAAATATTTTACCAGGACTGTGATAGCATGCATATTTTCAATGAAGACATACCAAAGCTTGCAGCAGAGTTTAAGAAGAGATACGGTAGAGAACTTATAGGAAAGAACCTTGGTCAATTTCATTCTGACTTCGCAGAAATAAACACCTGGAAAACAAAGTTTAGCATACAAGTCAATATTTTGTGGAAAGAAGACTTACATAGACTTACTCACGAATGATTTAAATGAAGTTGCATTCCATTGCACGTTGTAAAGGTGTAAAACAAGACGTTCTTGCTTTAACAGCTAATGAAATGTTTCCTGAAGCTAACAATGCTATTACAATGAAGATAAGAACATTCACATACCTGTTGGAACATATGACAAAGACTCTGAGTTCAGTTTAATGAAACTTTACAAAGCACTTTATGACGGTCAAGAGATTGGATTTGACTTATGTAAGTCATGTCAACCTTGCTTTGAAGAGAAGTTTAACTTCTCAATAACGACTAAAACAAGCTTTATTCGTAAGTTGAAGTCTGAGGTCATTTATTTTTGTCAGCAATGAGGTCATTCGTGATAAAAAAGCGCTAGCGCAAGGCGAAGCCCATGTGGTCATTTACAATACTGCGATGGTAGAGTTTAAGAGTTGTGCCTCAATGTAGAGACAGTCCTTATGGTCTGGAGGTAAGAACACTGGGCAGTTATGGTCATGAGTGGAGAACATGTCTATCCAAAACTCACGATTGAAGCCAGTTAATTTATAGTATTTAGGGTTAGGAAGTTGGTGAAGTTTCTTGTATGACCAATGAACTCATTTTCAACTCCCTTACTTAAGTTTGAATATAATAAGCTTGCTTTCTATCCAAATACCTGGAATCTAATTTCGGAAAATTCATTTTTCCTCGGAAGCATTGCATCATAATTGAAAACATTCTTGAAATCATCACTTGGTTCAGAGATTTGAAATCTTATACGTAATGGATTTTTTTCTTTTTAGCTACTTCATTGAATGGTGAGAATACAAATGAATTGACAGTTCATGAGTTCCATCAGCATTTACTACAAACTCGTAATGAAAAGCTATTAATCTTTCTACAATTCCTTCTTCTTTCAGTTCTGCAAGAAAATCACGTAAAGGCTGTAAAGTTTTGTACTTCAATGTTAAACTTCTTTGAAAATTTTCGTAAAATTAATTATACAGTCTTCTAACGTCGTACTGTCATTGAAGTATTTGTATATGTGAATGTTTTGGGCGCTTAAAGACTGTTCGTCATTTTCTATCTCGACTTGAAGTATAAAGTCAACCTTTCTGAAAGCATGTGTTATATACATAGATGTTATGCCAATGTACTTCTCTTCATTTATGTTCACAATCCAGTCTGTTGGAAACTTAAACGTTACTCTGTTCCCCTTTATTTTGACGTCAGGGTTTTCACTACTGAACGCAACAGATAAAGGTATTTGTCTATACATTTAATTCGGATAAAAATAAACCATTTACTCTTCTTTGCTTCAGCTTCTCTCTAGCTTTTGCTTCAGCTTCTTCTCTAGCTTTCTTCGCCAGTTAGTCTTTGTGGTTCTTTTGTCTTCCAGCAGCTAATGCAGCAAGTTGTTTTTCACTAAGTTTCTCTTTGGTCTCTCTGGCTTTTGTTCTTATTTTTGTTCCTTCAGTTCGGATAAAATTTGCTCACGAATTTCTTTCTTCAATTTTCAACATCTATGACCCTTGGGTCTTGTCCGTAGGGCTTGTCTGAGTCATTTGACTGCAGATAAAAAACAAAATTAAAACTTTAACCGATGTAAAATGAGCTTGTCAAAATCAGAGCGAGAGTCTATTATATTAAATGACGCAGAGGAATACAACATCCTTTCTATTACGTAAGTCAGAGTAAAGATGGTAAAATATACGTAAGAAAAAGAAAGGTTCCATTAGCGAATGCAGAAAGCGACAACATTAAGGTGCATGGTAAGGGTGAAGTCCACGAAGCCCATATAAAACCTTCTATTCAAACTGAGCCACCAAAAGAACAAGAAGAAAAGAAAGCCAGATTGTACTTTCAATAACGAACCAAGAGCTTATTGCAAAGTTCGTGAATTTCATTGAAAAACAAACCGAGTCAAAGAACCCTGACCCACAGTGAAAGAAGTTGAGACAAAAGAGAATGTACAGTTCATTGAAAATGTCAAGAAACAACTTCCACCACGAATGCCAAGAAGAATAGTGAGAATAATGAAGTAAATAGATATTTTTACTGAAGTAAATACATGCAGAAACGAACAGTTAAACGAATTTACTCCAGCAGAGCATATTCATCAGATTCGCTCATATTTCGATATCATAGACAATGCAGTTCAAATTGGTGACACTAATAGAAAATATTCTGACGCAAAGATTCCATCACAACCTGGAACTGCTAAAGATAACACATGGGTAACATTCAATCTCTCACCTCCTGGTGAAAATATGTTGGACCTTTACAATACATTCATTACGTATAAAATGGAAGGTCAATTTATTGTAGATAAAGAAATTGGTTCAGGTTCCAATAAAACAAACCCACCAGGATTTTGGATTGGTTTCGATGACGCTTTCTATGCAGTTGCTGGATATCAAATCCTTGCAAATGGTCGTATCGTATATTCTCAAGACAACGCAAGAGAGAAGAAGCATATATAACTTCAAACTCACAAACTACCGAACAAATAAAGAAAGTAGATGTTTTCTCAAAGACTCGACATGAAGATGTATGGAGTCATTCGGGAACATGCAGAACAGGACAAATTGTTAGTGGTCCAATTACAGCAGGAAAATCATTTGATTTTAAGCTTCGTTTAAGAATTCCTGTTAGAAGATTCCTTCCATTAGAAGCTATTCGATTTATTCCAGCTTTTGCAGGAAACATTCAGCTTAAAGTAAAGTTCAGTAGCGACGCCTTACAATGCACATCTATATCTGTAAATGATATCATTGCTTTCAATCCAACTCTTAAAGTTGCATTTGCTTCAGATTCAAATCCACCGACAAATAAATTTGTTCATGGAATGAACCATTCACTATGATAACGAAGGCAGTAGAAGCTAGTGGAACAGTTACTATTACAACTGTAACCCAGCAACTATTTCGAACAAAGATGGATTTTAATGAATGTTTCATTCATCCAAAGTCATCTCTTTAGACCCTAACATTTATACAGAACTTGTAGAACATTATACAAACGAGGCTTTATGTTTTCCTGTTAAAGTTATGGATTGGATTCCTATGGACGGTTCATTCTCAAAGAATACAGATAGTTCAAGTGCAACATTTACAGCAGCTTATACGCCTATTAATGTTAAAAGTATTTGGGCACTATTTAGAAGAAAGACAACTATTATGTTAATTTTGAGAACCCTAAGTTTAAATATCTTCAGCTTTCCATGGGAGCTTATGGAAATATACCTGCAGAACCTGAAAAATCATATGGACCTGTATTTTATGAAATGGTTGCGAACGCTTGCAATACAAACAATGATATGATAGGATTTAATGAAGATGTTATGAGGTCATTGGTGGATGATGGTAGTGTGGAACATAAATGGGATAGCTATGACAACACACATTTCTTATGTGGTTTTCCAACAGAAGTGGACTTTTGCTTTCAGCAAGGTCAAACATCTACTGCTCCAATAACATACAAATTGTCTGTTAAAGGACCTATTGAACTAGCAACTGAAAATGTCCCAAAGCCACTTATTGGATTTATGAGGGATTGTTGCTTTGCCATTCAGGTGCGTGCTAATGGAATCCCCATAATAAGATTAGATGACTATAACTTAGCTACGGACGACAGTGAGGAATAAAGGATGAACGTTTATTTTTAAAGCTTATAAATGAGTTCTTCATCAAGCTCTCGTGAACCTTCACCATCTATGAAACAAACTTTACCAAACGATTATGGAGCACCTATTGAATATTTCTTACGAGCTGCACAATGGCAAAGAGCAGTCTCACCAAGGTTAGGTGTTCCACCAGCTCCTGTCAAAAATAGCATTTGGTCAAGTCCTTATATAAGATATGGTCTCCCACTAGGTTTGCTAGCTACAGCAGGAGCAGTTATGATGTTGAAAAGAAACAAAGCAAATGTTGTAAATAATACTGAAGTAGCTGAAGTTAAACAAACTCCGACACCTTCGCCAAAACCAACGCCTTCACAAGCAAAACCTTCAATGACTCCTGAACCTATGGAAGTACAAACTCCTGTTCAAAAGTCAACTCCTAAACCGACTCCAACATTTAAACCAGAACCTACTCCTCAAATAAATCGTAAAACTCCTGCGTTTCCTTACTGAAAAAATAACGTTATTTTTATTTAATATTAAAAATTTTTATTTGATTGAAATGACAAATAAAGTCACTGAAGCAATGAAACAAAAGTTTTTGGTAGAATACATTAAATCAGGAACTATTCCAGAAGGTTTTTACATTCATACTATGAAGGATGGTAGAGTTCAGTTTAGAAAGATAAAGCAACCATTAGATAAAGAAGGAATTTTGAGAAAGATTAAACTTCATGAGGACAACATTGCTGAACTTAAGAAGAAGTTAGAAGAGTTGGAGAAAGGAAGAGAGTTATAAAGCAATGAATTCAACAGGGTGAAAAACAGGTGAAAAAAGAGGTGAGATCTCACCACTTCACCTAAATTTATTTTTGTGCTATGTTTTCATACGTGTGAGGGTGGTGATATCATTAATTTTTAAGTTTATTTTTTATTTTACTGAAAATTTTTATTTGGATGTAAATGACAGAACAAAAGCAACTCATTCGAATTCCACAGTATAACAAACATACATTTAAACATTTATTCTTCCTTCCTGAGCATAACATGTTCTTTCAAATACATCCGAGACCAGTTGACTTTTCATTGACTGTGTATAAAGATAGAAATAGTTATATCATTAAACCATACGATGACGAAGGTAAGTTATGTAAATTGTACGTTAAGAAGTTAGAGAAAGTTTATGGCTTCAAGTATGACTACAATAGGGTTAACACTGATGATGAAGATATTGAGGAAAATTTATGAGAACATTAGTGAAGTCGTTAGTGAGAACGATAGTGAGAACGTTTATTTTTTACATTAGTGAGTTCGTTAGTGAAGTGGTTGGCGGCTTTGTAAATATTTAAGGTTAAGTTAGTGTTGTCGTTTGTGTTGTAAAATATACGTTAACGGTTTTGTAAAGTGTCAAATTCACAAGTATTGGGTAAGGTGGAACGCAGTGCTACAGTACCCAACTAAGCCATACTAACTTACCCTAAGTTTATTTTTGTGCTATGTTTTCATACGTGTGAGGGTGGTGATATCATTTATTTTTATATAAATGTGGGAACAAAAATATAACATATCTACTCGGCAGGAATGAGACCCTTACTGACTATGTATTCGTTTAATGCTTGATGAAAACAATGGTACATATTATCGTATGGGTATACACAACGTCTGTTTCCGTCGTCGTCGTATATGTAGAGCTCAAATCCAGTCCAACCTTCTTTGTACAATATGTAGCTTTATTTAAGTATGCATTTATGTAGATAAGGCAATTTTCTTCATCGCTCCAGAAATAATTTTTGTTCTTTGTTGAAATAGTTTTCGTTCCTCTGCGACCATAAGGAATGTATGCAATGAACTTTGCGTCATATGGGATTGTAATATATTCAGGGTTTCTTTCATCGTCAATGGGTCTGTCTTTGTTAAAATGCATGTTTCTCAGTTTTACTTGAGTTTTGAATAGTTCACGGAAACGTTCTGGGAAAGAGTCATAGTAAATGTAGTCAGACATGTCTTTGTAATGAAATAAAAAAGTTGGAAAATAAATAAAATAAGGTTATTTTTTATTTAGTGAGGACGGTAGTGAATTCGTTAGTGAAGTCGTTTATGTGTCAGACGGTTTTGTAAATATTTAAGGTTAAATTGGTGTTATGGTTGTGTTGTAAAATATATGTTAACGGTTTTGTAAAGTGTCAAATTCACATAAGATGAGTACGGTGGAACGCAGTGCCACCGTACTGAAGATAGTCATACTAACTTTGATTTGATCACTTGATTAACCACTTTATTCTGGTCATTTGGGATTTCATTGAGAATCTTCTCATCATTTTGAGAAAACTCACCTGTTTCTGGTGTAAAGTCGATTGAATTCTCGTTTACTTGATTTGACTGTTGAAATTCTTTAAGTTTGATTTGATTTTTCTTGGAATTTCGATTTGTTTCGGATAAATAATTTGTAATTGCTTTTTTAATATTTGCTGTGGACTTTGTATAATTGACAGGATGTTTTGCTGGTTTTGTACTGAGTAATTGTTTATCCAACAAGTGTTTATCGACTTTCATTAAGATTGCAATCATTATTTCGAGGCTAGGATGGGCATTTTCTAATTCTTTCGAAAGCAAAGAATGGAAGGATTCAAGAGCATTATTTTTGTAGATATCATCCTCTGAATCTAATTGGTTAATGAACTCATAATCTTTCTTCCATACTTTTTTATAGTAATTTACGAACGGCTTTGCAATTTCTGAGGATGACTCATCGATTAATTTAAGTATTTGATAAAATGAGTCTTTTTCGACGAAAGGTAATGAGGAATAAATTTGGTAAAGTGTAAAAATCTCTTTTGGTATCTCTTGTTTCGGGTATAATTCTTTTATTTTGCGAATTAATGCTTGGCGATAATGAAATAAGCAGCCAGTAACCTTTGTGTTTGGACAAAATAATTTAATGGATTTGTAAAGTGCGATTTCAAAATCTACGTAAACAGTTTTGAAATTGTTGAACCCAATTATTGAAATTAATGCGGAAAATGCGGTTGTATACGCTTCTGCTGTCCGAGATTTCATAAGAATGTGGACAACAGGAATGTATTCATTCGTTGTTTGGTCAAGCACCATTAATGTAAGGAGTTGACCCTTGTCATCGAACTGTCTTGGGACGATTTTAAAGGTACCGTCCAAGAATAATTTTGTTGCTGAGTGACAAATTGAGACAGAACGATCATAACCGAAAATTATTATTGGTTCTGGGTAAAACGCGATGTATTTTAGAAAATTTTCGGAATTTTGTTTGGTAATTGAAAGAATTTGTTCCACAAAATCTGGAATAACCAAATTATGTGGATAAAACTCTTTGTATAATGTGCGTGGTAAATTTTCTGGTATTTTTGGAGGCCTTTCAAGTTTTGTTGCCTCAGAAAGTAAATATGATAATATTTGCGCTTCTGAAGTTAACGGTTGTATTGAATGGTGTTCACGTGTAATTTGCATTAGATCCCTAATTTTTGTTTCTTCTTCAATATCTCTAAAAACTGTACCTTTTGGTGTGCATGAATGCTCACCACTGAGAGGTTCGATTTTTGGAATTTGATTTGGGTACAGTGTCACTTTTATTTTGTAATTGCAGCTTCCTTCGCATTTGTAAACGATTGAATATGAATGTTCGGTGCCGGATGAATCAATTTTGTGAAATTTATAGGGAGGACTAATATAATATTGTGTGTAAACGTTTTTATCGCAATCTCTGAGTTGAATTGTGCAAGCACGCTTTAAATAATTCCATACGTGCTTTCTTAAATTTTTTGAATAATTTGGAAAGTGTAAATTTAAAAATTGATTCAGAAATTCATGCTTATTCGTAGCATCTTTTTGATATATGATAGCTGCTCCATTCAATTCATCGATCTGAGGCTGAGAAAAATGAAAAGTACGAGGAGGCATATGATTGTCAAAATTTTATAAGTTATATAATAGTGATCTGCACTATTAAGAGGAGTTTTTTCATTACTATTTTTTTCAGATTTCTTTACTTTTTCTGAAATTTAATTATAATTGGATGTTATACTTCAATTCCTTAGTTGATAATAAAAGAACATAATATATGATCTTTGTTTCATTATTTAATTTTGTTCTATTTCCTTTATTTGACGAGAAAAATGAAAATTGTTTTCGAAAAACTCCAAAAAAATTAGAGAAAACCGAATTTGTCTTGAAAAATTAATGATATTAAGCTCATTTTTGAAATTTTTTAAAAATTTTGGTGATTATTCACAATGTCAAAATTGAAATTTATCTAAGAAGGATGCAAATCTCATAATTTAAGGAAACAATTCATATATTTTGAAGGAGTGGAATAAAATTTTAGGCATTTACGATATTATTTTAGAAATTAAACTGATATATGAGAAAATCTAAATTTAGCAATTCTGTCACTTTTTTAAAATATGGATAATATTCTTCCATTTATTGTGAAAATTCTTTCCCAACCATTCTCTAAAGAAGAATTTAATCAATTTATGGATGCAATCTGGGAGATTAAAGAAGATCAAACTGCTGAGGTCTTATTTCATATATGCAATCAGTTTTCATATCTTCAATTTTTTAATAATTTACCATCAAGTTATATTCAAACCGATAATGAATTCGAATTCATTGGATTTTTATGCAATGATCAAAGAATTCTAGACGAATTTATAAATTCCTCATTTCTCAATAACTTTTCGTTTAATTTATTCTACAAATTTGACACTAATATTCAGAATGGAATAATTCAATCGTTTAATTCACAAATAAAAGAAGAATCAGACAAATTCAAAATAATAAATCTAATTATTAACGAAATACCAAAAAATTTTGCGTGATATCCGAAATACTATTATCATTTATAATACACACAGGGAGTTTTTGCTTCCATCAAGAGCTGCGGAAATTTTATAAACGTTATTTCAAATCTTAGTGATGAGACAAGTTACAATGAAGAAAACGTTATTAATATTTACAATATTTTACGAGAGAATGTGACAAATTACTAATTGAAAATGAAAAATCAATACAAGAAATATTTTCAAACAAACAGGCAATATCAAAGAAAATTCATTTAATGGTTATACGATTCTCAGGTCAGATTACAAAACGGTTATTTTAGAGCGCCTTTTCGCGGAATTTGGAAATACAAATGCAGATTTGTTAGCTAATCTAATACTCACGAATTGTATTTGGAAAAGCGATATTCTGCAATACGTTTTGGAAAACTTTGAGCCATCTCAAGTAACAAATAAATTACTTTTATTCAGAATTTCTAATAAATTCTCAGTTTCAATGCACACATTAAGTATCCATCGTTTTGTAAACAAGATACTCGAGATTTCAATCAAGATTTACTTTACAGACGAAAGTTTGCAAAACGAAAGATTAGAATTCGTTATCAAAACAATTTTAGATACAAAAGAAGAATATTTAGAATACGTACCAAAAGAACTAATTGAAAGATTAAAAATTACAGCAATGAAGATGAAATAAGCAAATTATAATGATATAATTTTTTAATATGAATAAATATTTGAGTGGAAATAAATCATATAAAGAATGAGGAACTTGATAAGTGCTTGTGATCAGACAAATCTGTTTTTCAATAAGACATCTTAGAAAAAAAAATGTAATTTGACTATTTCAATATCATAAACACATTTCTATTGTTATAAAAGTCTTAAGTGCTTGTGATCAGACAAATCTGTTTTTCAATAAGACATCTTAGAAAAAAAAATGTAATTTGACTATTTCAATATCATAAACACATTTCTATTGTTATAAAAGTCTTAAGTGCTTGTGATCAGACAAATCTGTTTTTCAATAAGACATCTTAGAAACAAACTTACTTAATTTTTGTTTATTCTATCATTCCCTTACTAAATAAATCTTTAACTTTCCTTCTAGTTATATTTATCTATTCATCATCAATTTATGTTTTTTAACTTTTTTTCATATATATTTTTTCTGTTATATACGAAAACGATAAAAACAGTTTGACAGAAAAGTGACAACTTTACGTGTCAAAAATATAAAAAGTGATATTTTATTCATCATTATCTTCTTCATAATTTATTTCATATTCTTCGTCTTACCAACAAAAGATGGGAATGTGAACAATTGCGGGCAATTTTTAGCCATTTTGGCTTGGAACTAGAGCCTGCGAGGTACATGGATAGTATCAGTACCTCACAGGCTCTAGTTCTCTATATGGTGCCGAGAAATTTTGGTGAAATGTGGTCGCATTTCACCAAAATTTTTTCGGCGCCATAGGATGAATTGGAGGGTGAGAGATATTATTTCATACAATACTACTCTCACCCTCCAATTCCCAGCCAAATGGCTAAAAATTGCCCGCAATGTGAACAATTGCGGGCAATTTTTAGCCATTTTGGCTTGGAACTAGAGCCTGCGAGGTACATGGATAGTATCAGTACCTCACAGGCTCTAGTTCTCTATATGGCGCCGAGAAATTTTGGTGAAATGTGGTCGCATTTCACCAAAATTTTTTCGGCGCCATAGGATGAATTGGAGGGTGAGAGATATTATTTCATACAATACTACTCTCACCCTCCAATTCCCAGCCAAAATGGCTAAAAATTGCCCGCAATGTGAACAATTGCGGGCAATTTTTAGCCATTTTGGCTTGGAACTAGAGCCTGCGAGGTACATGGATAGTATCAGTACCTCACAGGCTCTAGTTCTCTATATGGCGCCGAGAAATTTTGGTGAAATGTGGTCGCATTTCACCAAAATTTTTTCGGCGCCATAGGATGAATTGGAGGGTGAGAGATATTATTTCATACAATACTACTCTCACCCTCCAATTCCCAGCCAAAATGGCTAAAAATTGCCCGCAATGTGAACAATTGCGGGCAATTTTTAGCCATTTTGGCTTGGAACTAGAGCCTGCGAGGTACATGGATAGTATCAGTACCTCACAGGCTCTAGTTCTCTATATGGCGCCGAGAAATTTTGGTGAAATGTGGTCGCATTTCACCAAAATTTTTTCGGCGCCATAGGATGAATTGGAGGGTGAGAGATATTATTTCATACAATACTACTCTCACCCTCCAATTCCCAGCCAAAATGGCTAAAAATTGCCCGCAATGTGAACAATTGCGGGCAATTTTTAGCCATTTTGGCTTGGAACTAGAGCCTGCGAGGTACATGGATAGTATCAGTACCTCACAGGCTCTAGTTCTCTATATGGCGCCGAGAAATTTTGGTGAAATGTGGTCGCATTTCACCAAAATTTTTTCGGCGCCATAGGATGAATTGGAGGGTGAGAGATATTATTTCATATACAATACTACTCTCACCCTCCAATTCCCAGCCAAAATGGCTAAAAATTGCCCGCAATGTGAACAATTGCGGGCAATTTTTAGCCATTTTGGCTTGGAACTAGAGCCTGCGAGGTACATGGATAGTATCAGTACCTCACAGGCTCTAGTTCTCTATATGGCGCCGAGAAATTTTGGTGAAATGTGGTCGCATTTCACCAAAATTTTTTCGGCGCCATAGGATGAATTGGAGGGTGAGAGATATTATTTCATACAATACTACTCTCACCCTCCAATTCCCAGCCAAAATGGCTAAAAATTGCCCGCAATGTGAACAATTGCGGGCAATTTTTAGCCATTTTGGCTTGGAACTAGAGCCTGCGAGGTACATGGATAGTATCAGTACCTCACAGGCTCTAGTTCTCTATATGGCGCCGAGAAATTTTGGTGAAATGTGGTCGCATTTCACCAAAATTTTTTCGGCGCCATAGGATGAATTGGAGGGTGAGAGATATTATTTCATACAATACTACTCTCACCCTCCAATTCCCAGCCAAAATGGCTAAAAATTGCCCGCAATGTGAACAATTGCGGGCAATTTTTAGCCATTTTGGCTTGGAACTAGAGCCTGCGAGGTACATGGATAGTATCAGTACCTCACAGGCTCTAGTTCTCTATATGGCGCCGAGAAATTTTGGTGAAATGTGGTCGCATTTCACCAAAATTTTTTCGGCGCCATAGGATGAATTGGAGGGTGAGAGATATTATTTCATACAATACTACTCTCACCCTCAATTTTAATTACTTAAACTCATTCTATTTTTTTGACATGTAAATGTCACTTTTACTGAGATCTGACACAATGTCAGATCTCTTTTTTTCGTATATAAGATTTCTGAATACCTACTGTAATATATTTTTCATTTATTATTTATTCAATTGCTTTTCAATTTATTTTCAAAACATTATTCAAATTTATTTTATCATTAATATATTTTTATATTATAAATTTATTTAAAACTTATTAAAACATGTTATTACGTTATTAATTTTTACTTTTTCATTTTTATACCCTTTTCAATTTTCTTCTCAAATTTTCAATGCTTCTCAAATATTTCTCCATTCAAATATATCTTTACTAAAAATTTCTTTTTAAAAATCACAAATTCACTTATATTCTTATACGAATCAATCTGTATCATATTACCAAACTTCACAAACACATCTAACTATTCAAATCATTTCAAATTTAAAATCATATAAATTAATATTATGAATATCCTGTTCTTTTTCCGAATACCCTTTATTCCCACATTTCAATATATCTCTAAGTATGCAATAGTACCGATAAAACATTAATATCCCTGATATTTATAAAAATGTAATATCTGATCTTTTGATGATTATCGGTATCATATATGTTTATTAGTATTACCATATCTATTATTACATACACTAACAGTATATGACATTTACACTTTTATTAAACCAAAATTCAAAAGAATCTTTTTGCAATTTCGTCCAATATGAAATTAAATCCAATGAAACATACACAACATTCTCCTATATCTTCTGTAGTTGCATATTATATATTCAAACGATTTTTAAATAATGTTTCTATCAAATGTGTAGTGATTCCGTCCCGATTAAAAATTGAGTACTTTCATCCCGATTTATCGGGATAAAATTGAATACTTTTATCCCGATTTCCCGATCAATTCCGATGCCGCCTGGACACACTGAGTATTGAATTGCAGATTTGTTTCATATGTAACATAAACAATTTGGTTTAGGTTTCCATATGGAAAGCAATAAAGTTTGTATTTAGTTGTTCACATGCTTTTGTTTGGAAATGGATGACTTTAGATAAAAAATTGAGTGGAATGGAACAATTCGTTTTTAAATGCGACGTTCCTAGTATGTATGACCTTGACCATATCATTTTGTTGGATGTAAACACCAATGCTACTAAAATTAGCAATGGAATCTTTAAAATGTACGTTCGAGTTGAATAATTAACATTCCAACAAAAAATATCATTGATAAATGCAACTAAGAACTCGATGATATTGATGATTATTGATATTTCTAATCACATAAACAGGAATGAATTCAAAATTACACATATAAAAAATGTCACTTTTTTGTATTACCCATTTGCAATTATTTCAGAATTAAAAATAATAGTCATAATATATTTACAATTTATTTCTTTTAATTAACGGGTTTGAAGACCAACTGTAATTCTAAACTCATAAAAATGAAATAATTCAAACAAAGAAAACCAATACAAATGCATCGGTTTAATTTCTTTACTAAAAACAAAAGCAATTATATAGTAACAATTGCTTTAATTAGTGATTAAAGTTAGACATTATTTGAAATGAAGAGCATCCATGAGGTTCGCTGTCAATGTGGCAACAGAATTCGTATGTCTTTCTATTTCCTCAGCTTTTTCCTGCTCTTCTTCTTGATTAATCCCGAAATCTTCGGTAATGTCAAAACCTACTCTCTCATTAACAAAGTCTTGATCTGGGCTGTTTAGTGGCACATTCTGGGATGAAGGGATGGGTTCTTCCTCATTATCATTGTTAGAGAATTGTAAATTTGGTCCGAGATTCTGGTACAAAGGTGGCTTAGCAATTGGAATGAACTGACTTTGCGTTGTGTATGCTTGTGGCTTATAATAGCCTTTGTTTTCCGAAAAAGGAACAGAAGCACGAATATTTTGAATGTCTTCGAGCCATTGCATGAGTCTTGGCAAACCGCCCGGTCTTTCACATTGAGGCGTATATTGATTAAGAATTGGAAAATCAGAATCGTTATTCAAATTTAAAACTCGACCCCAACACGATAAGACATCATCTTCAGTCCAGCCGACACTGTATAAAAGATCGGTTGTGATCTGCTCAATTTCATCGTCTGTAAAGATGTATTTGGGCCATTGTTCTTCGCTGATGACATTAATTTTTTGTAAATCTGCGCCAGATTGGTCAAGGATAGTTTGTTTGACTAATCTATTAAAGTGACCGAGATTATAATACTCAGTCATTAATTGATGAGCACATGCACTCATTAAGTCATTTACTTCCTTTTTGGCTTTTGCAAATTTTCTAAATAAAGCAAAGAGGTGTTCAACCGGCAATGTGGTAATATGTTGAAAGTTAATACTTGGATCCTGATCTAAAATGCCGTAAATGATTAATAAAGATGTCGCCATCTTCTTCATATGTATAATTCGGGAGAAGAAATACGCTTTGAATTTGATTGTGCCATCGTTATTAACCACATCTTTCAAGCGGTCTGAGATCTTAAGTGCATGAGCGAGTCTAAGATAAAACTGCAAAATGTAAAATGCAAGCTTGATCATAGACATACGTGCTTCTACAGGCAACTGAAGATTTCTGATTGCTTCAAACCAAAGAGTCAATGGGAGAAGCCAAACACCTTCTTCAAAGCATCCATGCTTGAGCAGTTCCCACACATTATTGACATTAAAAAGTGTCACTGGATACTTATCGTTTAGCTTTGATGATTTATCTTTATTATTAATTGCGTCACCTATGTGGCAATACTGTCTAATTTTCTCTATATCGACATGCCTTGTCGGATCATACGGTTGCATCAATATCAATTTTCCATCAAAAACAATAAGCGTTCTTAAATTCTTTCCGATATGAACGACATCTGCAATAAATATTATATGTATATCCTTATATTTTGCATTTCTCATTTCATTGACTAATCCGTTGAAATCTGTTATCAAAAAGAACCAATGATTGAAATATACAATATAAATAGCATCATATGACTTATCTCCATCTGTTGTGACAAAAGGAACCTGAGTTTTCCTTTGAAGTAATTCAATATAATTTAATATTTTTTCCAAAACCGATGCTGCACGCCCATTTGTATTTTCTATAATATGGACACATACATTTGGGCCTTCAAAGTTGAGTGGCATTAAATAAATAGCAAAAAGATCTTGAATCTTTTTGCTATTTGTGTTCTCTTTCCAGAGTTTTCCAGAAATAGCATCTATGCCTATAGTGAACGAAGATTTAGAGCTTAAATTATCATAAAATTTCAGAAATTTTTGTAAGATTGGTATTTCAGGGGACTCTGAAAGGACAAGTTGTTTCCAGATGTTTACATCACTTCCAAAAGCTCTATATAATGTTGATTTCGCTGGCAATAAAAGTTTTTGACGCTCAAGCAAATATTCTGTAGGCCCAACATTATATAAGGTGAAACAAAATCGGGGCGGTGCCATGTGAGGTGAAATTTATCATACACCGATTGGACCTTTTGCTTTCCCGAAAACATAGAATTTATATTGGGGGCCAAATATATGTGCATATATCTATACTAATCAAGCCGTATTTACTCATATAGTATTGAGGAATAATGTGTTTTATATAAGATATGAATTTCAAAAATTTTGTTTTATTTCATTTTGAATACAATGAGGTATCTATATATATACTATATATTGTGTTTGTAAACTCATTTTGGTCACATATCCATTTTTTAATATGCATCTTATTTGAGATTTCAAATTTTTATCGACAATCATATATGATCACATCGGCATTTGGAGATACTTATCTTGTATCTCCAAATATCGATGTGATCATTGTATTTAATTGTATATTGACCAAGAGATTCCGATGCAGAATATTCAAAGTAGATAGTTTTTCCATTCTGTACACATAGGTGCAGGGTCTATCACTGGCACCCTGCATCTATATGTGCAGAATGGGAAAAGCTTGCACTTTTACCTTTCGATGCGAATGTTGCAAACACTTTTCCCATTCTGCACATATATATGCAGGGTCTATCACTGGCACCCTGCACCAATATGTGCAGAATGGGAAAAGCGCGCACTTTTGTTCTTCGATGCGAATGTGTCGGACATAATTCCTGATTTGCTCATATATTTGCAGGGTCTATCACTAGGACCCTGCACCTATATGAGCAAATCAGGAATTGCTTGCACTTTTTCACTTGAATGTGATTCATTGAATTTCAATTCGAGAAAGGAGTTTACAAATGCAGGGTATTGTTCCTTTACCCTGCATTTGTAAACTCCTTTCTCGAATAGCTTGCACTTTTTTCAAAGAATGTTAAACATCGAATTTCAATTCGAGAAAGGAGTTTACAAATGCAGGGTAAAGGGACAATACCCTGCATTTGTTAACTCCTTTCTTGTAAAACCTTCCTCCAAAAAAATATAAAGATCACATTCTTCTTAAAACTCTCAAAATCTCATTATTTCAATCTTATAATCATAAATAAACATACTCTTTCTATCTAATATTTCTCTATTCCTTAATTTTCTTATGAAATTTGTTATTTTTTATTTAATTTTTAAAATTTTCAATTTTATGATAATTTATTCTATTCTCATTATATAATAATATTGTTCATTTTTATTTTTTTAATTTTTCAATGCATACGATAATTTTTAATTCAATTTTTAAACGAATGTTTTGATGGGATGAGCTTACTGAGCATAGGCTCATCCCATCAAAACATTCCCTTAAAAACTCTGGCCTTCATCGAGGCCAGAGTTTACAATTCATCAGCTCAGAGCCAAGTTCCTCGACGGTCGTCCTCATTAGGCCCGATCCGAGAGGAACTTGGCTCTTCATTAAAATCACAAGCTCTGGCCATTGCTAAGGCCAGAGCTTCGCAAACCATCCTCGGGGCCGGTTTCCTCAAAGACCGCCCTGATTCGGGGGCGGCCGAGAGGAAACCAGCCCCGAGAGAGTTCCCATACGAAGCTCTGGCCCAAGCAAAGGCCAGAGCCTGCAAATACAATCCTCAGGGCCGAGTTTTGCGATGATCGTCGATCATGTCGACGGTCTCGCAAGAACTCGGCCCTGAAAGACATACAAATACAGGCTCTGGCCCTAGCAAAGGCCAGGGCTTCGCTTACTGTCCTCAGGGCCGGCTTTCTCAAATGCCGTCCTGATCTAGGGCGGCAGGAGAGGAATCCGGCCCTGGGAACATCCAAATACGAAGCTCTGGCCCAAGCAAAGGCCAGAGCCTGCAAAATACTCAATGTTCAACAATTACAAATCTCATGTCACCCAGAAAGCTATGAAGGAAGCCCTTTCTCTAGGTTAGGACTTCCTTCATAGCTTTCTGGTACTGAGTGGAGTGGTTTTGGCTTCCATTGCCGCTCACTCCAGTAAGATCACGAGATTGTACAAAAGCCACGGCAAGTGCATTCCAACACCATAAATACACTTGCCGTGGAATACGGTTGCGAGTGCCTGCTGCTTCAACCGAGATTTGCAGCAGACACTCGCAATGATAACTAAAATTCATCATAAAGCTGGGAAATGGGCCTTTTCTCAAGGTCAAAGCCCATTTCTCAGCTTTATGATATTGAAACGAACATTTTGAGAGGTTATTACTGTTTTTCCCGGAATCATCTTGAGATTCCGGGAAAGTCATAGCAAGTGTAATCTATTAGCATAGATACACTTGCTATGACACATATATGCCAGCATCTGCTGCTTACCCCCAAATAAGTAGCAGATGCTCGGCATCACATCTTGAGATCCTTATTATCTGCGTATTTTTCATTTTAATATATATAAATGTGTGTGTCTAACACAAGTCTATATGCGCCATGTAAAATATACACTAATACACACATATTGATCATAATTAATAAGATATCAAACTATAAAAACTGAGATATTACTATAAACTATATGTATTATTATTATATAGGTACCATACTATAAGGTCATATGAATATTATTGAAATTTGACACACTTTATATAATTTTATAATGTGAATAACTTGGGTCATAATTTTTTTACGTAATTCCTACACGAAATGATCGGCATTACCCTAGTCTATCTGCGTGCAAAATACCAAGGAACAAATCAAATACTCACCATATCTTTTTTTAAAAAGGTCCAATCGGTGTATGGTGATTTTCACCTCACATGACACAAACCCAACAAAATCTAAGCGTCTTTTGGTAATAACGTCGACTGTGTGGGTTGGGGAATCGCAAATTGTAAAGAATATTATTAATTATTATTTTAGTAAGGGGGTCAATTTCTTTGGGAAATGGAAAAAGCTCTGTGTAATCGTTAAGACAAATGTCTCCCAATGATCTAAAATCAGGATCTTCATTTTCTTCATTGACAATATTTTGAATTTGATCATTATTTTCTTCATTATCTGCTTGATCAATCATTTGACTACGCTCTTCATTCATTTTTCTCATATTAATTGATCTTTGTGACGAGATCGATCTCCTTTGTGACGCATTAACAATCCTGTTTTCAGTACCTTTTTGTAATTTTGGTGATTGCCTGTCGCTTGGATGATAGTTATGAAAACTAATAATTTCAATCAACGGAAATTGTGTATCTATTATTTCTCTTAAACCATTATATGATCCAGCATCATGGAATCTTAAGGTTAAATCAATGATAATTGGTTCATATACAGTAGTAGTATATGACGGGTTGTGTGACTTTTTTTGTAAACGTAAGAATTCATACAATATTGAACGATTTTGTATCATTATTTTTAACATTATTTTTAAAATAATTTATTTTTTTATTCTTACATAAATGACCCAACAAGTAAAACCAGATAAAATAGATTATCGAATTTTAGAGGATGGTGTTCCTGTTTATATTCAAAGATTTAAAGGGAAGCAATATTATAGAATTGTTAATCCTGAATATCTTAAACATCAATTTAAAAAGGAAGACTGTGAATTATTAAACGTTAATGAATATGAAAATGCTAAATCAAAACTGAGATATAAATATATTGGAAGTGATGAAAGGTGTAAAGATAAAGATAAAGTTTATTCAGTTTCATATAATGAATGGAAAACCAATAAGATAAGAAAACATTTAGGAGATTATGGGAAATGTTCTGAATTCTTCAAATCTAGTATGTATGAGAGAGTAAAAGAAATTAGAAATAATTATTTTCATGAATAAAAGATTCACTACCATAATGAAATACATAATTGAATGATTTTTGAACATACTTCCGAATAGCAGATTTTAAAAATTTATGAATAATTTATAAAAAGTTTTTATTCCTACAATTCCTATATTACCATTAATAAAAAGAATATATTTTTGCATAGATTCCAAATATGGTGTCAATTTTTTAAAAAATTTTGAATTCAATGAGTTATATCAAAAATAAAATTCTTGAATAGAGTAAAAAAATTTAAATAATTTATTTAAATATTTTCTTCTGACATTTTTGAATAATTTATTTTTTTAATTCGTAAGAAAATGAGTGGATCAAGATTCGTAACCGTCAATCAATTAATGGATGCTCTTTCACCAATTCTTGAAAATGTTAAACAAGTAGATGTTTATTTCGATGATTATGTAGAAAGTTTATATTATAAAGGTAAACATAATATTAAACCCATTGCTTTTGCATTTGATAATAAATTAATTGAAAATGTAAAAATTTGGGAATTAATTCCAGATATTGAATTTATAACAAATATTAAGGATAAATGGTTCAAACGAATTCCAACCACAAAAGTTCTTTGTAAATTAATGATCAAAACTGAGGAAAAAGAATTTCATGAATTTACATATCATCCAAATAAAGTTTCAGAACTAGAAAATGAAAAACTTCAGAAAAAATTAAACGATAGACTTTCAAATGATCGTATTGAAAAAATAAATAAACTAGCAGAAGTTGCATTTAATAATGAAATATTTGATGAATATAACCTTGAACTCAGTGATGGACTTTAAGTCCTGGGCACTTTTGTGTCTTGGACTTTAAGTCCTGGGCACTTTGTGCCTTGGACTTTAAGGACCCGGGCTCAACGAGTCATGATTTATGAAATCAATTATTTGATTTATTCTTTCTTCAATAATTTCTATTCTTTTTGTTAAATCATCAATTTTCATTAATGAGGTGATTCTTGATTGAGGAATAGATTTCAAACTAATCACTCCTTTTATTTTTGAAATTTTGAATCCATCAACTTTAAACATTTTATTCAATTTACATGTTGTCAATTCTTCAAATAATTTTTTATTATTAGCAGAATAGTCATTAAATTCTTCAACAGATGAAAAAATTTTTATTTCAGTAATTGGTTTAACAACGTTTATTTTTTGTTGAACATTTTCACTTTCATTTATTTCTTCCTCCTCTGTTTCATTTATTTTTAAAATCGGTTTCATTTATCATTAAATAAAAATTAGAATATAAGTGATGATATAAGTAGTATATATTGCGGGTTTTGTGACTTTTTTTGTAAACGTAAGAATTCATACATTTTTGAGCGATTTTGTATCATTTTTTTTTACATATGAAGTAAAAAATGTATGATTTTTACGGTTTTTATTCTTACGTTTTTGAATAAATCAAGATTTAAAAATTTTCAGAATCGTAAGAAATTTTCACTAAACCCATACATAATGAAATAAAAAAAATAAAAAAAATAAAAAAATAAACTTTAAAAATTCATGTCTTACATTTTTTGAATAATTTATTTTTTTAATTCGTATGAAAATGAGTGGATCAAGATTCGTAACCGTCAATCAATTAATGGATGTTCTTTCACCAATTCTTGAAAATGTTAAACAAGTAGATGTTTATTTCGATGATTATGTAGAAAGTATATATTATAAAGGTAAGTTTAATATTAAACCTATTGCTTTTGCATTTGATAATAAATTAATTGAAAATGCAAAAATTTGGGAATTAATTCCAGATATTGAATTTATAACAAATATTAATGATAAATGGTTTAAACGAATTCCAACCACAAAAGTTCTTTGTAAATTAATGATCAAAACTGAGGAAAAAGAATTTAACGGGTTTAAATATCATCCAAATAAAGTTTCAGAACTAGAAAATGAAAAACTTCAGAAAAAATTAAACGATAGACTTTCAAATGATCGTATTGAAAAAATAAATAAACTAGCAGAAGTTGCATTTAATAATGAAATATTTGATGAATATAACCTTGAACTCAGTGATGGACTTTAAGTCCTGGGCACTTTGTGCCTTGAGCTTTAAGGACCCGGGCTCAACGAGTCATGATTTATGAAATCAATAATTTGATTTATTCGCTCTTCAATAATTTCTATTCTTTTTGTTAAATCATCAATTTTCATTAATGAGGTGATTCTTGATTGAGGAATAGATTTTAAACTAACAACACCTTTTATTTTTGAAATTTTGAATCCATGACCCTCCGGGTCTTGGACTCTGTCCTCAACTTTAAACATTTTATTCAATTTACATGTTGTCAATTCTTCAAATAATTTTTTATTATTAGCATAATAGTCATTAAATTCTCAACAGATGAAAAAATTTTTATTTCAGTAATTGGTTTAACAACGTTTATTTTTTGTTGAACATTTTCACTTTCATTTATTTCTTCCTCCTCTGTTTCATTTATTTTTAAAATCGGTTTCATTTATCATTAAATAAAAAATTAGAATATAAGTGATGAAATATATTTTTTAATTAATATTAAATCAGAGATGGCGGCAGGATTCTTTAAAAAATTATGGGAAGGAATTAAGAAAGCTGCAAGTTGGGTTCATCAAAAGATTATTAAACCCGTTGCAAACTTTTTGGCACCAGTAGCGAAAACGGCAGGAACTATCATAGGAGGAGTATTAGGTGCTAAAGCAGGTAATCCGGCGATGGGAGCACAAGCAGGTAACGCAGTTGGTGGAATTGCTGAAGGAATACTTAATAAAATAGGGGGTAGATAGTGGAAAAATAAATAAATATTATTTTTATCTTAGTATCGGTTGTAGTCGACGATAAACCTTATCTCCTTTATTTAATACTTCCCTTACCGGAACATTAGGTGCTATTTGTTCAGCAACGTCACTAATTGCTTCTTTATTCTTAAATATCCAATTTGCTCCTTTCTTAATCCCTTCCCAAACTTTATGCGCTCCTCTTTTTACTTTATCCCACAGTTTCTTAAAGAATCCTGCAGCCATAGTTGATTATTTCATTAAAATTAAAAATTCATTTTCATCTTTTAATTTTGATTTTTTTTATAATAATAAATGACGACTAACTATTTAGTGCCAAACACTAAACCGATTAATGGAAATGTATTTCATTCATTCGAAAAGATAAATGAAATATTCGCAAAGAATGATGGAAGAAGATATTATAGAGAACTTGAAAGTTCATGCTATGACTCTGATGCTCCATATTTTGATGATAAACAAACTCATTTAAGAATTACAAATCCGGCTCATGATGTGAACCAATTAGGTGACACATATATTAAACGCAAAGTTAAAGCAACTCTAGTTTCAAATAAAGCTTTCACATGTGATGCCGCTTTTAAATGCATGCGTTTATTCGTTGGTTATAAATCATCAAATCAAAGCTTTAAGCAATTAGAAGTAGAAACCGAAAGAGGTGATGCTGGTTATCTTCAGATGGATTGCGCCCGTGAATCTTTCGCATTTGCAACATATAAACCAAAATCAGAAAGGAAAGTTAAAAAGTTTGTTCATTCGTTATATAATAATGTTCAAAAATATGATAACTCAGTATGTGGTAAATATATTGACCCTTCAGAAGTTTTCAAGAAAGCAAATGAAGAAGTTGATGTCACTTTTGATATGATTATTCCGGTAAATGATTTGTTAGCATTTCAGGCGTTCGATGATTATCCTAAATCATTTGGTGAAATCATTCTTAAATATTATGTTTTCAGGGATACTTTAGTATTTTGTCAGGTTGACCCGTTAAGAAGTTGCTGATTTACAAAATTACGTTTATGAAAAGATAACTGATGAAAATTATGAAAAGATTATGAATCATGTTTATAAATATGATCGCAAATTCCAACAAATCGGACTTCCTGCCAAATTAATTACAAGCTTAGCCGCTACATCTGCTGACGCAACAGTTGAAGACGTTATTATTTCATGCACAAAGATGGAAGTTTTAGAGGATAAATGCATTACACCAGGATACGGTTTAATTGAAGAATCAGTTAAAGCAATACCACGTTTATTTAGTAAGGAAGATCCATTCATGATTCCAGCTCAACATATTGACGTTCGTTCACTAAATGGAGGTTGCATCACTCCTGAAGGTATTAGCTCAGATTTCTCATACGCTCTTCATAATGTTACAGATGTTGTGTTAACATTTCCGAAGAATGCAATGCAAAGAACGGTTTTAGAAAATCCAATGCTTCGAGGTCTTCAGGTCACTATAGATTCCAGAAACTTCCCCGATCAAGCGATGACCACAGTGGGTGACATATTCTTTACACGTATGCTTCAAGCTTCTGATTTAGATGGAGTGAATGAATGCACAGAAGAATACGAGGACTCATTAACTAGACCACTGAATGATGATGATGGCACACCATTAGCTAGAACATGGAAAGACCAAACTTCATTCTTATGCACTATTCCAGTTCAACGTGATGGAGCGGGTATATTCTTTGATGGATTAGAAACTTTCAACTCACAAGTTACAGTACAAGTGAAAGCTTATCCAATCATTCAGGGTGAAAATGACACTTACTGTTCAAAAGTGACAAATCCTCCTCAGGTTTGGTTTACTAGGACTACATATTGGACATGGACACCGGATGAAGGTTTGAAATATCATCCAACAGGTACACCCCACAGTATAGAAGTTCATATGATGAAATATTGATGAATAGAAATGTTTAAAATTATAAATTTATTTTTGATTAAATGGATTTAAATTCATCCACCCCTTATGAAGAATTAGCAGGAGTATATAATACATACGTAGATGATATGATTAATGAAGCATTGAGTGATAATAGAAATGCTCTATCTAAGGAAAAATTAATGAAAATTCCATATTCTGAATGTTACTTAAATTCAATCACTGCAGCAATTGGTAAACAAAATAAAGGTAAAACATTAACGATATTAAAACAAATTATCATTATTGCTAACACTTCACCCTATTCACATGTGTTAATTTATATCAACCGTTCAGGTTCACCTTCAGATGATACATTTGAATCTTTAAAGCATTTAATCAAAATTCCAATTATTTATTTATCACAAGAAGAAGCAGAAGATTATTTAAAAAACTTTGTAATGTATAAAGAATTATATAATACAATCAAGAAGCAAGGATTAGAGGATAAAATTATTGATAAACAACGGGATGAATTATTTGAAACACTTTCTATTTCAAATTTTGATAGAGAATTTTTGCATTCACTCATTTTTCTAGATGATGCAGTGAAATCAAAACTAATAACTAATGAGAAATCATATTTTAATCAATTATTAACTCAATGTCGACACATTCAGTGTTCATTCTTCATGGCTGTTCAATACTTTAAAGCATTAAGCACAAACATTAAATCAAACCTGTCCACCCTTTTCATTTTCAGTGGTTTTAGTCGTCAACAGTTGAACGTTATGCTTTATCAAGTGAATTTACCAATGAGCATTAATGAACTTTACACACAATATCAACAATTAGGAGAACATGGAAAAATAATAGTTGATTTAAATAAAGGTTCCATTAAATTCGAATAACTTTTTATAATTAATTTTTATTTTTTATTTATAATTAAACATGACAGAAATTGCAAATCTTCTACAGGTTCCATTAAAACAAGGAACAAACAAAAAGGGTGCATATAATAGAACTATGAAAGTTCCAGACGGAATGAAAGAATTAGTCCACATTGTTGCCGGTCTTCAAAAGGATGTTAAACAAATGAGAAACGTTTTAACATTACCAGAAGCTCAAGCATATGCCAAACGTCACGGACCAAATTGGGAAGCACACGAAGCAGACATTACGGACCAAATGGAAAACCTGATGGAATAAATGAAGTTTTCGTTACTGATGGTCAAGGAAATATTAAAGTCATAAATGGGTATAAATTAACAATGACGATTATCCTAAACGTAAAGCATATAATGAACATTATCCTATGCAATTTGATGAAAATGGAAAAGCTGTTAAACAATACATTGGAGAAGGTGAAAATGGTCCAATTAATTCATACCGTCATAATCCATATTCTTACTTCAATGAAGAATTAAATGCTATTGAAGAGGGACCGGATGGATTACCACGATATTCTAACCAGTTTGATGGTCAATATGCAAATTTAAGACCTGAAATTCCAGCTAAGAAATTCTTTAAAGTTGCTTTATTCGATCCAGTTTTCGCAAATGTTAAAGATGAACTTAAACAGCAATTCCAACCAATTATAGTAGCAAGAATTGCATCAGGTGCTTTATCTCAAGCATTCAAAGATTTAATTAAGAAACCATTATATCAGCAACGAGGTTTAACTTATGATTTAGTTAAGGAATCAGATAAAAGAAAATTTGAGAAATCAATGATTATAAGAATGCAATTAATGAATATATTCGGTCTATTAATTTCGATGAAAATGCTAAAAATCAACTTCATGAACAAATACAGGAAATAATAGATTCAAAAGTTCCAGCAAAATAAAAGTTTAAATATATTTTTTTATTCGAATATAAATGAGAAGACGTTTCACTAGTCAAAAGAACACTAACGCAAAAGCAGAGATTACGGTTGGTTATAACGTAAATGATGATAAATCACGAATTATTCAAAATGTTAAAGTTAATGTTAGTCCTGAATTAACAAGGTCAGCAACTCAACCAAATTTATTAACTCGTGACTTACCGAAGAATGAGGAGAATGAAGAAAACCATGAGAATGGAGACCCAATCATTTTATCTGAACCTGGTAAAGAACCTGTTGAAATTCCCACTTATCCAACATACCCCCCACCTCTTTCATCAAACATCGAGAACCCAGGAATCTACGATTACAGTCGCAATGCGCCATATAAAATAGACATTAATTCTGAATTAATGAAAATTTACCGTGATATCATAACTGATAATTATGATTCAATAATAAATTTAATTGACCAATCCGGTTTAATTATTTTACCTTATGAATCATTAATTCACATTATCGCCATTCTTTGTGATGTTCAAGATTCAGACGTGAAGATTCAATTTTTCATAGATGATGAGGTTTCATGCTGCGGAACAGTTGCAAAAATAAATCCTATAAAGGATATTAGCACAATTAAGATATCAAAGAACGGAACAACAACTGAACTTCATTTAACATATAATGATATTTATAATAAAATAGTTGATGAATATAAAATATCACTTGAAAAATTCTTTGTTAAGGCTATTTAATATTCAAGCATTAACATTATCGAATAATAATCCTTTGAATCATAATCGATAATAATTGACCTTTCACCAGTTTCTATCGTTTGTTTTATTTCTTTTTGTTCCCCACTATCCGGATCGGTCATTGTAATTGTTTTTGTTATAGTATCAGCTTTATCTTTAACTTCAATCTTTTTTCCATCGGGATATTTAAACCAAAATTCCAAAAATTCGATATTGTCAATCTGTTCATATTTTAATCTATCAATTACATTTTTAATACCATCTGAAAATCTTATGAAATGGTCATTATATGGGTTTGATTGAACTAAATTTGAATGAAGTGAAATATAACCTGATGATGAATATGACATCGACTCATATTTTCTGAAAACACTAAAATTTATAACATGAATGAATTTCTTATTCGTTGAATTTATGAATTCTTGAGGTAATCTTATTCTAGTTTTATTTATCACTGGAAAATAACGCTTTACCATATTTTTAATCGTAATAAAAAAATGTCAATTATCAATATTATTTCGAATAATAACTGTGAATTAAATTTAACAGTTAGCGGAATTTATAATGTTACTCTCGTTTCTGTGAGTGGTAAATTTAATCCCATTCTTTTAGACCCTTCAGATTATATATCATTTATTAAAGATGACCATGAAAAAAACGTATGATATGTATATAAATAATGTGATAACGAAATGGGATATTAACATGATTTTAAGTTATTTAAATGAATCATTTATCGTATGGTATGAAGAAAATTTTAAATCAAAACCTGATAAACTTTTTGAACTTGATGAAATAAATAACCTTATTAAATTTCCGCTGAAAATTAAATTTTGTACTCCTCGTCTTCGTTCATTGTTGGGGATATTAAATTTTGAAAAAGATGTTGGGGATGTTTTGTATTCTGACACTGGTTCTAATTTCATTTTAATCAAATGTGATAAAGTTAATACCCCAATGAGATTTTCACATCAAACATTAGACCCTAACTCTTACCCATCAATACAAAACATTTTATCCATCAACTTAAACATATTTTCTTTATCATATCCGTTTCAATTATCCGGGAATTCATTTATTCTTCATTCAAAAGATTTATCAAATATTAAATTTAGAATAACTGACCTATTTGATTGTGATTTAGAATTTATGAATGAAATATTATGGCAATTTCAAATAGAAAAAATAGCTGATGAGATAACGATTAAATATTTATTTTTAAATCGTAATAAATGATTAAACAACAGCAACCACAGCAACTTACACAGACCATTACTACGCCATATGCATATAATTCAAAGACGGCAGAACAAACGCAAATGTTGAAATATGGAGATTTGGAGATAGTATTGAAAAATGACCATTTCGAATTCGTTTGCAAAGGTGGTGCAGTGATATCAAATATAAAAGAAATTTTATTTATGAATTCAAAAATTAAAGGAATAACGGATGATATAACATCAATTCCACCAGAAGAACAAAGATATTACGCATTAAATGCATTTCCTAAAGTTTTGAAGATTGGAAGATTTAATTTAAATGAGGAATTCATAAAAGGTTTCCTAAATGACATAATGAAGAAAGCAGATAAGGAATATGTTAACGATGAGTTAGCAAAGAAAGCAGATAAATTTGTTAACGATGAGTTAGCAAAGAAAGCAGATATATCATTTGTTAACGATGAGTTAGCAAAGAAAGCAGATAAATTATGTTAACGATGAGTTAGCAAAGAAAGCAGATAAAATTTGTTAACGATGAGTTAGCAAAGAAAGCAGATATATCATTTGTTAACGATGAGTTAGCAAAGAAGCAGATATATCATTTGTTAACGATGAGTTAGCAAAGAAAGCAGATATATCATTTGTTAACGATGAGTTAGCAAAGAAAGCAGATATATCATTTGTTAACGATGAGTTAGCAAAGAAAGCAGATATATCATTTGTTAACGAAATATACCAAAGTTTAGTTGGAACAAAAAATATTGAAACTATTGTTGGCGACTTTTCTGTCAATGAAGAAAACAAATATTTTAGATGGGAGTTTGTACAGTCCTTAAGAAATGGTATACGGTATAAACTCATTCCGAAAAATAACAATGAAATGTATGTAGGCTATATAAAGAATAATGGCACACAAGTTAAAGTTCCATTAGACAACAACTGCTACTTAAACTTATATGGAGACGAACAAAAGAAATATTTAAGAGTTTATGAAATGACGGATATGACATTGTCTAACGTAGCTCCAGCACCGTATTATTATGACTATGGTGTTGACGCACATGTAGACCCAAAAAAGCAAACATTATATTTAGAATATTATAGATATAAAAGATATAATGCAATAGAAAAAACGAGAATAGTATACTATTATGAAGATGACAAAAATAAATATTATAGTCAAGATTTTACATACCCTGAAAACATAAGATTATATTATAAAAAATATTCTGACACAAACCAGAAGAAACCCGAAATAGTTACACTATATTTTAAGTTCAAAAGAGACAATCCTATAATATCTCATATGTTTGATTTAATGAACCCAGTAGGTTCTATTTATACATCTATGGATGTGAGAGGTCCTCAAGCAATGTTTGGTGTTGGTGCATGGGAACAAATAGTCGACAGGTTTTTGTATTGTGCAAACTCTTCAAAGGAAACAGGGGGAAGTAAAACGATTACAGGTGAAAATTTACCTGCACACAGTCACTACATAGATTTAAGCACATCTCAAGCAGGTTGGCATAAGCATAGATATTGGGATTGGTCAGGAATGACAAAAGGTAAAGGATATGATGTTAAAGATGATGTTAAATTTGCCATAAATTGTTACTGGAGTGACACTCAGGGAGAAGGAAACCATACACATCGCGTTTCAGGATATACACAAACAACGGGACAAAGTAAAGATTACATGCCACCATTTATGACTGTATTCGCATGGTATAGAGTTCAATGAACGCTCAATGTTTGTGAAACAAACTTTAGGAGCTCCAAAAGAGCAAACAGCATAATTTAAATTTTTATTTTAGTATAAATGAAGATTCTACCATTGGTGTTATTGGAAGAGATAAAGATGGAAACCCAATATTTGATCCAAAGTTAAAATTAAAGTTACTGACAAGACAACAACTTGAAAAGTTGCTGAAACCAAAACAGAATGAAAAATGAGAAAATGAGAGAAAATGAGAAAAGAAAGAAAAAAAATTTAAATTATGCAATTTTATTTTTATCATAAATGACCAAATTAATTAAGCCAACTATTTCTAAATTAATGATACCAATGAAATCATTTCATGGAGTACTTATCCCAGGTTCTTCACAATTAGCCGGGGCAAGTGTTGTGACTCAAGGTGGAACATTAGCGAATCCATTCAAATTATTAACTAAAGATGAACTTAATAAAATGATGATAAAATAACTGATAACAAAATTTTATTTCACTACTACCATAAAAACAGGTGAAAAAACAGGTGATATCTCACCTCTTCACCTAAATTATATTTTAGGTCAAAGCTTCCACGAGAGAAAAGATTCCTCATTCGCTAAGGATTCCAAAAATGAAAAAATCATTGATTTCGGCTGAGAAAAAACAGCAAAACCCTTCTTCCACGGGAACAAAGAAATAAAGAAGAAATAAAAAGAAATAAAGTAAATTTTTTATTTATTCCCGTGGAAGATAGAGCACTTTTATGATACTTTTTATTCACGACAAACAAGACAAATAAAGAAAATAAGAAAATACGGCGCTGTCGCGGTTCGAACCACAGACCTTGACCCCTCCATAACACCACCTTAGACCACTGTGCTACGTAGCCTGTCGACATAAGATTTTATAAATTGCATATTTGACGTAAATTTATTTCCCAGTTATTCAAAAATAATTAATTATTGAATAACCTAAAAACATTCACGATAAAATAAGTGATAACAAATTTTTATTTTTATCATAAATGAATACCCCACAAGCTCAAAATTTACCACGAATCATAACAAGGGAGGAAATGATAAAAATGATGCAAGAACATGTTAAAAATAACAAACCACTAAAATTGAGAAAATGTGGTTATGCGGTAATGATGGAAAGAGAGATGTTGTCGAAGAGGAATAAAAATTAAATTTGGATAGAGTTTAAAAATTCATCTTTATTAAATTCATCTCTTCCAATCAATTTATTTATTCTATTAAATTCTTTTATTTTTGCTTCACTCAGTTTAAGGATTGAACGATAAGTTTCTAATTTTTCGATTATTTCTTTCCTCTCTTTATCGTTTTCAACCCCACCACATTGTGGCTTCTTTTTGTAATAACATATTTTTGATTTAATTCTGTTTAGTTTCTTTTTATATTCATCGTCTGGACTCTTGACTGCTTCGTTGTTACTCATTTCTTACGAAATAAAAAAATTAAATATTATTTAAATATAATGGAGTAATAAAATAAATCGGAATTTCTATTAATTTATTGTCAACTTCAACTAATGCATTGCCGTTAATATATCTAACAAATTCAGCTATTGTGTCAAATCTTCGTCTTCTTTTTGTCATTGATTTATCAGTTTTTCCATAATCGAGATGAATCAAAACTTTATCCCCTTGTTTAAAATTCATGAGCCCCGAATTAATTTGTTCACGTTTAACATCATTCAACCTTTCCATTTGCTTTCTAATATATTCCCATTCTTTTGAAATATCATTTTTCATTTCCACCGGTTTCATGTTTATTGTTCTATGCCATGTATTATTGTAATAATATACTAACTGCTGTATGATGGAGTCATGATTTCCATCCCAGTATATCTGACCATTAACCCCTAACGCATCTCTAAGAGTTCTCATTACCGCATCAACTATTTTATTATGAAACGTATATGGAGAGGATGAAAAGTAAAAATTAATTTGTGGGAAATAATGAGCCATAGCTGCCTGAAATCCTTTATCACCATCACCCCTTATATTATCTACTCTTTCATGATCTAGTAAGTATTGAATAGCTCTTCTTGTTTCCTGTTCTGTTTTCCCTTTCACCGGAATGCAATATAAATATCTGGTGTTAATGTTAATGGCAAATAAATAAGTAACGTTTCCTCTTGAATATTCTAAATGATCGATTTCGTATGAATATGGATATGGTGCAAATGAAGGGCGACTAAATTTTTCCTTTAACGGTTGAATTTTTGGGTCAATTGGTTTATTTAATATTTGAAATCCTTTTTAAAATCTTTTTGCTTCTTTAATGTTTGAAATGGATATAATAAAGTGAATGATGAAGGATTAACTGAAGGAGGAGGAGGTACTGTCGTTGGAGGGTTTGGTGTTGCAGTGGTTTAATTTTATCTGCTTTGATTTTTGATTTTGGATTTCATTCCCCTTCATTAATTCTGGATGTATTCTATTCATTTGTTTTAAATATGCTGTATATAAAGGTTTGATATACTTTCCTGCTTCGAGTTTATGTTGAAGGATGAATTCCAAAAGTTGATCTTCATTTAAAAGTCGGGCTGAATATGGTTTAACTAATGAATCATAAATTAAAGCTTGTGCTTCATTTATGGTCTGAAGGACCTGGGCGTTTTGCACCTTTTGTTTTTGTTCCTTTGGTTTTTGCGGCTCAGGATTATATAATTTATATAATTTATATAATTCATCAATATCTTCTTCTGTTAATACTTTATTTTTGAAATCTTTCAATTGTTTAAGTTGTGATTTACTTTTTCCCTTTGAATATTCATTATTTTTAATTTTGTCTTTAATTTTAGAAATTATTTTATCATGATATTTCAAAACTTCATTTTTATAATACGAATAATAATAATCCATATCATCACCCGTTATATTTTATCATGTTTTTGGAGATATGATTTTAATTCATAATAATTAAGAAAATTTTGATTAAGTACTAAATCATCAATTAAATTTTTTAAATCTACGCTATTCATTTATATAAAAATAAAATAAGTGTTTTAAGGGTGCCCGCCTCTTTGAATCATAGTATCAAAACCATTATTTACGGTTCCTTTTGTCTCTTCTGTGGCATTTTATTAAATAAATGGCATACAACATCCATTTTCACAACATACAGCCTTAGTGTGTGCTCCTGTTAATGCAGTCTTACCGATTGTTAAGCGAGTCATTGACCCGTTTTTAAGTTGTAAATTAATATTCTGACCATCAAATATCACTTTATCATTTATTATATCCAAATAATTTTTAGGTGTTAATTGTTTATTTTGTCGTAAACTAACTCCTTTCATTTTTTGTGCAATCTTTTTAAAATCACTTCCATCAATTGAACCGTTGAATGAAGTATAACACTTAGGACATAAAGCAACCATGTTATCACCTTGTTTCTCAATTGCTAAACCCAATAACTTCTTCTCATGTGCTTTTTCTTCAGCTTTATTCTTTAATTTAGGTTTAAATTTCTCATTAAAACAGAAGAAATCAAAAGGTGCGAATTTGTAAATGTTTTTATCATAAAATTTTTTATCGGTTACAATTGCTTGAAATGCTTGAGTGTTAGGAAGATTTGGGTCGCCAGCGATTGCCCAATAAGATGAATCAGTATCACCTTCAATGAAATGAAAACGATTAACATCCATGCATTTATACATAAAATCATAAATGAAAACCAAATACCAGTATTTTGCGTTATCTAAAGTGAAGAATGCCTCTTGTAAACATGTATCACATCTATAAAATCTATCTTTAAGCATCACTTGATACGTATCCTCTCCTATTTCTCTTATGTTTTTAAACTTATTTGACATACATGCAACGCGTGCCTTCTGTGCATTCATTATTTTAGTCTTTGCGTAATTTTGTGTATTCATTGCATCGTAACCATATGATCCATTAAGTGAAATCTTGCAAAATAAACTTTTTCCTTTATTTCCTTCTAATTCAGCCTTTTGTCTTTCGTTCATAAATTGTTCGCAAATTCATTAAAACAAGTATTTTTCGTAAATGTTAAAATTGATTGAATGTCATCAATGATAAAATGAAATCTGTCTATTAGATACCAAAGATAATAAGAAGAAAATGGTTGATATTGGTTGTGTGTTGATGCTAACTGAGTTAATTTCCTCTGTTTCTGGTCAACTGGTAGATTGTTTGATTTCATGTAATTATACATAAAACCACCAATTGTTTTTTCATCTGTGATAATATCAAAGTTTCTTATTTTGGTAAAAAGTTTATGTAATCATTAATGTATTTTTCATCAATGTGACCCTTTACTTCAGCCACGAATAAAGTATTTTTCTTCTTAATTATTCCCAGTGCTTTTGCTTTCTTTGTTGCTGTATCACAAATGATAACACCATTCAATCTTCCCGGCATATACATTTTATGGTCAGTATATTGAATGAAATCATGAGGATTAGATGAAAATGATGAAGGATATAATGAATTAAAGTCAACACCAACGAAATGAGTCATAATGTTGGAAGTGTCCTCATTTGATACAGTTTTAGTTTCTGGATTATATGAAAGTTTATTAATGTGCGTGATTCCTTTAAGATTTACTCTATGTTGAACATTTGATAAACCACCAGTAATTCCATTACGGAGGATGTGATAAGCTTCAACTGAATCTAGAGTCATTGGTAAATTATTTTTTAATGCATAATTTCTTAAATTGATTCTTAAACGTTGAACATCTTCATCTTTATTTGATTTTACGACATTGCAATAACAACACATTAACTGACAATTTTCTTTGGTATGTGGTTTTTCATTATCGATTCTATCTAATGTTGGTTTATTAGCATATGTAAACGCTTTACCACACATTTTGCATTTAGATGAAAGGATTAAATCGTGATAGTATTGATAGTCATCCATTGAAACATTGTTTTTAGTATCCCTTTCTGCTTTTTCATCTTGTTTCTTATATGAATCAATTTTATATTTCCAATACTTTTTTGTTAATTCAAAACTTGATTCCACATTTTCTTCTTCTGGATATGTTTCGTTAGGATTGAAGTTCTTATATGCTAACGCGTAACGAATCATTGATGCATTCGATGATAAAGAAAGATTATGAAGCATGTCAATTTTATAAACAAATGTTTCTTCAATAATTTTATCAATTGGGTCAATCATAATTTCAACGTCTTTATTGCAATAATGAATAAAATATTCTAATCTATTCTCAAAATTTTTAGCATCATTGAGATATATTTGATAATCTGAATCGGATATTGTTTCTTGAGTTAATGCTGAATAAAATGAATCTTGAGTGAATGGTTCCACTTTATATAATTCATCTTCGTAATTCTCCCATGTGATGAATTGATAAGGGAAAAAGGATTTAACACGTGATTTATTGTTTCCGAAATCTTGAGTGAATTGGTCTAATGTTCCACCCGCTATATAATTTCTGATGTCAATAAATCTTAATTCATATGGACAGTTTGTTTTCTTTACAATGATTTGCTTAAATTGAGAAGAAGAACCCAGCATTGATTTTATTTTCCATTTTGCAGTGTTTAAATCACGAAGAATTAAATTTAAATCAAACTTTCCCGAATTAAAACCTATGATATTCACTTTATTGAATTCCTCATCTAGAAGTTCTTTAAATGCTTCCTTCTGTTTTCATTTAATGTATGGGACAAAGTCCCCGCCGTTTGGTCCGTTTGCGGCTTCATTAATTCTTCATATTGTTCAATATTTGATTTAGCAACTAATGAACAGGTTGAAAATAAAAATTCAATCCAATCAGAGATGAACGAATCACTTGATGTTAAGCAAAAATTCCTCGTAAATGTTTTATCACGGTCTACGACCTCGCCGCTTCGGTCTGAAAGACCTTCAGGACTCAAAGAGTCCGTTTGCGGCTTTATTTTGACAGTTGATGATACCATAAATGGTTTTAAGTAAGCGTTCAAAGTTGCACATTCAGAAAGTTGAAGTTCTTCTTTAGTCTCTAATGTTTCGAAGTCAAAAGTAATATAATATCTTGTTGGTTTATAATATTCCTGCAAATTATGTGCTAATAGCCATTGATATATCTTCTGTTTCGTGATATGTGGTGCATATGGTTGTTGTGTGTTTTGCAATTGAACGTCTTGAATTAATCTTCCATTATTTTCTTTACATTTCTCACAATGCTTTAAAAATCTTCTTTGGTTTTTCCTTTCTGGGTCATCACGGATAGAATATACTTCTTCTTTGCAAAAGGGGCAAACTTTATATCCTGTGAGTGCTTCAACGTCTGTAATTCTGTCAGCGTGAAGTTTTCCACATGGACTCTGTGTTAATAAAATATTTACTGTTTCAAATTCTGGATCTATCATTATTGATTCCACTAATGGAAAGTCTACCTTATTTATGTCTACGTCTTCTGGTTGAGGGTCACAATAATAAAAATCAATATTAACGTTTAACATTCTTGCTAACCTCTCACTTTCTGATGAAATGTCAAATCCTTCATATGCATCTATGGCTTCATTTAAATAACTTCTACGAGTTTTAGGATTAACACCATCAGGAATGTTATAGAAGCGTTTAAATAACCTTCTACCTTCGGCTCTTATTTGATTATCATTCATTTTAGCTGTTCCGTTTTTGTTCATTTATGTAAGAATAAAAAATTAAAAAATAAATAAAAATAAAGTTTATTTTTTTTAAAGTCCAGGGCTAAAGTCCATAAAATGAATTAAGAACACATAAATTTTTATCATCTGCGACGTGACGAATACATTTTAATTTACTCAAGAATGCGTACCCTGATACATTAAATCTAATTCCTGTCTTATTTAATTTCACAACTTTGAAAAGGAATGTATGAATAGCTATAAAATGATGAGATGATGTTTTATGGGTTGCTTCCATTTTTTCTGAAATAAATGAATAAATATAATGTTTATAAGTTTTCATATCTTTTATATTCTTAATAACGAATGGTATAGACCTTTCAACTTCGTCTTCCTTCGGTGCTGTTCTTTCATATGAAACATTATTAGTATCTTCAATAATGAAACCACAATCGCATAAAATTTTATATGTACCAATTGTTTCTTTTGATATTTTATCTAACAAATCAAAAACTTTATCAACACCTGCACATTTATTTAAATAATAATTTGTGTAAATATCATGGTCTTCTTTCTTAATCGTATTTGTTGCATATGTTACATTTTTCAGTGCTTTTTTGAATTTTTCAGAATCAAGAGGAGGTGAAAGTAATATACATGGATAATCTCCATCGTCAATAAATTGTAACTTATGTTTATGAATAAATTTTGTGCCTTCTTCTGAAAGTGTTTCATCTATTTCACCATCTAATAAATTTTTAGTAGATTCCAAAAAGTAATTTTTATATCTTTCTTCATGAGATTTTTGAACTTCTGATTCTGAAGCTGGGATATTCATTAAACCCTCTACTTCATTCTCATTATATTTTTCAACTTCTCTTAATTCCTTAATTTTTTCATCTATTTCATCTCTTATTTTTTCCAGTCTTTCAATTTCATCATATTCATCATCTTTAATCCGTTCTTCATAATATTCAGGGAAAACATCAGGTTCTTTAGGTTTTTCTTCTTCAGATGTGGGATATAAGAAATTTATAACATCATCTTTATTCATTTTTCCATCATAATCTAAATCATTTAATAACTCCGCGAATTTTTGACAATTTCTTAAATAATATTTATTAACTTCATAACTCGCCTCCTCTAATATATCCTTTATTTCCTCGTTTGTGAATCCCAATTTTTTAACGTCGTTAGTCTTGACACTCATTTTCATACGAATTAAAAAAATAAATTATTCAAAAAATGTAAGACATGAATTTTTAAAGTTTATTTTTTTATTTTTTTTATTTTTTTTATTTCATTATGTATGGGTTTAGTGAAAATTTCTTACGATTCTGAAAATTTTTAAATCTTGATTTATTCAAAAACGTAAGAATAAAAACCGTAAAAATCATACATTTTTTACTTCATATGTAAAAAAAAATGATACAAAATCGCTCAAAAATGTATGAATTCTTACGTTTACAAAAAAAGTCACAAAACCCGCAATATATACTACTGAAATATATTTTTTAATTAATATTAAATCAGAAATGGCTGCAGGATTCTTTAAAAAGTTATGGGAAGGAATTAAGAAAGCTGCAAGTTGGGTTCATCAGAAAATAATAAAACCCATTGCAAACTTTTTGGCACCAGTAGCGAAAACGGCAGGAACTATAATTGGTGGAGTATTAGGTGCTAAAGCAGGTAATCCAGCGATGGGAGCACAAGCAGGTAACGCAGTTGGTGGAATTGCTGAAGGAATACTTAATAAAATAGGAGGAAAGTAGTGGAAAAATAAATATTATTTTTATCTCAATATCGGTTGTAGTCGACGATAAACTTTATCTCCTTTATTTAATACTTCCCTTACCGGAACATTAGGTGCTATTTGTTCTGCAACGTCACTCATTGCTTCTTTATTCTTAAATATCCAATTTGCTCCTTTCTTCATTGTTTCCCAAACTTTATGCGCTCCTCTTTTTACTTTATCCCATAACTTTTTAAATATACCTGCAGCCATAGTTGATTATTTCATTAAAATTAAAAATTCATTTTCATCTTTTAATTTTGATTTTTTTATTTCATCATAAATGACGACTAACTATTTAGTGCCAAACACTAAACCAATTAATGGAAATGTATTTCATTCATTCGAAAAGATAAATGAAATATTCGCAAAGAATGACGGTAGAAGATATTATAGAGAACTTGAAAGTTCATGCTATGACTCTGATGCTCCATATTTTGATGATAAACAAACTCATTTAAGAATTACAAATCCGGCTCATGATGTGAATCAATTAGGTGACACATATATTAAACGCAAAGTTAAAGCAACTCTAGTTTCAAATAAAGCTTTCACATGTGATGCCGCTTTTAAATGCATGCGTTTATTCGTTGGTTACAAATCATCAAATCAAAGCTTTAAACAATTAGAAGTAGAAACCGAAAGAGGTGATGCTGGTTATCTTCAGATGGATTGCGCCCGTGAATCTTTCGCATTTGCAACATATAAACCAAAATCAGAAAGGAAAGTTAAAAAGTTTGTTCATTCATTATATAACAATGCAAAAATATGATAACTCAGTATGTGGTAAATATATTGACCCTTCAGAAGTTTTCAAGAAAGCAAATGAAGAAGTTGATGTCACTTTTGATATGATTATTCCGGTAAATGATTTGTTAGCATTTCAGGCGTTCGATGATTATCCTAAATCATTTGGTGATATCATTCTTAAAATTATTGTTTTCAGGGATACTTTAGTATTTTGTCAGGTTGACCCGTTAAGAGTTGCTGATTTACAAAATTATGTTTATGAAAAGATAACTGATGAAAATTATGAAAAGATTATGAATCATGTTTATAAATATGATCGCAAATTCCAACAAATCGGACTTCCTGCAAATTAATTACAAGCTTAGCCGCTACATCTGCTGACGCAACAGTTGATGACGTTATTATTTCATGCACAAAGATGGAAGTTTTAGAGGATAAATGCATTACACCAGGATACGGTTTAATTGAAGAATCAGTTAAAGCAATACCACGTTTATTCAGTAAGGAAGATCCATTCATGATTCCAGCTCAACATATTGACGTTCGTTCACTAAATGGAGGTTGCATCACTCCTGAAGGTATTAGCTCAGATTTCTCATACGCTCTTCATAATGTTACAGATGTTGTGTTAACATTTCCGAAGAATGCAATGCAAAGAACAGTTTTAGAAAATCCAATGCTTCGAGGTCTTCAGGTCACTATAGATTCCAGAAACTTCCCCGATCAAGCGATGACCACAGTGGGTGACATATTCTTTACACGTATGCTTCAAGCTTCTGATTTAGATGGAGTGAATGAATGCACGGAAGAATACGAGGACTCATTAACTAGACCACTGAATGATGATAATGGCACACCATTAGCTAGAACATGGAAAGACCAAACTTCATTCTTATGCACTATTCCAGTTCAACGTGATGGAGCGGGTATATTCTTTGATGGATTAGAAACTTTCAACTCACAAGTTACAGTACAAGTGAAAGCTTATCCAATCATTCAGGGTGTAAATGACACTTACTGTTCAAAGGTGACAAATCCTCCTCAGGTTTGGTTTACTAGGACTACATATTGGACATGGACACCGGATGAAGGTTTGAAATATCATCCAACAGGTACACCACCGCAGTATAGAAGTTCATATGATGAAATATTGATGAATAGAAATGTTTAAAATTATAAATTTATTTTTGATTAAATGGATTTAAATTCTGAAGAATTAACAGATGTATATAATACATACATAGATGATATGATTAATGAAGCATTGAGTGATAATAGAAATGCTCTATCTAAGGAAAAATTAATGAAAATTCCATATTCTGAATGTTACTTAAATTCAATCACGCAGCAATTGGTAAACAAAATAAAGGTAAAACATTAACATATTAAAACAAATTATCATTATTGCTAACACTTCACCCTATTCACACGTGTTAATTTATATCAACCGTTCAGGTTCACCTTCAGATGATACATTTGAATCTTTAAAGCATTTAATCAAAAATTCCAATTATTTATTTATCACAAGAAGAAGAAGATTATTTAAAAAACTTTTTAATGTATAAAGAATTATATAATACAATCAAGAAGCAAGATTAGAGGATAAAATTATTGATAAACAACGGGATGAATTATTTGAAACACTTTCTATTTCAAATTTTGATAGAGAATTTTTTGCATTCACTCATTTTTCTAGATGATGCCGTGAAATCAAAACTAATAACTAATGAGAAATCATATTTTAATCAATTATTAACTCAATGTCGACACATTCAGTGTTCATTCTTTATGGCTGTTCAATACTTTAAAGCATTAAGCACAAACATTAAATCAAACCTGTCCACCCTTTTCATTTTCAGTGGTTTTAGTCGTCAACAGTTGAACGTTATGCTTTATCAAGTGAATTTACCAATGAGCATTAATGAACTTTACACACAATATCAACAATTAGGAGAACATGGAAAAATAATAGTTGATTTAAATAAAGGTTCCATTAAATTCGAATAACTTTTTTATAATTAATTTTTATTTTTTATTTATAATTAAACATGACAGAAATTGCAAATCTTCTACAGGTTCCATTAAAACAAGGAACAAACAAAAAGGGTGCATATAATAGAACTATGAAAGTTCCAGACGGAATGAAAGAATTAGTCCACATTGTTGCCGGTCTTCAAAAGGATGTTAAACAAATGAGAAACGTTTTAACATTACCAGAAGCTCAAGCATATGCCAAACGTCATGGACCAAATTGGGAAGCACATGAAGCAGACATTACAGGACCAAATGGAAAGCCTGATGGAATAAATGAAGTCTTTGTTACTGATGGTCAAGGAAATATTAAAGTCATAAATGGGTATAAATTAACAATGACGGATTATCCTAAACGTAAAGCATATAATGAACGTTATCCTATGCAATTTGATGAAAATGGAAAAGCTGTTAAACAACATATCGGAGACAGTAAAGATGGACCAATTCTTTCATACCGTCATAATCCATATTCTTATTTCAATGAAGAATTAAACGCTATTGAAGAGGGACCGGAATTACCACGATATGTTAACAGTTTGATGGTCAATATGCAAATTTGAGACCTGAAATTCCAGCTAAGAAATTCTTTAAAGTTGCTTTATTCGATCCAGTGTTCAATGAACAGAAAGAAGCAATGAAAGCAGAATTTAAACCAATTCAAGTGGCAAGAATTTCTTCATCTTCACTTTCAGAAGCGTTCAAGGAATTGATAAAGAAACCACTTTATTCTCAACAAGGTTATAACTTTGATTTAATTAAAGAAAGTGATAGACGTAAATTAGAAAAATCAGATGGTTTTAAGAATGCATGTAATGAAATGATTAAAGATATTGTAAATGATAAAATAAGACTGGAAGAAACTCAAACCATTATCAATAACATAATTGGTGCAGTTACAAAGAAAGTATAAGCAAACAAGGATGAACCTTGGGATATTACCGTAACAACTAAATAAAACTTTAAATATATTTTTCTTTTTTTTATTCAATTATAAATGAGAAGACGTTTCACAAGTCAAAAGAACACAAACGCAAAAGCAGAGATTACGGTTGGTTATAATGTAAATGATGATAAATCACGAATTATTCAAAATGTTAAAGTTAATGTTAGTCCTGAATTAACAAGGTCAGCAACTCAACCAAATTTATTAACTCGTGACTTACCAAAGAAAGAGGAGGAGCAAAATAAAGAAGATGGAGACCCAATCATTTTATCTGAACCCGTAAAGAACCTGTTGAAATTCCCACTTATCCAACATACCCAGCACCACTTGATAACCCATATAAAATAGACATTAATTCTGAATTAATGAAAATATATCGCGATATCATAACTGATAATTATGATTCAATAATAAATTTAATTGACCAATCCGGTTTAATTATTTTACCTTATGAATCATTAATTCACATTATCGCCATTCTTTGTGATGTTCAAGATTCAGACGTTAAGATTCAATTTTTCATAGATGATGAGGTTTCATGCTGCGGAACAGTTGCAAAAATAAATCCTATAAAGGATATTAGCACAATTAAGATATCAAAGAACGGAACAACAACTGAACTTCATTTAACATATAATGATATTTATAATAAAATAGTTGATGAATATAAAATATCACTTGAAAAATTCTTTGTTAAGGCTATTTAATATTCAAGCATTAACATTATCGAATAATAATCCTTTGAATCATAATCGATAATAATTGACCTTTCACCAGTTTCTATCGTTTGTTTTATTTCTTTTTGTTCCCCACTATCCGGATCAGTCATTGTAATTGTTTTTGTTATAGTATCTGCTTTATCTTTAACTTCAATCTTTTTTCCATCGGGATATTTAAACCAAAATTCCAAAAATTCGATATTGTCAATCTGTTCATATTTTAATCTATCAATTACATTTTTAATACCATCTGAAAATCTTATGAAATGGTCATTATATGGGTTTGATTGAACTAAATTTGAATGAAGTGAAATATAACCTGTTGATGAATATGACATCGACTCATATTTTCTGAAAACACTAAAATTTATAACATGAATGAATTTCTTATTCGTTGAATTTATGAATTCTTGAGGTAATCTTATTCTAGTTTTATTTATCACTGGAAAATAACGCTTTACCATATTTTTAATCGTAATAAAAAATGTCAATTATCAATATTATTTCGAATAATAACTGTGAATTAAATTTAACAGTTAGTGGAATTTATAATGTTACTCTCGTTTCTGTGAGTGGTAAATTTAATCCCATTCTTTTAGACCCTTCAGATTATATATCATTTATTAAAGATGACCATGAAAAAACGTATGATATGTATATAAATAATGTGATAGTGAAATGGGATATTAACATGATTTTAAGTTATTTAAATGAATCATTTATCGTATGGTATGAAGAAAATTTTAAATCAAAACCTGATAAACTTTTTGAACTTGATGAAATAAATAACCTTATTAAATTTCCGCTGAAAATTAAATTTTGTACTCCTCGTCTTCGTTCATTGTTGGGGATATTAAATTTTGAAAAAGATGTTGGGGATGTTTTGTATTCTGACACTGGTTCTAATTTCATTTTAATCAAATGTGATAAAGTTAATACCCCAATGAGATTTTCACACCAAACATTTGACCCTAACTCTTACCCATCAATACAAAACATTTTATCCATCAACTTAAACACATTTTCTTTATCATATCCATTTCAATTATCCGGGAATTCATTTATTCTTCATTCAAAAGATTTATCAAATATTAAATTTAGAATAACTGACCTATTTGATTGTGATTTAGAATTTATGAATGAAATATTATGGCAATTTCAAATAGAAAAAATAGCTGATGAGATAACGGATTAAATATTTATTTTTAAATCGTAATAAAATGATTAAACAACAGCAACTTAAGGCACAAAACACCCAGGTCCTTCAGACCATTACATACGCCACATATGCATATAATTCAAAGACGGCAGAACAAACGCAAAGGTTGAAATATGGAGATTTGGAGATAGTATTGAAAAATGACCATTTTGAATTCGTTTGCAAAGGTGGTGCGGTGATATCAAATATAAAAGAAATTTTATTTATGAATTCAAAAATTAAAGGAATAACGGATGATATAACATCAATTCCACCAGAAGAACAAAGATATTATGCATTAAATGCATTTCCTAAAGTTTTGAAGATTGGAAGATTTAATTTAAATGAGGAATTCATAAAAGGTTTCCTAAATGACATAATGAAGAAAGCAAATTTGGTTTATGTTGATGAAAAAGATAATGAAATTAAAGAAAAGGTTGATAGTGAATTAATGAAGAAAGCAAATTTGGTTTATGTTGATGAAAAAGATAATGAAATTAAAGAAAGGGTTGAATGGTATCATGAATGGACATCAAAGATTTTAAAAACTAAAGCCGATACAGGGTGGGTTTCAGGATGTTTAGACCTTAAAGCGGATAAAACATATGTTAACGATGAGTTAAATAAGAAGGCAGATAAGGAATACGTTGATAGTGAATTAATGAAGAAAGCTGATATATCATTTGTTAATGAAGAAATAAAACAATCAGAGGTTTATTTTACCCCACCATTTTTAAATTTTATGAAATCATCAGATAAAACATTTGAAGATATTGAATGGTTATGTTTCGATGGAGTGACCATGTATTTATTTTATATAGCTGGAGTGCTTTATTATTTTAAAACAAATGATTTTAAAAACTATGAATCATTTACTCCATCCGTTTTGAATCCTGATACACGAGAGCCAATCATTAATCCAAGAATTTTTTATGTTGAATATAATAACGGCAAATTTATGGGAATGATAATAGTTGGAGATGATTTTTGCCCTTGTTATTCATTCGATTGTATCCAATGGTTCAAATGTAATTTAAATCAAGATGTTAAATTTAAATATCCAAATAATCCTATTAGATGTGTTAATAATAAATGGGTACTAATTTATGAAGTCAATCAAATTTTCATTAGTGAGGATGGGATAAATTATTATATGTTTAGTATGATGTCATCAGATTTGAAAATTGATTATACAAGTAAATGGTATTACATTAACAACATGTGTTTTATCCTACAAAATGATAAAATTTATAGATCATATTCAATACCATTTGGTCGTTTTGAACAAATTTTTCAAGCTGATGGAGACATTGAAGCTTTATGTTATGCTTCAAATGTTTGTGTTCTTGTTTCAGGTAGTATGTTGTATTCATATCCTGTAAGTTATAACAGACATATTTATTTATCACAAGATTTTTCACAGGATCCAGAGAAAACACCAAATTGGGAATTGGTTTATTCATTCACTCCAAAATTTACTCGAAATTATAGATTTACAAATTTGTTTTATATTGATGGGTATTTCATTGCTTTTGGATGTGGTGATTTAGTAAATATCAGTAGTGATGGAAAAAATTGGTCTGAAATCACAAAATTTCAAGATGTTAAAAAAGCAATTTTCAAAAATAATATGTTAATATTGATGACAAGACCAATTTTAACTTCTTACACGATTTCAATATTATATAATAAATTCAATATTCATAATGGATTAAAGAAGAAAGCAGATAAGGAATGGGTTAATACTGAGTTAAAGAAGAAAGCAGATAAGGAATGGGTTAATACTAAATTAAATACAATGTTTGAGATGATTTACCCCATTGGTTCAATATATACATCAATGAATTCAACAAATCCATCAACATTATTTGGATTTGGTACATGGCAGCAGATAACCGATCGTTTTTTATATTGTACAAACTCATCAAAACAAACCGGTGGAAGTAAAACAATTACGGGTGAAAATTTACCTGCTCACAGTCATTACGTTAATTTAAACACAACCGAAGCAGGATGGCATAAGCATAGATATTGGGATTGGTCAGGAATGACAAAAGGTAAAGGATATGATGTTAAAGATGACGTTAAATTTGCTATTAATTGTTACTGGAACGATACACAGGGTTCAGGTAATCATACACATAATGTTTCAGGATATACACAAACGACGGGACAGAGTAAAGATTACATGCCGCCCTATATGACAGTTTATGCATGGTATAGAGTTCAATGAATGCTCAATGTTTGTGAAACAAACTTTAGGAGCTCCAAAAGAGTGAACGGCATAATTTAAATTTTTATTTTAGTATAAATGAAGATTCTACCATATGGTGTTATTGGAAGAGATAAAGATGGAAACCCAATATTTGATCCAAAGTTAAAATTAAAGTTACTGACAAGACAACAACTTGAAAAGTTATTGAAACCAAAACAGGATGAAAAAATGAGAAAGAAAAAAATTTAAATTATGTAATTTTATTTTTATCATAAATGACAAAATTAATTAAGCCAACTATTTCTAAATTAATGTTACCAATGAAATCATTTCGTGGAGTAATTATCCCAGGTTCTTCACAATTAGCCAGGGTAAGTGTTGGGACTCAAGGTGGAACATTAGTGAATCCATTCAAATTATTAACTAAAGATGAAGTTAATTAAATGATGATAAAATAACTAATGAGGGGTCCCTCGGTCCCTCGGTCCCTCGGTTAATTAACATCTTTTTGAAAATGATGACAACATGACATTTTGACAACAGGGGAAAAAAAAGGAGGAAATTCATGTCTTACATTTTTTGAATAAATGAGGGGTCCCTCGGTCCCTCGGTCCCTCGGTTAATTAACATCTTTTTGAAAATGATGACAACATGACATTTTGACAACAGGGAAAAAAAGGAGGAAATTCATGTCTTACATTTTTTGAATAAATGAGGGGTCCCTCGGTTAATTAACATCTTTTTGAAAATGATGACAACATGACATTTTGACAACAGGGGAAAAAAAGGAGGAAATTCATGTCTTACATTTTTTGAATAAATGAGGGGTCCCTCGGTCCCTCGGTCCCTCGGTTAATTAACATCTTTTTGAAAATGATGACAACATGACATTTTGACAACATAGTGGGATTAATGCAAAAATAAATTCCAATCATACTTTATAAAGCTTCATTTACAGGTATTTCATCGTCAGTAAATGAATCCTCATTATCATTTGGTTCAACCTGTTTATATAATCCTTTCATTTCTTCTTTCAAAACATAATACCACGTATGTTTACCGTCTGTTTTTCTTTGTTTCTTTTCACATTTATCCTTAATGCTCATTTGAAAATTCTTGTCTTTCATGTCTGATGGTTTGCAGAATAGAGCATTTTTACACATCATACCTGCACACAATTCATCATAATGTGTATTTATCCATTCATCTAAAGGATTTGTTGATAATTCCATTAAATCTTGTTTGGCTTCAGTCATCGGTATGATTCGTACATTAAATGATGAAAGGTCGTAATTGATAAAATATGTTAGTAAATTATCATAAAATTCCTTTGTGCATGAATCCATTAAATTCTTGAAGTAATCAAATTGACCCTTAAATTTACCATTAACCCTTAAAACTGTATATCTTCTGTCTCCAACTTCAATTTTGACAGGGTAAACGTTATTAGTTACGAAAATAAAATTGGCAACATTCTGAGCAGTTCTTCTGGGTTGATTCTTTTCATTAATTCTTATCTCATTATCCGTTATAATTGATTTCAAAGCGTTGAAGTTTGCGAGTCTATCTTCACCTACATTCTTGAGTTCATTAAGTACAAGAAACATTTTATTTTCAACAACTGAATTGAAATTACCCGTTAGCTCACTTATTTCAGTAATGTTTTTACATGAATAACCGGCGAGAAGTTCAGAAATAATGTCTGTAAATCTGTTTTTACCTATTCCCTGAAGTCCTTTCAAAATAATTGCTGTTTCATTCTTGATTCCGGGATGTTGAATCATTGATGCAATCCAGCCGAGTAGGTATTTATACACTTCATCGTTATTATCACAAATGGCTTCTTTAATGAAATCATAAACATCTCAATTTTTGAGTAATCAGGCTTTTCGAGAACGTTGTATTTATAACCTTGAAACGTTGAGAAAACATCTGGGGAATCAGATTTAAAGCAAACACCCATAACGGTTAATGAGGATAATTGATTTAGTAGTACGTCCCATGCTGTTATGGTTTTACCTTCTTCTTTAAATAATTTAATCATTTTGAGTGACTCTTTCATGTTTGATTGAAGAACGAATGATATTTGATTCATTTTATCATGAATATATAGTCTTTTTGAATGAAGTATTTGTTTCCACAATCTACAAAACGAATGACACGTGATAAATCCTCAATTACTTCAGAACTGTTTTTATACTGATGATTTTCAGCTTTACGTCTAATATCTGTTATCAAAAACGAGTCATCAAGTTTTATATCAAATGTTATTTTTGGCTTACGTAATAAAGGTAAAACATATTCATCATAATATTCCTTTTGATAAAGTTTTAGAATCTTACCAAAACAAATGGAGAAGTCATTAAATGTGCATATCTATCACGTGCTTTTTCAAAATTACTTTTTGCATTTTCTGTTAAACTGCAGAAGTTATAAACGTTGTCGTATGCTTCATTAATTAAATGATTAGGTAACGAATTAATAGCTTGAAACAGTGTGAATAATGTAACTTCTTTTTCTAAATTCATGTTTCCACCATCATTATGTACTTCAAAATCACAGATGCCATCAACTATGCTCTGGGCAAGTTTATCGTCAATGTTTACATCTTTGTCTTCATTCATTATATTCTTTATTTCTTCGTTCTTTTGTTCAACTCTTACCTTAATATTCAAATCATTTAATATATCGTTTACTGTTCTAGTTAATGTTGAATCATAACTTCCACGAATGAATGAGTATGTATTGATTGGTTCTTGCATTCTTGCGAACTCTTGAATCAACCATAACCACTAATGAACGCTTTGAATCATCCATTGAAGTCATGATATCGATATCATAATCATTGCAGGAATAACATTTAATCATTCTGTTCGAGGTTGAATAGAAGAAATTAGTGTTGCAATAAATGTGAAGACCTCCTGAAGCGGTTTTAACGATAACATCTTTATCCGAAAGTTTTGATAAAATATCTTTTCTAACTGTTTCTTTAAGTTCATCATTGTAGATTTATTGATATCAACATCTATAATCGTTAAATTTGAATTTTATTTACTAATAAAGCATACCAGTTTTCCTTCCTCTTCCTCCATCATGTTTGAGGTAGTTATGTAAATCAATCTTGTTTTCACCAATTCTTTCGTTGAGGGTTTTAGTTTCTGCCACAACTAATTCTCCAACTAATGAATCAATAACTTTTTCATCAGAAACGATAAAGTCGATGTTGTTGTTTGTTGCTGTCATTTATATAGGAATAAAAAAATAAAAATAACTTTAAAACTAACTTTATTTTTGTAAGACATGAATTTCCTCCTTTTTTTCCCTGTTGTCAAAATGTCATGTTGTCATCATTTTCAAAAAGATGTTAATTAACCGAGGGACCGAGGGACCGAGGGACCCCTCATTTATTCAAAAAATGTAAGACATGAATTTCCTCCTTTTTTTCCCCTGTTGTCAAAATGTCATGTTGTCATCATTTTCAAAAAGATGTTAATTAACCGAGGGACCGAGGGACCGAGGGACCCCTCATTTATTCAAAAAATGTAAGACATGAATTTCCGCAAATTCTTTCACAAACTTTAGAACAGCATAATTTAAATTTTTATTTTTATCATAAATGGATACCCCACAAGCTCAAAATTTACCACGAATCATAACAAGGGAGGAAATGATAAAAATGATGCGAGAACATGTTAAAAATAACAAACCACTAAAACTGAGAAAATGTGGTTATGCAGTAATGATGGAAAGAGAGATGTTGTCGAAGAGGAATAAAAATTAAATTTGGATTGAGTTTAAAAATTCATCTTTATTAAATTCATCTCTTCCAATCAATTTATTTATTCTATTAAATTCTTTTATTTTTGCTTCACTCAGTTTAAGGATTGAACGGCAAGTTTCTAATTTTTCGATTATTTCTTTCCTCTCTTTATCGTTTTCAACCCCACCACATTGCGGCTTCTTTTTGTAATAGCATATTTTTGATTTAATTCTGTTTAGTTTCTTTTTATATTCATCGTCTGGACTCTTGACTGCTTTGTTGTTACTCATTTCTTACGAAATAAAAAAATTAAATATTATTTAAATATAATGGAGTAATAAAATAAATCGGAATTTCTATTAATTTATTGTCAACTTCAACTAATGCATTGCCGTTAATATATCTAACAAATTCAGCTATTGTGTCAAATCTTCGTCTTCTTTTTGTCATTGATTTATCAGTTTTTCCATAATCGAGATGAATCAAAACTTTATCCCCTTGTTTAAAATTCATGAGCCCCGAATTAATTTGTTCACGTTTAACATCATTCAACCTTTCCATTTGCTTTCTAATATATTCCCATTCTTTTGAAATATCATTTTTCATTTCCACTGGTTTCATGTTAATAGTTCTATGCCATGTATTATTGTAATAATATACTAACTGCTGTATGATGGAGTCATGATTTCCATCCCAGTATATCTGACCGTTAACCCCTAACGCATCTCTAAGAGTTCTCATTACGCATCAACTATTTTATTATGAAACGTATATGGAGAGGATGAAAGTAAAAATTAATTTGTGGGAAATAATGAGTCATACTGCCTGAAATCCTTTATCACCATCACCCCTGATATTATCTACTTTTCATGATCTAGTAAGTATTGTATAGCTCTTCTTGTTTCCTGTTCTGTTTTCCCTTTCACCGGAATGCAATATAAATATCTAGTGTTAATGTTAATGGCAAATAAATAAGTAATATTTCCTTTTGAATATTCCAGATGATCGATTTCGTATGAATAAGGTGAAGGTGCAAATGATGGACGACTAAATTTTTCTTTTAATGGTTGAATTTTCGGGTCAATTGGTTTATTTAATATCTTGAAACCCTTTTTAAAATCTTTTTGTTTCTTTAATGTTTGAAATGGATATAATAAAGTGAATGATGAAGGATTAACTGGAGGGGGAGGTACTGTCGTTGGGGGTTTTGGTGTTGCAAGTGGTTTAATTTTATCTGCTTTGATTTTGGATTTCATTCCCCCCTTCATTAATTCCGGATGTATTCTATTCATTTGTTTTAAATATGCTGTATATAAAGGTTTGATATACTTTCCCGCTTCGAGTTTATGTTGAAGGATGAATTCCAAAAGTTGATCTTCATTTAAAAGTCGGGCTGAATATGTTTTAACTAATGAATCATAAATTAAAGCTTGTGCTTCATTTATGAGCTGCTGAACGTCCAAACTTTTCTCTTTTGGCTTTTGCGGCTCAGGATTATATAATTTATATAATTCATCAATATCTTCTTCTGTTAATACTTTATTTTTGAAATCTTTCAACTGTTTAAGTTGTGATTTACTTTTTCCCTTTGAATATTTTCCTTCTTTAATGTTCTCTCTTAAACGTTTAATTATTTTATCATGATATTTCAAAATTTCGTTTTTATAATACCGATAGTATTCACCATATCATCACCGTAATTTTTCATCATTTTTGGAGATATGATTTTAATTCATAATAACTAAGAAAATTTTGATTAAATACTAAATCATCAATTAAATTTTTAAATCTACGCTATTCATTTATATAAAAAAAAAAAATGTTTAAGGGTGCCCGCCTCTTTGTCTCTTCTGGCATTTCATTAAATAAATGGCATACAACATCCATTTTCACAACATACAGCTTTAGTGTGTGCTCCTGTTAATGCAGTCTTACCAATTGTTAAGCGAGTCATTGACCCATTTTTAAGTTGTAAATTAATATTTGACCATCGAAAATGACTTTATCATTTATTATATCCAAATAATTTTTAGGTGTTAATTGCTTATTTTGTCGTAAACTAACACCTTTCATTTTTTGTGCTATCGTTTTGAAGGAGTCTTCACCAATCATTCCGTTGAATGATGTATAACACTTAGGCATAAAGCAACCATGTTATCACCTTGTTTCTCAATTGCTAAACCCAATAACTTCTTCTCATGTGCTTTTTCTTCAGCTTTATTCTTTAATTTAGGTTTAAATTTCTCATCAAAACAGAAGAAATCAAAAGGTGCGAATTTGAAAATGTTTTTATCATAAAATTTTTTATCGGTTACAATCGCTTGAAATGCTTGAGTGTTAGGAAGATTTGGATCGCCAGCGATTGCCCAATAAGATGAATCAGTATCACCTTCAATGAAATGAAAACGATTAACATCCAGCATTTATACATAAAATCATAAATGAAAACCAAATACCAGTATTTAGCATTATCTAAAGTGAAGAATGCCTCTTGTAAACATGTTTCACATCTATAAAATCTATCTTTGAGCATCACTTGATATGTATCCTCACCTATTTCTCTTATGTTTTTAAACTTATTTGACATACATGCAACGCGTGCCTTCTGTGCATTCATTATTTTAGTCTTTGCGTAATTTTGTGTATTCATTGCATCGTAACCATATGATCCATTAAGTGAAATTTTGCAAAATAAACTTTTTCCTTTATTTCCTTCTAATTCAGCCTTTTGTCTTTCGTTCATAAATTTGTTCGCAAATTCATTAAAACAAGTGTTTTTCGTAAATGTTAAAATTGATTGAATATCATCGATGATAAAATGAAATCTGTCTATTAGATACCAAAGATAATAAGAAGAAAATGGTTGATATTGGTTGTGTGTTGATGCTAACTGAGTTAATTTTCTCTGTTTCTGGTCAACGTGTAGATTGTTTGATTTCATGTAATTATACATAAAACACCAATTGTTTTTTCATCTGTGATAATATCTAAGTTTCTTATTATCGGTAAAAAGTTTATGTAATCATTAATGTATTTTTCATCAATGTGACCCTTTACTTCAGCCACGAATAAAGTATTTTTCTTCTAATAATTCCAGCTTTTGCTTTCTTTGTTGCTGTATCACAAATAAAACATCTTCTAATCTTCCCGGCATATACATTTATGATCGGTGTATTGAATGAAATCATGAGGATTTGATGAAAATGATGAAGGATATAATGAATTGAAATCAACACCAACGAAATGAGTCATGATGTTGGAAGTGTCCTCATTTGATACTGTTTTAGTTTCTGGATTATATGAAAGTTTATTAATAATGTGGTGATCCTTTAAGATTAACACGATGTTGAACATTTGATAAACCACCAGTAATTCCATTACGGAGGATGTGATACGCTTCCACTGAATCTAAAGTCATTGGTAAATTATTTTTTAATGCATAATTTCTTAAATTGATTCTTAAACGTTGAATCTTCATCTTTATTTGATTTTACGACATTGCAATAACAACACATTAACTGACAATTTTCTTTAGTATGTGGTTTTTCATTATCGATTCTATCCAATGTTGGTTTATTTGCATATGTAAACGCTTTACCACACATTTTACATTTAGATGAAAGGATTAAATCGTGAAAATATTGATAGTCATCCATTGAAACATTATTTTTGGTATCTCTTTTCACCTTTTCATCTTGTTTCTTATATGATTCAATTTTATATTTCCAATACTTTTTCGTTAATTCAAAACTTGATTCCACATTTTCTTCTTCTGGATATGTTTCGTTAGGATTGAAGTTCTTATATGCTAACGCGTAACGAATCATTGATGCATTAGATGATAATGAAAGATTATGGAGCATGTCAATTTTATAAACAAATGTTTCTTCAATAATTTTATCAATTGGGTCAATCATAATTTCAACGTCTTTATTGCAATAATGAATAAAATATTCTAATCTATTCTTAAAGTTTTTAGCATCATTGAGATATATTTGATAATCACTATCTGATATAGTTTCTTGAGTTAATGCTGAATAAAATGAATCTTTCGTGAATGGTTCCACTTTATATAATTCTTCTTCGTAATTTTCCCACGTGATGAATTGATAAGGGAAAAAGGATTTAACACGTGTTTTATTGTTTCCGAAATCTTGAGTGAATTGGTCTAATGTCCCACCCGCTATATAATTTCTGATGTCAATAAATCTCAATTCATATGGAACGTTTGTTTTCTTTACAATGATTTGCTTAAATTGTGAAGATGAACCCAGCATTGATTTTATTTTCCATTTTGCAGTGTTTAAATCACGAAGAATTAAATTTAAATCAAACTTTCCCGAATTAAAACCTATGATATTCACTTTATTGAATTCCTCATCTAGAAGTTCTTTAAATGCTTCCTTCTGTTTCTCATTTAATGTATGGGACTTCATTAATTCTTCATATTGTTCAATATTTGATTTAGCAACTAATGAACAGGTTGAAAATAAAAATTCAATCCAATCAGAGATGAACGAATCACTCGAAGTTAAGCAAAAATTCCTTGTATATGTTTTATCGTTTAATTTAACCGTTGATGATACCATAAATGGTTTTAAGTAAGCGTTCAAAGTTGCACATTCAGAAAGTAGAAGTTCTTCTTTAGTCTCTAATGTTTCGAAGTCAAAAGTAATATAATATCTTGTTGGTTTATAATATTCCTGCAAATTATGTGCTAATAGCCATTGATATATCTTCTGTTTCGTGATATGTGGTGCATATGGTTGTTGTGTGTTTTGCAATTGAACGTCTTGAATTAATCTTCCATTATTTTCTTTACATTTCTCACAATGTTTTAAAAATCTTCTTTGGTTTTTCCTTTCTGGATCATCACGGATAGAATATACTTCTTCTTTGCAAAAGGGGCAAACTTTATATCCTGTGAGTGCTTCAACGTCTGTTATTCTGTCAGCGTGAAGTTTTCCACATGGACTCTGTGTTAATAAAATATTTACTGTTTCAAATTCTGGATCTATCATTATTGATTCCACTAATGGAAAGTCTACCTTGTTAATGTCTACGTCTTCTGGTTGAGGGTCACAATAATAGAAATCAATATTAACATTTAACATTCTCGCTAATCTCTCACTTTCTGATGAAATGTCAAACCCTTCATATGCATCTATTGCTTCATTTAAATAACTTCTACGAGTTTTAGGATTAGCACCATCAGGAATGTTATAGAAGCGTTTAAATAACCTTCTACCTTCTGCTCTAATTTGATTATCATTCATTTTAGCTGTTCCGTTTTTGTTCATTTATGTAAGAATAAAAAATTAAAAAATAAATAAAAATAAAGTTTATTTTTTAAAGTCCAAGGCACAAAGTGCCCAGGGCTAAAGTCCATAAAATGAATTAAGAACACACAAATTTTTATCATCTGCAACGTGACGAATACATTTTAATTTACTCAAGAATGCGTAACCTGATACATTAAATCTAATTCCTGTCTTATTTAATTTCACAACTTTGAAAAGGAATGTGTGAATAGCTATGAAATGATGACGAGATGATTTATGTGTTGCTTCCATTTTTTCTGAAATAAATGAATAAATATAATGTTTATAAGTTTTCATATCTTTTATGTTCTTAATAACGAATGGTATAGACCTTTCAACTTCGTCCTCCTTCGGAGCTGTTCTTTCATATGAAACATCAACGGTATCTTCAACAATGAAACCACAATCGCATAAAATTTTATATGTACCAATTGTTTCTTTTGATATTTTATCTAACAAATCAAAAACTTTATCAACACCTGTACATTTATTTAAATAATAATTTGTGTAAATATCATGGTCTTCTTTCTTAATCGTATTTGTTGCATATGTTACATTTTTCAGTGCTTTTTTGAATTTTTCAGAATCAAGAGGAGGTGAAAGTAATATACATGGATAATCTCCATCGTCAATAAATTGTAACTTATGTTTATGAATAAATTTTGTGCCTTCTTCTGAAAGTGTTTCGTCAATATCACCATCTAATAAATTTTTAGTAGATTCCAAAAAGTAATTTTTATATCTTTCCTCATGTGATTTTTGAACTTCTGATTCTGAAGCTGGGATATTCATTAAACCTCTACTTCATTCTCAGCATTTCTTAATTCCTTAATTTTTTCATCTATTTCATTTCTTAATTGTTCCAATTTCTCAATCTCATCGTTATAATATTCATCTTGTTTAATTTTTTCTTCAAAATATTCAGGAGGTGTTTCAAGACTCTCTGAGCCCAGGTCCTCTGGACCATAAAGAGGAATATTCTCCTGTTTTTCAACTTTTTTGGGATATAAATATCTCATTATAGCCTTTTTAGTAATTGGTCCGTTATATTTAAATTCATTCAACAATCCGGAAAACTCTTTCACATTCTGCATATATGTTGGATAAGAACCGTCTCCAAAATTTTCTAAAATATTTTCTAATTCTGAATTAGTGAACTTTAAAGATTTCAATGAATTAGTTGTTATACTCATTTATTATAAAATAAAAGATGAAAAAATATTTTTGATTAATAAGGAATTAATTTCATTTTATGTCTTATAATGTGCGCATATGTATTTAAAAGGCATTCATTGAATTGCTTTTCAATCTCTTTCTTTTTTTCATCTTCGAATATTATATCATTTTCATGTTCGAAGCTTGTAAGTTTGTTATCTTCAAATATTATATTAGTTTCATATATCAAATTATGATATCGGTCATATTCTTTTAAGTGATAAATAAATACAAAATTTACGGTTCCTTTAATTTTAAATTCAAAATTAATTTTACAACAGCTTTGTGGATCAATTAGTAAATCAATCAAATAATGTTCAAAATCAGATATTATTCTTTTTCCATACATTTTATATTAAATAAAAAATTGACACCATATTTGGAATCTATGCAAAAATATATTCTTTTTATTAATGGTAATATAGGAATTGTAGGAATAAAAACTTTTTATAAATTATTCATAAATTTTTAAAATCTGCTATTCGGAAGTATGTTCAAAAATCATTCAATTATGTATTTCATTATGGTAGTGAATCTTTTATTCATGAAAATAATTATTTCTAATTTCTTTTACTCTCTCATACATACTAGATTTGAAGAATTCAGAACATTTCCCATAATCTCCTAAATGTTTTCTTATCTTATTGGTTTTCCATTCATTATATGAAACTGAATAAACTTTATCTTTATCTTTACACCTTTCATCACTTCCAATATATTTATATCTCAGTTTTGATTTAGCATTTTCATATTCATTAACGTTTAATAATTCACAGTCTTCCTTTTTAAATTGATGTTTAAGATATTCAGGATTAACAATTCTATAATATTGCTTCCCTTTAAATCTTTGAATATAAACAGGAACACCATCCTCTAAAATTCGATAATCTATTTTATCTGGTTTTACTTGTTGGGTCATTTATGTAAGAATAAAAAAATAAATTATTTTAAAAATAATGTTAAAAATAATGATACAAAATCGTTCAATATTGTATGAATTCTTACGTTTACAAAAAAAGTCACACAACCCGTCATATACTACTACTATATACAGCTCATTGTTGAAATACTGATATTTTCCTAAATCTCACATAACTATGAATATAATAGATGAATTATATCGTTTAAACAGCCAATTTTAAGAAATTTAATAATGAAATTAAGAATGAGTAAGATCAAAGCCAAAATGTAAGAAAATCAATGTTATTCCATTAGATAGAATTGCCTGAATGTATCTGAAAGGCAGAACAATGAAATATTTATGAAATAATCGAGAATTAAGAAAAAATGTTATCAAAAGAAAAAAATAAAAGAAAATATAAATTGCATTCGTCAACACAATGCACATGTACGAACTGAGACAAAATCTTTTAAAATTATGAAATAGTTAAAAAAATGGTGAATATAAAGAAAATGATAAGTGGAATTATGTATTTAAAGAGGAGATTGTGAGTGAAATAAGAACCATTTGAAAGCATACCAGAATAGCAAACTGTTCCGCAATCATAACTTGAATGCGGAACTTTTACCGAAAATAGTTAATTATACACTACAAATCTTTTAATAACAACCATATATCTAACCTTATACTTAAATAAATGAACCAAAATTCATAATTACTTATTCTTGAAATAAATTTTACCATTTCTTTCACTAAATCTCATTTTATAATACACCTTCCGAAATCTATTATTTCGGTGGTCATAAGAAACTTCTTACTTCTCTGATCCGATGTCAAACGCACAATTATGCCAAGTAAGCTCAATGTAAAACTTGCACTGACAATATTTCCCGAAAGGCAACATAGATTACGATCAGAGTACATATAAAACTCTTGTCGGTCAAAATTCTTTAATCAGGTTAATAATACTGACAATCTGCAATTTTATCCTGTTAAAAGTATTGATTTGAAGGTAATAAATATCATTTATTTTCGTAAGAATATTGATTTCATCTCAATTTGCGTATTAAGTGATCACGAAGAAGCACGAAAAAAATCGTACTAAAATGAATGCCTGTTTTTTATTGTATCCGTAATTTCTCACAAATTGTTTACAAAATTTAAGCTATTACGGAAATATAAATAAACAATTCAAAAATCAAAATTTGAAATTTAAATTGAAAATGTGCTTAATTCATGCCAAAAACGCAATATAATAAACAAAAAAGAAAAATGAAATTTATAAATAGTTTAGTCGGTTTTTGCATTTTTAAAATGTTAGTCACCTTTCTCCTTCCAAAGTGAAAAAATTGTTTAAAATATAAAAAGAATTTTTATTCGCATAGGCGACAAACAAGGATTTATAAATAAATAATGGGGCTTTGAGTATTGATCTGAATTGAATCAGATAATTAGCCGTAAAAAATCTTCTAATAACGATTTCTCATGCATGAAAGATGGCTATGAGTGGCGTTAATGAGGGCGTTTGATAATTGGAGTTGGACATAAAATTTGGAGATCTTAATTTTTGAGAATTTTGGTGCGATCTTACTGGTAAAAGCAAGAGTATGGAAGGAGATTGAACTGAGAAAAAAACTAGAGCATGCAAAAGAATCATGCTACAGCTTAGTTGAATGTCATTTATGCAAATAAAAATATCTTTTTCAAATTTCAAACAAATTTTTGCCACTTTTTGAAAGAAGATAAGGTAACAAACATTTTAAAATGCAAAACCTAGACTTAAACTATGCCGAAATGTGAGCTCACCGTTACGGTTTTTTCTTTTTTTGGGGGCTCGCAAGCTCGCCCCCAAAGAAAAAACCGTAACGGTGACTAACATTTAGGAAAAATGTGCATGATGTTTGATAAGGGGAAATGAGATTTTTTTACGAAAAAATCAAAGTAGTTAAAATGTATTTATAAGTCTATCTGATTAATATTTGCATGTTCTAACGTCAGAAATCAAATTTTTGAGCCTAAAGAATCATAAGGCGTCAAAAATTTTCTCACTGGGTTTTCGTCTATCAATCCCAGATCATTATATACGCAACCAATCAAAAATCTGATATGGGAGTCCAAGGCTAACTTTTTGTTGTCTACCTAATAAAAGAGGAAGCAGCATTAGTGAGAATAATCGCAAATATTCAATTTAAATTATCTTTTTATTCTTAATTTAAAGTGACAAAAAGAATAAAAAACCTATTCTAAGGCATGTTGTTATGTAAATGAGACTAGACATCATATTTTATGTTATGAAAAAAAAATATTTAGAATTTTAGAACAAAATAAATAGAAAAAATAGCATAACTTATGGATGTGCGTATATTAAATTTAATAAATTAAGAGAAATTATTTTTGGCGCCAAAATTATTCGTTAACTCTCAAATTTTTCTGAGTCAATAAGCCGCCAAAAAGTGTCATTTTGTTTCGTTAGAGAAAGATGAATTGTCCATGTCATCCAATCGGGAACAAGGGGGATGGGGATTAGATGATAAAGAAGCAATTCATGCTCTCTATCTGAAGCAATCAGACTTACCAGCAACAATGTGAATCAGTCTTTCACTGAATGAGTAGGTGTTGGAAGAACTGTTCTCTAAAGCGATACAGTTGCGCTACATGTTCGTCAACTTGTCTAGAAATAAATATATCATTTGTTTTATACGTTTTTTCGTAATAAATCTATTTGTATTTGTTGTATTTGAGTATGAAGATAACAAAAACTACGGCATAAGACGCAGTACACTGGGCTTCGTTGCCATTTTATTTACCATGTTAAGAATAAACTTAACAGACATGCTTTGTTTTCGACGAAGCCATCTAAAATAACGTACATCTAAATAAAACTAAAAAACTGTAAAATTTCTTTATTTGATAGTATACTTCAAATTATGCACTATACCTTCTAGAATTCTATAACACTCTTTGCATATAATTTTTTTTAAAAAAAGTTATATCTCGACAAAAATATGATTTATCAATAGAGTATGTAAAATAAAACTCATTCGCAGTATTAAAAAATCGTAAATCTTTCCAAAAAAATTTTGAATTACAAATTTTAAAACTTAAAACAACATTTTTTGAAGCGAAAAAACGAAATCTAATTTTTTTTGGAAAATTTAGAATAAATAGAGCTCTTTAACTCGTCGAATACAAATTGTTTTCAAGTTTTTTTCGACCGGAAATTGAACTTTTAGAGTTTATACAATAAGATTCAGAGGGGGGCACAAACTTGCCCAGTGAGGTGAAGTGAAAAGTGACATGTTTACATGTCAGAAATGTAAAGCATCAGATTTGAAACAAAAAATGTATTAATTTATTATTATATGATAGAGAGATTTGGTAAGTTACTATCAAATTTGTAAGTAAGGGAAAAAAGTAAGAAAGAAAAAAATTTTTAAAAATAAAAAGCCACTCGCTTCGCTCGCGGCTGACGAAAAGAACAGATTCGAAAAAAAGATTATACGAAACTACGAAACTAAGCCACTCGCTTCGCTCGCGGTTTAAGTAAACAACATATTTCAGATTATCGATACTAAAAATTTTTTTATTTTATTACATTTTTTTTGCTTTTTTTTAAAGCTTCTTAACTTAAATCATGGAATGTCTCAAAGACAAAAGTAGCATATAGCATGTAAAGCTAAAGAAAGATAATCATAATTAATACCTTAATTTTTAATATTACGCATTTTTAGGTGCAAAATTTAAAAACATTCTAATACAATAGAGCAGTTTCCAAAAGTAGCATACAGCATGTAAAGCTAAAGAAAGATAATCATAATTAATACCTTTAAAGTTTAAAATCTTGATTTTTTTTAAAATCAAATATTTATAACTTTAATACATACAGCTTAAACCTTATACTTGTTTTCTCTTGTGAGAAAGCAATCTTACAAAGCTAACAATCCTAAAAAATAAAGAATTAAAATTTAATAATTTAATCTAAAATTAAAATCAAAATTAAATAAAATGAGTTCTTTGTAATAATACTTTCAATGTAGGATATATTTTAGTGGGATCTATTGAGTCATCACTAACAGCATTGAGCAATCTATTGAGCATTGAAATACTCTCGATTTTTCTTTGTCTTTTTACATCAATTTATGTGTTAGTTGCTTTTTCCATGATCCTAATGAACGGTCATCTGCTGGATTTTGATCAATTTTGAGTTTGATAACGAAAGATGGTATCACTTTTGTATAAATTTCTATAATAACATCATCAATTCTGAGATTTTTTCGATCAGGAAAATAGTCATGTTTGAGTGTTCTAAAATGAGCTTCGGCAATATTGTTAGTTGCGTCGCCTTCACGCCTGTCACGAGCAATCCATCTTGATATGTTGTAACGCCATTGTCTGTTAAAGTATTGAGATGCTGTTGGATCTGTGTCGAGCAACTCCAGAACTTGATCATAGGCAGCATTTGCTTCTTCCTCATGTTCTGCATCTAATTTGAAGACTAAATCCTTCATCAAATTATAGAATTGTTCAAATTTTTCTTGAGAAGAAAACTTATTTGATTTGCGAAGAATTGCACGAAGAACATGTACTCCGCACCAAAGTATTTGAGCTTGTGGAATGCTTTCTTCTATTGCTTGAGCTATCTGTGGAGCACAGTCCATGCTAATGTATTCTGGCTCAATTGTTACCCATCTGAGATAGGCGCACACGCAAACTTGAATGTTTTGATAAGTGTCTGGTTGACAAAAGAAATATAAAAAAGGGAAAATGTGAAAATCTTTGATTTTGCCAGTAAATGCATACAATGGAATGTTTGATCGCAACAATTTATAGGTGCTGTCTATATGAAATGTCTTGATACTATGCGCATAAGCTTTGCCTTCAAAAGGCGCGTAATAGAAACACATATTATTGTCTGAGACTTCAAATGCAATGAGATCATCTGGAGATTCTTCTTGTACTGTCTGAACAAAGATTTGCAATGACACAACATCGTCAGGAGAATATCTAGTTTGAAGAGCATGTATTCTCTCTGCAAATCGTTTGATTGCACGTGGTTTTTGAGCGTACATCTCTGGAATGGACGGACCTGTAAGAGGAATTTCAAGATCTTTGAATGCATTTAGCTGTGCTATTGCTCTTTGATTGTCATCTGTTTGGAAGTAATGTTCTAAATATTTGCGATAAAAGACAGACGAATATTGACTTTTGTCATTTGGGGCGGAATGATCATGTTCTTCAACTATTCTGATTAGTTTGTATTTATTTTGATCCAAGATTGCAACATTAAAATGTGCAGGACATTTTGGATATTTGCAGTGGAATGAAATCTGAGATCTTTCTTTCCTGACACGTTCACCATATCCATACTGTGCTTGTATTTCTTGTTTAACTCCAAATTTACAAAGATCCATAACAGTAAAGATAGTTTCTTCTTCTAATTCCATTTGAAATTGAAATGAAAATTAAAAATTCAGAAATTTGAATAGATTTGATCTGTAATTAAATGAGAATAGCAGTTTGTTCGTCATTGTTTGAGGCAAGAGTATTATAGGAATATTATATGATGGATTTGAGTTGCATATAAAGAGTGCAAAAGGATAAAGAGAGAAATTTTGTTAGATTAAATTATTAAATTTTAATTCTTTATTTTTTAGGATTGTTAGCTTTGTAAGATTGCTTTCTCACAAGAGAAAACAAGTATAAGGTTTAAGCTGTATGTATTAAAGTTATAAATATTTGATTTTAAAAAAAATCAAGATTTTAAACTTTAAAGGTATTAATTATGATTATCTTTCTTTAGCTTTACATGCTGTATGCTACTTTTGGAAACTGCTCTATTGTATTAGAATGTTTTTAAATTTTGCACCTAAAAATGCGTAATATTAAAAATTAAGGTATTAATTATGATTATCTTTCTTTAGCTTTACATGCTGTATGCTACTTTTGTCTTTGAGACATTCCATGATTTAAGTTAAGAAGCTTTAAAAAAAATGCAAAAAAAAAACAATTGAATACTTTACTGGCTGGGCAAATTTGTCGCCGCCCCTAAGATTCACATGAAAAAATACGGGTTTAACAAAGAAATCACCAATATAAAGGTTTTTTAGTAGAACGAGATTGATAAAAACTATGGTATGATAAAAAGACGATAATTTTTTTGGCGGGATAATTGAAGAATATGAATGATTCGAATTACAGACATACTCTAGTCCGAAACTTACTATGGTTCGTGACTTATTTTTGACACAGAATAGCTGTAGACTAAGGCTTACTCTAGATCCAGACTTATTATATAGGGTGTCCAAATGTGCGTTTAGCACAGCGCTCTATATGAGACTATTAAAGGAGATATATGCTGATTATAAATATATAATAAAAAATATGAATATATGTATATGATGAGTAAGTTGTATTTTGGCGCCATGCCGGGATATAAAATGAATTTTGAGACAAGAGGCGGTTTCGCGGGAAATTTTGGCGGGATTTTTTTCATTTTTTTAATGAATCATAAAGAAAACATCCTCGCTCTTGCAAAAAAATGCAAAGACTGTAAAAAATCTACGAGACATTGGTAAAATGCTTCGGTATGGATGCTCCTAGCTATTCCACTGTAACGTATCATGTTAGGATGTATCACTTCATGAACAAAAAGGCGCCCATCATAAAAATTGACAAAAAATCGCCGGATCAAAGAAAAATCAAAGCAATTCTTCAAGCGCTAGATGAAGACCCAAGAGCATCACTCAGAAGGATAGAGGAGATGACAAAGATACCACGTACAACAGTCAGTTATTATCTGCACAATTATTTGAACTACAAATTAGCGTATACACGTTGGGTTCCGCACAACCTTAATTCAGTTCAAAAAAAATCTAGAGTCCAATCTTCGAAAGAGCTCCTCTCTATATTGGGTGCGTATCAATCCAAGAAGTTTCGCTTTTTAGTAACAGGGGACGAGTCTTGGTTTCAATATGCAACAGAAGCCAAAATCATGTGGATCCCGAAGGATGAAAATCCGCAAACATTCCCGAAGAAAAAAATTGACACACCAATGATGATGTTGTCGGTTTTTTGGGGCGTGAATGGTATCATCGCAATTGATATTCTTCAAAAACCTAATACGATGAATGCTCAGTATCTAATTGACAATGTTCTTACTCAAATTATCAATTCTGATGAGTTTGAGAAATCCAAACAACAAAAACAAAAGTTTGCAATTCATTTTGATAATTCAAGAGTTCACAAAAGTCATAAGGTAATGAATTACTTGGTGGAAAACAATGTCAAAGTTGTTCCAAACCCAATTTATTCACCTGATATTGCACCCTCTGACTTTTATTTATTCGGCACGCTAAAAAAGAGAGCTGAAGGACGCGAATTCGCGAGTCCAGATGATCTTGAAAATTTTGTAAGAGAGCAATTTGAGCAATTTTCTCATGATGATTTAAAGCGTGTCTTTCAAGCCTGGATCGATCGCTGCGAACGCGTGATTGAATCCAATGGTGATTATATTTAAATAAACTTTATATATATGTAACTTGTTTATTTCTATTCGCAGTATTCAGGTTTGTGCTAAACACACCTTTGGACACCCTATACAATTAAATTTGCTTTTGGAATAAGACTTAATTTTAGTTACAAACTTATCTTAATATCAGACTTATATTTAGAATCAGACTTATTTAGTCTAGAACTTACATTTAGAATCAGACTTCCATTTCAAGTCAGACTTCCATTTCAAGTCAGACTTACATTTCAAGTCAGACTTCCATTTCAAGTCAGACTTACATTTCAAGTCAGACTTACATTTCAAGTCAGACTTCCATTTCAAGTCAGACTTACATTTCAAGTCAGACTTCCATTTCAAGTCAGACTTACTTTCGTCCGAGACTTACATTTCAAGTCAGACTTACATTCGTCCGAAACTTACATTTCAAGTCAGACTTCCATTTCAAGTCAGACTTACATTTCAAGTCAGACTTCCATTTCAAGTCAGACTTACTTTCGTCCGAGACTTACATTTCAAGTCAGACTTACATTCGTCCGAAACTTACATTTCAAGTCAGACTTCCATTTCAAGTCAGACTTACTTTCGTCCGAGACTTCCATTTCAAGTCAGACTTCCATTTCAAGTCAGACTTCCATTTCAAGTCAGACTTCCATTTCAAGTCAGACTTCCATTTCAAGTCAGACTTCCATTTCAAGTCAGACTTACATTTCAAGTCAGACTTCCATTTCAAGTCAGACTTACTTTCGTCCGAGACTTACATTTCAAGTCAGACTTACATTTCAAGTCAGACTTACATTCGTCCGAAACTTCCATTTCAAGTCAGACTTCCATTTCAAGTCAGACTTACTTTCGTCCGAGACTTCCATTTCAAGTCAGACTTCCATTTCAAGTCAGACTTCCATTTCAAGTCAGACTTACATTTCAAGTCAGACTTCCATTTCAAGTCAGACTTACTTTCGTCCGAGACTTACATTTCAAGTCAGACTTACATTCGTCCGAGACTTACATTTCAAGTCAGACTTACATTCGTCCGAGACTTCCATTTCAAGTCAGACTTCCATTTCAAGTCAGACTTACATTTCAAGTCAGACTTACTTTCGTCCGAGACTTACATTTCAAGTCAGACTTCCATTTCAAGTCAGACTTCCATTTCAAGTCAGACTTACATTTCAAGTCAGACTTCCATTTCAAGTCAGACTTACTTTCGTCCGAGACTTACATTTCAAGTCAGACTTACATTTCAAGTCAGACTTACATTCGTCCGAAACTTCCATTTCAAGTCAGACTTCCATTTCAAGTCAGACTTACTTTCGTCCGAGACTTCCATTTCAAGTCAGACTTCCATTTCAAGTCAGACTTCCATTTCAAGTCAGACTTACATTTCAAGTCAGACTTCCATTTCAAGTCAGACTTACTTTCGTCCGAGACTTACATTTCAAGTCAGACTTCCATTTCAAGTCAGACTTACATTTCAAGTCAGACTTCCATTTCAAGTCAGACTTACTTTCGTCCGAGACTTACATTTCAAGTCAGACTTACATTTCAAGTCAGACTTACTTTCGTCCGAGACTTCCATTTCAAGTCAGACTTACATTTCAAGTCAGACTTCCATTTCAAGTCAGACTTCCATTTCAAGTCAGACTTACATTTCAAGTCAGACTTACATTTCAAGTCAGACTTACATTTCAAGTCAGACTTCCATTTCAAGTCAGACTTACATTTCAAGTCAGACTTACATTTCAAGTCAGACTTACATTTCAAGTCAGACTTACATTTCAAGTCAGACTTCCATTTCAAGTCAGACTTACATTTCAAGTCAGACTTCCATTTCAAGTCAGACTTACTTTCGTCTAAAGAACTTTGGGAATTCAGTTATTACGTAAATTTCTCAAGATGAACTTGAGAGCAGCGCAGTTATAACGAAAGTCTCTGATGAAAGGCAATGATTTCTTTCATGAATGATCTAACGTTAGCTTGAAATCAGGAAAAGAGACTATTGATGACTTACTTTCCATCGATGGTGCACAACAGCAGGGAGGGGATTGGTGGGTTTGGGGAAATTCGCTGAGGCACTAGTGTCCGGATTGTTCGTCAAATAGGTTTCCTTTCCTATAAAGAAATGACACTTTTTTAGCGGCTTATTGACTCAGAAAAATTTGAGAGTTAACGAATAATTTTGGCGCCAAAAATAATTTCTCTTAATTTATTAAATTTAATATACGCACATCCATAAGTTATGCTATTTTTTCTATTTATTTTGTTCTAAAATTCTAAATATTTTTTTTTCATAACATAAAATATGATGTCTAGTCTCATTTACATAACAACATGCCTTAGAATAGGTTTTTTATTCTTTTTGTCACTTTAAATTAAGAATAAAAAGATAATTTAAATTGAATATTTGCGATTATTCTCACTAATGCTGCTTCCTCTTTTATTAGGTAGACAACAAAAAGTTAGCCTTGGACTCCCATATCAGATTTTTGATTGGTTGCGTATATAATGATCTGGGATTGATAGACGAAAACCCAGTGAGAAAATTTTTGACGCCGAATCAGATTATGCTGGCAAAATAGGTTTTGAACACTTAGATAGGGATAAAATATGAATTTATGAGGAATAGTGAATAAATATACGTTTTGTGATAAAATGTCATAATTTTATGAAATCATAATATACAGTGAAAAAATATGAGTTGTTGAGACATATTTATAAGTATGTGGAGTTGGTATAATTATAGAAAAGAGTTATTGATAGGGATTAATAAAATAAATTAATGCATAATAAAACTTTGAAAGAATTAGAAAAAATTTTAAGGATGTAGTTATTTGAATAAATGGAATTTGAGTAATTATGTTAGAATAAAAAAGTTTGATGTTATAATAAATAGGTGTTATTCAAAGCTCCACAATCAGATTGTGTTTGCGGAACAATGTGTCATTCTGGGAGACAAGCACAGTCAATGTCTCCCAGAATGACACATGCAGACTGGCAACAGTACACTTTCGTACTTTGTTGGTCAAAGTTCCTCAATCACAATTTGATTCCCAAAAAGTCAATTAGTGATACATACAATTTTAAAAATAAGTCAAAAGACAATTAGACTTATCACTTCAAATTATATAAAGTTATTTTTAAAAGAATTAAAACTTTTAAATCAGCAAAATGCAAAAATTACTTTTATTAAATGGGTAGATATAATAAAATATGAATATCCAGATCGTACAAAAAGCAAATTAGCATGCTATGTAAGTTAGAACGTAAATCTTCAATTTGCATTATTTGAAAATTCTGTTTCTATCAAAAAACAATCATTAATGGAAATTGACTAAGGATATTAAACATAATTATCATATTCCAAGTATACTTGGCTTAGTTAATCTTTTTGGGAACGTATTTTTACCAATTTTGAGTAAATAGAAAATTCAAATTGCATGAAATAATGACGTTAATCTAGAAGCACTTACTCGTGCGTCATATTTGGTATTTTAACCTTTGACGTTGACTTGAAAATATTATTTTTGGACTGAAGAATGCAATGCGATCATTTAATAGACTTATACTGTCATCTATAGGACTAGATTTTCCCAGCAAAGTATGAGACAATGATGTCAAAATTTGGAAGTGAAGGCACTTCTCTTTTCCATTGATAGTTTTTGGAAAACTGCTTCTAAAAATAACTTAATTTATGCATTTTTAATAAAAGTTATATCATTAACAAGATGAAAAAAGCATAATGGTATAAAAAGAAAAAACCATTTATATATCTATAATCCTCATCCCATGCTAAACGAAACTACATATTTTATTTATAATGTTTACGATTTATTTATCAAAATATTGTCTTTTACATTGACATCTCGAGAAAATTTTCCACTTTTTGAATGGGTGTTTTCAGTATCTCAAAAACTGTAGTTTCTTTTTCACAAAGCTAATCGACATTTGTTTCCCTCATATGAATCCTTATAATAGACAAAATTTCATGGAAAAAGGACTGGTAGATTTTCGTGGGTCCACCTTTATTTCAGATTTTGAAAAAAAAAATATGAGTGTAAATGATTTTTCTAAAGACTATACTCAATTGATAAGTTTAAATATGTCTGGTGATAGCTACAAAGGTCCCCTCGTATCAGATCCGAAATACAAAAAGAAATTCGATGAACTTAAAAATAATTATTGTTTAACACAGCAATTCGATTTGATTGAAATGCTAATTCATAATGAAAGTGTATCAAGATTTGATTGGTTTCAACAAATTCAATCACAATCTTCAACTTTCTTCTTATTTATCACATATGACTACAAAGTTAAAAACAAAGAAGATTATAAACCAATAGCCGCTAGAATATTCAATATTTTTAACAACTTGCTACAGAAATACCCAAGAATTACTCAATCATCTCCTTATTATGAAAAATTATCCGCATTATTACAAAAATATTTCGTTTTTGGCGTTATTTATTACTCAACTACAGATCCTCTTGGATATGGATTAAGTTCTGCCATAAGTTACAAAGCTTCTTTGCTTAAAAATGATTTAGTTTTGAAATACTTTGATGCTTTCATGGAATCTGGTTCCCATTTACTTAACGAAAATGTAGCTAACATAGAAAAAGTATATACTAAGTTAAAATTGTTGTTTTCTGAGAAGAAAAAAGAAAAGAAAATTCAACATCAATCACAGTTCATAGAAGATAAGAAAGAACCACCTGTTAGGACTGAAACACCAACATTCAAGGAAAAGATTCCAAATAATGAAGGAAGAGAAACAAATGAAATGAAGGTAAATAAGTCAAATTATCTGGAAACAATAAACATTATTAATGATTTTTGTTTCTATGCTGATAAGAATAGCCAAGAAAATGATTTATATGCTTCAGATTCAAAATCAAAAATATATTCGAAATTATGATCCCAAACTTAGTCCTTTTTATTGTTATTACTTGAGAATTACATCTATACTATATACAAAATTACATGAATAAAACAAGATCATAAAAATACATGGAAATGTTCCATGAATCAGAAAAATCCATATCAGTATCTTAAAAATGACTAAAAATGTAAAGGTACAGACACAAGTAGACACAGAACAAACATTCTATGTACATGTAAAATAATGAGTTTGGAATAAAATCAGCAAAAGCAATATTGAGTCATTATAATCATCCCTATCTATTGAATGAAATTCTTTAGATGTCAGTAAGTTACAATCTTATGCAACTAAATTGAGATAAACAATTCCTTTTACAATAAATTATTATTTTATTATTTTTATGCTATTCATTTCTATTCGTTTTTCTTCAAAAAGCACCTGAAAGTGTAAATTTAATCGAAATTATACAAGATTAGGAAATTTCAGAAATTATAATAATTATAATAACATGTGACAGTAAGTAATTCTATTTGGGCATATCCGACTCAAAACTATGCGGAAAACCTTCTCTCTACCGTAATTAAAAAATTGAAAAATATAATTCAATAGGCAATTACACTTGATGAGAAAGAAGATATTGAAACAATCATGAAACATCCAATCTTGAAAAAGACCAGTATATTATTTCTCAAACACTCCCAATTGAGGATTAATATAGATGGAACTATTCAAAGCTTCGTAGAATAAGGTAATTATTCAGAAATATTATGAGATAATAACTGCTCTATTCCAATGTGTATAAGTTGTTCCTCAATTTATTGAATATGTTAACTTGAGGGACGTTTTATAGCATTTTTCCACCAGAATCTGTCATCTTAGATTAATATTATTCTCTTTCTTAAGGGTGCACACGAGAGGATCATGTAAACTTCAGAATTTAGAACCTTATTTTTAGGCATTATCTTGGCTACCTATATTTAGGCTCGAAAAGCAAAAAATATCAAAAAATACAACTTGACTCCATTATGACCCTTTCATGGAGGTAGTTTTTATCCGCTAGTATTTTCCCTTTGAATCTCTTTACAATTCGAAATCAAATTCAAAACTCAGTAGAAGAAAGGAAGAATCGACTTACTACGGTTGTAATACGAATAAATACATATATTTAATTATTTTTATTTACATAATAATTGTTTGAAGCTCATATTCCAACAAATTTTTAAATAAAAACATTAAAATGTTGAAAATGTTCATATATTTTAATAGGGTTTTGGCACTTTATTGAGGAATTACTACATACATAGTCGAACTGAACTTGATATTTTGAAATTTAAATTATTTATCAAAATTAAAATTTAACTTGAAATTTATAATTATTTAGTCATATTTTGCATAATTCTAAGTAGATTTTGTAAAAAATCAAGAAAGAAAAATTTTAACGTGCTTTATTTTTTCTTTTTTATAATAATACATATTATTATATAATTAACATATTCATAATGTTTCACCCTTTCAAAAATATAATCCTCCTCTCAAATAAACGTACATACGGGTGGCCTCTTTTTTCAAAAAATTAAAATTTGGAATTTTGGGCTCAAATATTAGAGATTTTTTCAACCTTCAACGATATATGTTGTCTATATCAGACCTCCTTTCTTTTTGATACTTAACATTGTTCCTAAATCTTAGCCGTTAAAGCTGTTCTGAAAATATTTTTTTTTCGAAAAAATTCGAAAAAAATTTTTAAAATTCAAAAATCCCTTAATTCCTGAGGATTTTGGAAAAAAGTTTTTACATGAACATGTGTATATTATATGAAGTATATTGATAAGGTAAAAATCAAATTTTATTGCATATTCATCGAGAAAATAAACTAACGAATCCCTCAAAATTGAGAGGGTAATCCTCCTCCTCTCAAATAAACGTACATACGGGTGCACCCTTAAAAGTCGATTGTAAAGGCTGGAAACGATTTTGAATTAATAAACGGGCATTTTTATGGGGGACCCCGAGAGATACCTGAAGAAAGACAAATTGGGGCAGGGAACTTATGGAGATGTCTACAAAGCACTTGATAAGAAAACAAATCAATATGTAGCAATGAAAATTATGAAGCCAAATCAAGAAGATGAAGGTATTTCTGCGATTACATTAAGAGAAGTAGCAATACTCAAAAGTTTAGATCATCCTAATATAGTGAAACTACTCGATGTATCAGTAAAAGAAAAATCCATCATTCTAGTTCAAGAATTTTTACAAATTGACCTGCGCAAATATCTTAAAGCTAGATACATGAAGCCAATGGACAGTAAATTACTTAAATCATATGCTTTTCAACTTCTTGCAGCAATTTATGTCTTACATACACACAGAATTATGCATCGCGATTTGAAGCCAGAAAATCTACTTTTAAACTCAAAAGGTCAATTAAAACTCTGTGATTTTGGCTTAGCGCGATTCTTTTCAGTTCCAATGCGTCAATATAGTCCACAGGTTGTCTCTTTATGGTATAGAGCTCCTGAATTGTTGTTTGAACCAAGATGCTACGAATTAGCAATTGATATCTGGAGTGCTGGATGTATAATTGCAGAAATGGCTAGAGGCGAAGTTTTGTTCACTTCCGACTCAGAAGTAGACTTGATACATAAAATTTTAGCAGTAACTGGAACCCCTGAAGACAAAAATCTTATACATTTGCCACAAGGAATTACAGTACCTGAATATAAACCACAGGATATGCAAGAAGTCCTTAGAACTGATGATGTATTTCTCGCGGATCTTGTTAGTAAAATGCTTACACTTGATCCAATGAAACGAATATCAGCAATAGATGCATTAGCTCATCCTTATTTCAAGGATGTCGCAGATCCTGTTCGCCAAATGTCACTCCCAAGTAGCTTGTTATGATTTTTCATGTTTTTTATTATATATATCTAAATCTAACGTATTTAATATAACTGTTATTTTAATTGCAAGAGATATTTTCTATAAGAGAATGATTTTATATCTGTTTGGTGATCGTTTTCAGAGTCTAAAATTTCTGTCACTATTACTGAATGAATGCCATAGAAATTTTTCTATCATTTCTTTCAGTATCTAATTCGACCTTTCTGGTGCTATTGGTCAAATATATAATGGTTAGATATGAGTTTTCTTGGCCAATTCTCATGGCAAGTTATCATTTATTCAATCTATATTTATTTCTCGAGATATCATGCATTTTTGGATTAATAAAACGAATTTCCCCGGTATCAAGATCACTTTCATTTATATTTTCACTAGTTAGTGTCTGCAGTCGCATATTTCAGAACTTAAATTTGCTAAATAACTCAATTGGATTTTATCAACTATCGAAATTCTCAATATTCTTTGTTTTGGATATAATTAATACAATCTATAACAAACAGAAATTAACATCTTATCCGATTTATGCCGGTATACTTCTTATCTCTGGCAATATAGTGTACGTAATGAATGATGATCAAATAAATTTTGTTGGGATCGTTTATGCCCTCTTTAGCATAGCATTTTTATCGTTGGGCCAATTTTTAGCTTTTGTTCAGCAAAAATCCAGTAATACATCAGGGCCATCAATTCAGCACTCAACTTCATTTTATGAAGCAATGATTTCTTTAATTCTTACAGTAATTTTTGAATTTAATTCAGATAGTTCTATTCTTGTTCATAGTTTCACTACAAATGAGTCTATTCTTATAATTGTTTCTGGATTCATCGCAATTTTAAGCAATTCTGTTACAATCAGCTTGGCCAGTGGTCAATCTTCAATTAATTTTCAATTACTCGATCATTTCAAATCCTTTGTTCTTTTTATCTTAAGTTTTATTGTTTTTCCTATCTCAGGAGCTCAGAAAAGATTGAGATTAATTACGCAAATTATTGCTTTTGTTTTAGGTATGTCAAGTAGCATCATAATATCTTTGTATCATTCCTTGGATACTCAAAAAGAATCTGAAATCGATTCTGACCAATTTGGTGTTGAACCAGAAAATGACGTGAAAGCTCAAGAAACAGAAAGCAAGAGAGTATACCCTATCATTAGGAGATTATTGGAAGATCCACTTTCTTCAGATTCTTCTGATAAAGAAATCAAAACATGAATTTTTATTTTTATCTCTATTTGTTTGTTTGTAAAATATTAAATTTGTTTGTATTTCAACTCACAACTAATTATTTTACACGTTTTACTTTGAAAATCGGAAAAATTATAATTTGAAATAAGATTTTTAACAATTACAAGGTTCTATATATTAGAAAAAGATTACTTCTTTGAACGTGCTGTTCCACGAGAAGTTTCATCATCAAACGTTCCGAATAAGCCAGATTTCTTCATTACTTCAACAAATTCGTTTTTGCCAACCTCACCGTCAAAGTCGCGATCAGCTTCACGAATCATTTCACGGAGTTCATCATCTGTAAGATTTTCTCCCAATTCTATTGTAGCTGCCTTCAAATCTTTAAGCGAGATTGAACCATTATGATCTTTATCGAATAGATCGAAAGCCTTGAGGATTTCTGTTAATGGATCACGATCGAGAATCTTTTGTCCCATCATTTCCATAAATTGATTGAAGTCAATTGCCGAAACAGCATTACCTGCAACAGCTGTAATCATTTTCTTTATTTCTTCGCGTGGTAGTTCAAAACCTAAGGCTTTCATAGCAACTTTAAGCTCTTTTGCATCGATTGAGCCTGAACCATCAGTATCAAATTGATCAAAAGCTTCACGAATTTCTTGCTTTTGTTCTTCCGTGAGATCTGCTATTGTTCGTTGGGGAGCTGCTGGTTTCTCTGGACTTGAAGTCATTATTAAATAAAAAAACGTGCTTTTCATGTCAGAATTTCTGCGTGTTTACAAAAAGACGAAATTTCAATCAAAATATAGCTATATGCAACTTCCAATCCAACTTGTCAAACAAAATCGACATCATATCCCGAGAGGAAAAAACCTCAGACCGATGTCCAAAGAATCAGAGTTGGTATTTTGCCCCTCAATAAAGCAAGCTATTATGTGTTAATTCGTAAGTTCGTTGACCGATGATTCTCGCATTGTTATTAGCAAATTCTAGAATATACTGTGAAATCACTAGATATTAATAAAATAATTATACTTTCTCATACCATTAAATTTTAATTGCAAAATAGAAGCTATTGTCATAGAAACAAATTGGTCCTTATATTTTTTTTGTAATCAAAGGAAAAGAAATGCTAACCCATATAAGTTTACACGATTTCTACCAAAATCTAAGGTTTTAAGCTCATATTTTTTATGGATTTTTTGAAGATTTGTTGGAACTCAAAGTTAACAAGAGAAGAATTCAAAGAAAAATATCAAAGTTTTGAAGAAGAGAAGCAAATTGCAATATTAAAAGGCCTTGCTCAGCTAAGTAACTCACCAGAAAATTCAAACATGTATTTTATGCAATACTTTTATGCAGTTTTAGAACAAAATCCATTCAAATCATTCATAAATATTGATACTAACAATAAAACAGAAATCGACAGTTGTAACAGACTTTTACAACAATATGGCGATCGCCTATTCAATTTTCTTCCAATTGGAACATATGAATCTGCGCACTCATCTATGTTAGCTTTAAAAATTATACTTTTATGCCAAAATTCAGAACTCAGAAAAAGCGCCTTAATTCAAGTGAATCATTCTCAAATTTTTCGAGTACTTATTGCTTCGTCAAGAGTTTATGATGCAAAAGAATTCAATTATGTACACGAATTGTATTACAATCACCCAGAAAGCAAAGAAATTCGAAATATTGTCGAAATGCCTGAACTTACATTGAAAAAACTTGAGTTAAAAGACAAGTTTATTGACCTACAAGAGATTGTTAACGTTGCCATTCTCTCGTACAACCCATGGCTCCTCAAAAATGACTTATTTGATTATTTTCAGCCGCAATTAAATTATGAATACTATATTTCGCTTATCAAACGATACATTTCAGCTCCAAACTTATTCATTGCATTTATTTTAACAAACTTTTTTCTTTATATCGAAGAAAATGGTATTTTCAATTATTCTGGTCAAAAATTCAAACCAGAGATATTGAAAAAGCATTTAAATAATCTTTATACGTATTCAACATCTCCTATTCCAATTCCATTTGATGAATTATTTCCATATTTGTCAACTTATCCCGAAAATTTGCCAGTTGAAAAACTTTACGAAGAATCAAGACAACATCCAGTTCTTTCATCATTTATATATGATAGATTTATGGAAACTTTCAAATCTGGCGACAACCAGACATCAATTATATTAATGAAGCAAATAATAGAGAATCCATTAGAGTTTATGTACTATTTTTATGTTATGGGAAAGAATGAAGAAATTATTAATTATTTATTAGATGTTGCAGAAAACACAACCGATGAATCACTCTTTCATCATTCATGGACATCTGTTGTATCAATGATGAGACTCAGTGTTTGTGATGGTTCTCCAATAGCCCTCAAAAATAATGATCGGTTTTTTAAAGAAAGAAAAAGCCCAGCAATGATTATTCTTCGTTGCATGCTAGACGAAAATTGGTCAGAAAGTGAAATTACACCTGTTACAACTATTGAAGAATGTTTGAATCAAGTTCTTCCTATTATGACAAGTGTAAAGTTTTTATGTTATTTGTTCACAGAAACAAATAAGAATCTGTTGATAAGAGCTTTGGCACATATTGAAGAGTGCCAAATTTTATATTTACCTGTCATTATCTGGGGAACGAAAACAAAAACACCTTTAGCAAGGCAGATACCTACAAAAAACATTCCTGATACTTTAATACATAAATACATGCTGAATCAGATGCTACTATTTTCAGCTCTTCCAGCACGAATTACTGGATGGAATTTAGATGTTCCTGATTATCTGACAGCAATAATGATGCCAGAAACACACAATACAATGAATTTGTTCCTAATTGTTAGAGGTTTGGAGTTGATCAACTCAATTAACATAACTGACACCACAGACATCACCGACATGTTTAAAATATGGCGTGCATTGATTCATATTCATGGCGGAAAAAAGTTTGCCAGTTCTGTAATTTCAGGTTTAATGTGGTGTTCAAAAGTTAGCCAAGAAAATGCTTTTGATCCAAGTCTCTTCATTGTTTGCGCATACCATTTCATGATATTATCAGATCTAACTAATGATTTTATGCCTCAATCATGTGAAGCTATTTTAGAATTCCTTGAAAGCGGGAATGATATGAATAATGCTGATGCTTTTGCCACATTTTGTATATTATGCATTCTTGCATGCGATTATGACAATATGGTGAAATATTTCACCAAAATATTCCAGAAATCAATACAAATATTAGAGAATGGCAAATATCTGTTTACTGAAATGACTGATTATGCTGTTAGATTCATTTGTGATGCTATGTATTCAAAGTCTTTGATTACTTTGGTTCCAGATAATGCTTATGAGTATTTGCAAAGAATGAATAACTGGAATGGAATAATTTACTTTTACATTGCAAAAGCTGAATCTCTTACTCAATCAAATAATTTATAGATTTGTTTGTAAACTGTATATATTTATATTTAATTAATTTCTACTTGATTTTTCTCGATTTGAAGATTTTAAGGCTCCACTTACATCCCCTCAATTAGTTGAGCCTAAAAACACACTCGTAGCTTCATAGGTTTGCTTTTAGAATGAAAAGACACTTGATATTACTGCTAAGTTTTTAGGTATATGAATTTTGTATTAAAGGCATTTTGTCTCCTGTTTGTCTTTTTTCATACAATAACACTTCAAGAAGAACAGGGATGGAATTGTTCGAGGCCATACTTTCAACACTTTAGGTGGTATTAAATTCCCCGGTATCCAACTCCATAAATTGCCTAACTCTTGGTGTGAACAAGAATGGAAAGTAGATTGATCTTCTGAATATTCTATGTGGAAGATGTGATTACCATACAAATAAAAAAAATTAATCGCTAAATATAGATATAAATATGAATTCTATTCAGAAAATATGAAATTATTCTTCATATATGTTCATTCTTTGACTTATTTTGTCTTTCATTATCGATAGAATTGAAACGCAAGGAAAAATTTAGCATCGCCATTTCATTCTCTAGTGAATGTTATAAAGATAATAATTAATAAAATATATGCATCTATGTTTACACTATTTATTTGTTTAGAATTGATTCTGTTTTATTAGCTTTATTTTGTGTTTTGAGGAATTTTCTTTATATGGTCAGATCACTTATAACAAAATTTTATGGAGTAATTGAATAGTTTACATATGTAAAGTTTACGTTTTTAATTTTCGAAAATTTCAATCTCAAAAGCCCCCAAACCTTTACCAAAAACCAAATACTCAGAGAAATTTGCTGATGTACAAGCAGTTGTTGATTCTGGAATGACAATTCCAAAATTAATTACACAATTAAAGAATAAATTACCAAAAGACGAGATTTTCAGACGCATTAGACCAAAAAGATTAATGGAACTTCTTGGTTTATATGCTTTTGAACTTCATCAGCTTGAAATGCAAGAAAAAGCAGCAGGACAGGGCCCAGCACCTGAAGATGACGGACCAACGCCAAAATATCATCATATGCACTCATCAGTTGTTTTCAACGATACTCCAGCTCCTGCACAAGCTCCATTAAAACCAAAGATTGATTGTCCATTTTTACTTCTCGATGTAAGAGACGAAGAAGAGTTCGAGAAGTGCCACATCCAAGGCGCTAAGCTATATCCAAAGGCTCGTCTCTCTCGTGCTACCAATCAATTCACACCTGAAATCCTTCAGTATAAAGCACATCCAGAAAAAATGATCATTGTTTATTGCGATTACGGTAAGACATCTGCAGAAGCAGCTCATATGCTCGCTGAACGTGGATTTGATAACATTTTCCTCCTTCACGAAGGCCTTGCCGCTTTTGCTGATGAATTTCCAAATTTGGTCGGACCAAATCCACCGCCACCACCTTTGACACCGTCAAAGAAGAATACTGCACAAGTATCAGCAGCTTCAAAGGTCTCAACTGCTGTTGTTCGTGGTGTTCATCCACATGCAACAAAGCGCGATCCTAATGAGAAAAAGCCATGGAAATAAATCTTTTCATGACTATATATTTGAATAATAAACACCTCTTCTGATATTGTTCTGACAATTGCGTTTCTTATTTTCTTTTCTTTTTAAAACTTTAAGATATTATTAAATAACATAATAATGATTTCTTGTTTTAATGCATTTTGTTTGTTTTTGGAGTCATTTTTGATGAAGCCAGATGAATCAAATTCAACAGTTAAACTTGGCTTCATCGATACTGTTTGTATTATCATTGTAACAGTATGCTCTATATCTGTAAGGGTCAGATCTTTCCATCATCCAAACACTTGCGTATTTGATGAAGTTTATTTCGGAAATTTTACGAATTTCTATCTAAATCACACATTTTATCAAGATATACATCCTCCATTTGCCAAATTACTTATGTATAAAGTCGCAGAAATCGGAGAATATCCTGGACATTTAGTTTTCAACGGAAATATTCCATATAAGAGCCCAGAATATACGATGTTACGATTTACACCAGAGATAATTTCATCTTTTGTACCTCCTTTATGTTATTTATGCGTTCGATTTCTAGGATTTTCTTCTTCATCAGCATTTACATCAGGAATACTTGCTGCATTCGAGACAACATTGATCTGTGAAGGGAGACATGTCCTTACAGATGGAATTTTACACTATTTCTCAATACAGCACGTTACAGTTTTATTATACTTCCGAACTTTGAAAAAACGAAATCTTTACTTTCACATTTGGCATGTAATCACCGGAATAACCCTCGGACTAGCTTGTGCCATCAAAAATACCGCATGGGGACTGATGGTTCTCGATGCATATGTTTATCTAAGATTATTATGGCCAGAACAGAAAAAATCAATGGACAATTATATAAGAATTGTCTTTATATACGGTTCTTCGCTGTTTGCAATTAATTTTGTTGTGTTTTGGGGAACATATATTTTACATTTTTTAGCTCTTCCTTTTGTAGGTCCAGGAATAGATTACATTGATTTCAGCTTGCGAAAACATTTCGTTCCATACGGAAACAGCTCTTTATTGCGTCCGAGATTAGATCCTCCAAATCTTCTCTTCAGAACTTTACTTTATATATATAGAACACACGAGGGCAACATGAAACTAAATGGTTTCCACGAATCACAGAGCCATCCCAACAATTGGCCTCTTTTAACAGGAGTTGGTGTTTATTTCTTTACTCATGATTCCAGACAAATCAGATGCTTTGGAAATGTGTTTTCGTATTATTTCGCTTTTATTGGTGTTGTTTGTTGTTGTTTTGCTTACAAAAAACCACAAAAATGGGATGCTTTTGTTGTATCTGTTGGATATTGCTTTTCTTACTTCCCATTCTTCCTTATTCCGCGTGTATTGTACTTATATCATTATTGTATACCTCTAATGATCGGAATTGTTGGTTATGGAGTCGCATTAGATTTATATCTGCCAAAAAGAGTGAAAGGAGTCGTTATTGTTTTATCTATAGCATTAGTTATATATTTCTATTGGCTGATATCACCGTATATCTATGCTTTGCCTCAGAGAGATTATAATAAAGTGATTTGGAATAATGCATGGGTTGTTGGTGATAGCAGACATATTATTGAAAAGTCTCAAGACCGCCACAACTAATATTTATTTTTATTTTTTTGTTTGTATCTGTAAAAATTATTTTATTAAATTTGAATTTAGTGATTATTTGCAGAGTTGATTATAAGCTATCCATTAATTTTAATAACAGATGTAATTACGTTACATAATTAAAATTTATGAAAAAGAATTGCTCAAAGAAGATGGATAACATTTCAAATATTTTTAATCAATAAAGCTTGAAATTCATGAATAACACGATCCAATATAACTATATACCTCAAATTTTTACTTTTTCAATATCCCTGAGATCAAAAATTTGATTATAACTGAGTCAAATTTTAGCATTTGTCCATCATAGTATTACCATTATAAAGGCTCTTTGATATCCTATGCTTCCATATCAGTGTTGGTCTCTATTGTATTTCAAATAGTTCTATAATTTGAAAAATTTTCTCCATATTGAGTTGCAAAAGTAAAAAATTGAGGTATATATATATATATAAAATAACGAATTATGCAAAAAATGTGCATATTTTTGTGGTTATCAGATAATATTCGTCAATAAAAGAACTGATTTCAAACAATTAAATGTATTCTTTAGGTATCTCATTGTAGCGAATGGATAACCATTAGAGATTAGTTATGTAACATGTAGAAAATTGAAGAACAGTATTTAAGAATATAATATTCAATTTTATGAAATAAATTAAATAATTTCGAAAATAAGTTTATTTTTTAATAGCATATCTTGTTGTTAGGGCATATAATTGAAAGTAATTATGTAGCATCAAATACAAATTGGTTTTATGAACTTAAAATCCCCAACCACTATTTTATTTGAAATTTGAATTCATGACGATAAGCAGTCCTGAAGAAATTCAATCTTTGAGACGGGACATATCATAAAGACAATACATATTCAAAATTGATATCGATATTCATGATGAGGATTTAGAAAATGAATAAATAAAACAAGGTCAGGAACATGAGGTCAAAAAATTGAAAAGGACATTTCAGAATGATAAATCTTGAATTTAGTAAAGAATATATTTTATATTTTTATATCGCAAATTCCGAATTGTATTCAATAATCGGAAAATTTTCCCCAAAGTTTCACATCATCATTGCCATTTTAAATATTATAATCTGATACCAATATGCGATTGAAATGCAGAAATTGAATGGAGACAGATTATTTTCCACTCAATCTAACAATCAATTTTCTTAAATGTTTCCATTTTTGAGCGTTATTGTCATAAAGAATGATTTTTTAACGAACCGTAGACGTTCTGAATTTTGCAGGCGCTATAATAGAGACAATTATGTTGCAAAGCCTTATTATCCTTATGGGACACCAGACCCAAATTCATGCGAAATGCCAAAATATAATAAATCTAAAGACATAAAAAAGGACTTGCAACACTTAACTTCTATAGATGAGCTTGTGGAGTTCCAACGATGGTTGAATTCAATGAAACATATTTTTATGATCTATGTCAATGTACTTTAGCTTTAGATATTAATAAACTTTTAATGCATGGAATTCCAGAAGAAGCTAAATGTTATTCAGAAAATGCATCAAACGGCTGTCATTCAAATGTTGGGATTGGATCTAGTTCTGCAAATGCTGTTAAAACTTACTATATGGATATTGGTACACCTAATTTAGGTCATAGACAGTCAATTCTTAACAAAATGGCAACCCAGGTTACATTCTGTGGAGTTGGGAATCGCAATGCAATGCGCATGATGGACCCAAAAAAGAGAATGTATTATACAGGGCCAAAAGATAAAAGAAATTTTGAAACAATCACTCCATCAGGCCCAATTGATGTTGAAATGCTACCAGGGATTTGGACATTTAATCAAGCAGTAAGCAATAATACAAAATTCACTTTTAAAGTAAATGGAACCATTGTTCCACTTCTTTATGGTCCTGTTTTTACTGGATACATAGAATTCATTCCATACACTACCTGGACTTATAACACAAAGTGGGAAGTCACAGCTGAATTGGGAGAATATAGATATGAATATGCTTATTATACAACCAATTGTAGTGAAGATATTCCGGACTATATTTTTGATAGAATGATGGGAAGAAAATCAGAAGGAATGACATGGTATTTAATTTTGTCTTATTGCATCCTTGCAATTACAATTGTTGTTGTTATTTTGTATTTTGTTGTTGCATGTTATACATCTCAAATGATATGCATTGCAGCTTCAATTCAGCCAAGCACCCATGAAATAATGAAGATGACAATAACAGAAAAAGAAGGAGAAGTTCCTCCTGAACCTAAGAAAATAAGTTATTTGTAATCTATTTAGAATGAAATAAGTGCTGAGTCCATGATATGTTTAAACATTTTCTTGCACCATTGATATCATCTCATCAAGATTTGCCCATCAATTATAGTCAGAACAAAATTTTTTCATTGTCAATTTTTCAAAAGTTAATTTTTGTAATATTTGGAAATGATGCATATATATAATAAACCATATTTTTAGTAGTTCTTTAAATAATCAAATTGAATATCATTGAATTATGATCAGATATGTAATTACATCAAATATTACTTAGTTGCACTTTGATTATTCAGAAAGCAATGGAATTTTACGTTACTTGTATAAAAAACACGAATTCACATTTCCACAATATATTTATCTTCAAGAATCTGATCATCGGCAAGATTATCATGTAAAAAATGCTTTTGATTTTGATTATTCAGTTGACTCTTATTGGATTTCAAATACAAAATCTGGATACTTCTCGGTATGCTTTCCTTTTCATGCAATTACTATTGAATCATTTGAAATCACAACTTCATCAGGGTCTTGTCGTCCAAAACATGTCGCTGCTGAAGTTAGTAATGATGGAGAACATTATAGAGGATATCAGTCATACAACGAAGCAATGACATCAAAAGAAAAGAAAAGGTATTTTTTCAATGAGAATTCTAGTTATGTCAGATGCTTTAAATTTCATACTTTTGAATCTACTTGTCCCCAATATACATTTGGAGCAGATGTTGATCAAGTTGAGTTCTTTGGAAATCTAATAGAAATCAATCAAATGATCGATGCCTTTGGTAACCCTAAAGGAAAATGTTCGACATGCTATTCATATTATAGGAAACCTTTGGAATTATTTGTTATATTTTTAAATCAATAAAAAATTATTATTATATTTATTTTGACTGTATTCAGCATAGAAATATCATTCTGTACAAGATTTAAATAGCATGATAATGTATAGTTAATAAGCTATTAATAATTATCAGAAAAAAAATATTGCCTTAAAACAAAATGTCTGTATAGAAATTAAGTACTCTTATTTTCATAGTTATATCAATTTACCAGGATAAAATAAAAATTCAAAAAGAAAGAACATTGATATTGAAAAATCGGCATTTTTATTTGGTATTTAAGTATCAGCGAGTTCTTATGATTGTAAACAAGTTTTACCAAAGGATTTTCTGGTTCATTTAAATAACTGGATAATTTTTTGCATGTTTTAGACCGAAAATAGATTTTTTCGGTTTTCTCTTCAAATAATTGAAAGAATGATACTATTATAGGTGTATTATATTATATAGCATAAAATCATGCTATAGCCGAAAATTATAAGTTTTGAGAAGATTGAATATAACACAAATAAATTTGAATGTAAGTTAAATTGCTTGTTGTTTTTAATAGCTACTTAATGAGAAATCCAATATTGCAAAATTGAAATTGAATGATTGAAAGAACAGAAAAAGTCATTCTTTTCAATTTCGAATATGTTTCATTGTATTTATAATTATATGGCAAATAAGATATTTAAACTTGATTTTTGAAGGGAGATTCACAAAATTGAATGAATTCAAATAATTTTTATTCAAAAATAAACTAGTTATTTGAGTTTAATACTAATTATCTATTCAAACTACAAAGTTTGTAATTTAAAATATTTTGTGAGATCAGATTGAATTAATTCAAGGTTCTTTTCAATTAATATTCATGACCATATTACGCATTTTCGAACATTCTAAACCAAATATATAAAAATGGGAGACGAATGTTAAAATTGCTAGACATGGGGGAGTTGTCTGCAAAGTTTTAGCTCTTATCTCTAACAAAAAATTAATTTTTAAAAAAAAGACCGAATACGTTTCACAGCGAGAAAAAAATAAAAGGCAAGATAGAATTTTCTAGACATAAAGAAGTTGTTTACCGAGTTTTAGCTCTTATCTCTAACAAAAAATTAATTTTTAAAAAAAAGACCGAATACGTTTCACAGCGAGAAAAAAATAAAAGGCAAGATAGAATTTTCTAGACATAAAGAAGTTGTTTACCGAGTTTTAGCTCTTATCTCTAACAAAAAATTAATTTTTAAAAAAAAGACCGAATACGTTTCACAGCGAGAAAAAAATAAAAGGCAAGATAGAATTTTCTAGACATAAAGAAGTTGTTTACCGAGTTTTAGCTCTTATCTCTAACAAAAAATTAATTTTTAAAAAAAAGACCGAATACGTTTCACAGCGAGAAAAAATAAAAAGGCAAGATAGAATTTTCTAGACATAAAGAAGTTGTTTACCGAGTTTTAGCTCTTATCTCTAACAAAAAATTAATTTTTTAAAAAAAAGACCGAATACGTTTCACAGCGAGAAAAAATAAAAGGCAAGATAGAATTTTCTAGACATAAAGAAGTTGTTTACCGAGTTTTAGCTCTTATCTCTAACAAAAAATTAATTTTTAAAAAAAAGACCGAATACGTTTCACAGCGAGAAAAAAATAAAAGGCAAGATAGAATTTTCTAGACATAAAGAAGTTGTTTACCGAGTTTTAGCTCTTATCTCTAACAAAAAATTAATTTTTAAAAAAAAGACCGAATACGTTTCACAGCGAGAGAAAAAAATAAAAGGCAAGATAGAATTTTCTAGACATAAAGAAGTTGTTTACGAGTTTTAGCTCTTATCTCTAACAAAAAATTAATTTTTAAAAAAAAAGACCGAATACGTTTCACAGCGAGAAAAAAATAAAAGGCAAGATAGAATTTTCTAGACATAAAGAAGTTGTTTACCGAGTTTTAGCTCTTTATCTCTAACAAAAAATTAATTTTTAAAAAAAAAGACCGAATACGTTTCACAGCGAGAAAAAATAAAAGGCAAGATAGAATTTTCTAGACATAAAGAAGTTGTTTACCGAGTTTTAGCTCTTATCTCTAACAAAAATTAATTTTTAAAAAAAAGACCGAATACGTTTCACAGCGAGAAAAAAATAAAAGGCAAGATAGAATTTTCTAGACATAAAGAAGTTGTTTACCGAGTTTTAGCTCTTATCTCTAACAAAAAATTAATTTTTAAAAAAAAAGACCGAATACGTTTCACAGCGAGAAAAAAATAAAAGGCAAGATAGAATTTTCTAGACATAAAGAAGTTGTTTACCGAGTTTTAGCTCTTATCTCTAACAAAAAATTAATTTTTAAAAAAAAGACCGAATACGTTTCACAGCGAGAAAAAAATAAAAGGCAAGATAGAATTTTCTAGACATAAAGAAGTTGTTTACCGAGTTTTAGCTCTTATCTCTAACAAAAAATTAATTTTTAAAAAAAAGACCGAATACGTTTCACAGCGAGAAAAAAATAAAAGGCAAGATAGAATTTTCTAGACATAAAGAAGTTGTTTACCGAGTTTTAGCTCTTATCTCTAACAAAAAATTAATTTTTAAAAAAAGACCGAATACGTTTCACAGCGAGAAAAAAATAAAAGGCAAGATAGAATTTTCTAGACATAAAGAAGTTGTTTACCGAGTTTTAGCTCTTATCTCTAACAAAAAATTAATTTTTAAAAAAAAGACCGAATACGTTTCACAGCGAGAAAAAAATAAAAGGCAAGATAGAATTTTCTAGACATAAAGAAGTTGTTTACCGAGTTTTAGCTCTTATCTCTAACAAAAAATTAATTTTTAAAAAAAAGACCGAATACGTTTCACAGCGAGAAAAAAATAAAAGGCAAGATAGAATTTTCTAGACATAAAGAAGTTGTTTACCGAGTTTTAGCTCTTATCTCTAACAAAAAATTAATTTTTAAAAAAAAGACCGAATACGTTTCACAGCGAGAAAAAAATAAAAGGCAAGATAGAATTTTCTAGACATAAAGAAGTTGTTTGCCGAGTTTTAGCTCTTATCTCTAACAAAAAATTAATTTTTAAAAAAAAGACCGAATACGTTTCACAGCGAGAAAAAAATAAAAGGCAAGATAGAATTTTCTAGACATAAAGAAGTTGTTTACCGAGTTTTAGCTCTTATCTCTAACAAAAAATTAATTTTAAAAAAAAGACCGAATACGTTTCACAGCGAGAAAAAAATAAAAGGCAAGATAGAATTTTCTAGACATAAAGAAGTTGTTTACCGAGTTTTAGCTCTTATCTCTAACAAAAAATTAATTTTTAAAAAAAAGACCGAATACGTTTCACAGCGAGAAAAAAATAAAAGGCAAGATAGAATTTTCTAGACATAAAGAAGTTGTTTACCGAGTTTTAGCTCTTATCTCTAACAAAAATTAATTTTTAAAAAAAAGACCGAATACGTTTCACAGCGAGAAAAAAATAAAAGGCAAGATAGAATTTTCTAGACATAAAGAAGTTGTTTACCGAGTTTTAGCTCTTATCTCTAACAAAAAATTAATTTTTAAAAAAAAGACCGAATACGTTTCACAGCGAGAAAAAAATAAAAGGCAAGATAGAATTTTCTAGACATAAAGAAGTTGTTTACCGAGTTTTAGCTCTTATCTCTAACAAAAAATTAATTTTTAAAAAAAAGACGAATACGTTTCACAGCGAGAAAAAAATAAAAGGCAAGATAGAATTTTCTAGACATAAAGAAGTTGTCTACCAAGTGTCAGCTGTTACTTCTTCTCAATACTGTTATAAAATAAAAATCTTTATTATTTATTTAACCTTTATTGTTTCATTAAACTTCATTTATTTTATATTATAGTTTTATTCTTTTAGCTACTTGTAAACTAATCTAATTTTATATCTTCATTTTACCGGATTATTCTTCAGTACATCGATTGTGTATCTAAAATAATATCATTATCCTTATTCTGTTTTTTCCAAAATTCTTTTAAATATCTTTTTTGGTTAGATTACTTTATACTTTTTACTTTTATTTTTTAATTTCAAAAAAAAATTTGGTGATTGTTCTATTCTGTTACAATGTGCATTATCATATTCTAATGAATTATTCATTACATACATTTAAAAAAACTTGTTAAAAATGAAATTAAAAAATTATGTTTATTATTACGCTGTGAATGTGTCAACAGCGGTCATGCCTGTATCTGTATCCCATATTTGCCACAACCTTTCTGTATCTGCATTTGTGTATTTCGGTTTCAGCTGATACATTTGATTTGGCGTGTAATTTGTTCCAGTTAATGAATTAATTGGGAGATCTTCATGCGGTGTGTTATTATTGTACTCCCAAATAAAGGCAGGAATAGCCTGAATGCTTTGGCAGCGCTCCAATGTCGGCCAGAATCTCTCAATCTTCCCATTTTGGTAGGGAGAATGAGAGTCTGTATGCCGCCATTGGACGCCCCAAAGATCAAGTAGATCTTGAAAGGCGCCCCTATTTTCTGAACCGTTGTCGGTCCAGAAACAATAAGGGGCGCCAAATTCAATGAAGGCGGAAGCCGCAACGTTCGCTGTCGTCGCTGCCAGCATATCTGGTATTTGTATACACGCTAGGACTTTGCGGCTAAAATCATCGATTATGCCATAAATATACTGGCCACGAACACCCCTAAAATAATGAACATCTGCGTGCCAGATAAGATTGGGTGAAAGCGCCCAATATCTTACTGCTGTTTCTGGCCCGGCATGCTCTAATCGCGTCTTGGTGAAATGATTTTCTTTGAAGTATCTGCGTACTTCTCTATAAGATACATCAATTTGTTGTAATTTCAAACGTTTCCATTGTTTTGTTTGACCACAGGGAAAGGCCCAGTGGTCATGTATCACAGCAAGAGCTTTGATTTGGTCGTAGGGATTGACCCTACGACCTTTCTTGCCTTTAGGCAATGGGATATTCTGTAAGCTAAATTGATTTTGTAAAAAAGATTTTGAAACATCTAAATATTTGAAATCATTTGATTGAAGGGTTGGGGCGATGGGAACATGGGTGCAAGCTTCTTCCCATGTCATTTTACCTTCTTCAATCTGATTGGAAATACCAATTAGGTAAATTCGATCGACATACCCTTTGTAAGGATTCATTCTAATGAAGTACGTTAACAATCAAAATATTCTATAAGTGTCTAGTATGGAATTCAAAAGAATAAAGAAAATGGTAACGTAAATAAACGTATTACGAAATAATTTATAATTAAAATGAAAAAAAGAAAAAATAATAAGTAAAGTGACTGGAAATGAAAATGAAAATCAGTGTACAGTTTTATTTTTTTCTCGCTGTGAAACGTATTCGGTCTTTTTTTTAAAAATTAATTTTTGTTAGAGATAAGAGCTAAAACTCGGTAAACAACTTCTTTATGTCTAGAAAATTCTATCTTGCCTTTTATTTTTTTCTCGCTGTGAAACGTATTCGGTCTTTTTTTTAAAAATTAATTTTTTGTTAGAGATAAGAGCTAAAACTCGGTAAACAACTTCTTTATGTCTAGAAAATTCTATCTTGCCTTTTATTTTTTTCTCGCTGTGAAACGTATTCGGTCTTTTTTTTAAAAATTAATTTTTTGTTAGAGATAAGAGCTAAAACTCGGTAAACAACTTCTTTATGTCTAGAAAATTCTATCTTGCCTTTTATTTTTTTCTCGCTGTGAAACGTATTCGGTCTTTTTTTTAAAAATTAATTTTTTGTTAGAGATAAGAGCTAAAACTCGGTAAACAACTTCTTTATGTCTAGAAAATTCTATCTTGCCTTTTATTTTTTTCTCGCTGTGAAACGTATTCGGTCTTTTTTTTAAAAATTAATTTTTTGTTAGAGATAAGAGCTAAAACTCGGTAAACAACTTCTTTATGTCTAGAAAATTCTATCTTGCCTTTTATTTTTTTCTCGCTGTGAAACGTATTCGGTCTTTTTTTTAAAAATTAATTTTTTGTTAGAGATAAGAGCTAAAACTCGGTAAACAACTTCTTTATGTCTAGAAAATTCTATCTTGCCTTTTATTTTTTTCTCGCTGTGAAACGTATTCGGTCTTTTTTTTAAAAATTAATTTTTGTTAGAGATAAGAGCTAAAACTCGGTAAACAACTTCTTTATGTCTAGAAAATTCTATCTTGCCTTTTATTTTTTTCTCGCTGTGAAACGTATTCGGTCTTTTTTTAAAAATTAATTTTTTGTTAGAGATAAGAGCTAAAACTCGGTAAACAACTTCTTTATGTCTAGAAAATTCTATCTTGCCTTTTATTTTTTTCTCGCTGTGAAACGTATTCGGTCTTTTTTTTAAAAATTAATTTTTTGTTAGAGATAAGAGCTAAAACTCGGTAAACAACTTCTTTATGTCTAGAAAATTCTTTTTTTTATTTTTTTCTCGCTGTGAAACGTATTCGGTCTTTTTTTTAAAAATTAATTTTTTGTTAGAGATAAGAGCTAAAACTCGGTAAACAACTTCTTTATGTCTAGAAAATTCTATCTTGCCTTTTATTTTTTCTCGCTGTGAAACGTATTCGGTTTTTTTTTAAAAATTAATTTTTTGTTAGAGATAAAGAGCTAAAACTCGGTAAAACAACTTCTTTATGTCTAGAAAATTCTATCTTGCCTTTTATTTTTTTCTCGCTGTGAAACGTATTCGGTCTTTTTTTTAAAAATTAATTTTTTGTTAGAGATAAGAGCTAAAACTCGGTAAACAACTTCTTTATGTCTAGAAAATTCTATCTTGCCTTTTATTTTTTTCTCGCTGTGAAACGTATTCGGTCTTTTTTTTAAAAATTAATTTTTTGTTAGAGATAAGAGCTAAAACTCGGTAAACAACTTCTTTATGTCTAGAAAATTCTATCTTGCCTTTTATTTTTTCTCGCTGTGAAACGTATTCGGTCTTTTTTTTTAAAAATTAATTTTTTGTTAGAGATAAGAGCTAAAACTCGGTAAACAACTTCTTTATGTCTAGAAAATTCTATCTTGCCTTTTATTTTTTTCTCGCTGTGAAACGTATTCGGTCTTTTTTTTAAAAATTAATTTTTTGTTAGAGATAAGAGCTAAAACTCGGTAAACAACTTCTTTATGTCTAGAAAATTCTATCTTGCCTTTTATTTTTTCTCGCTGTGAAACGTATTCGGTCTTTTTTTTAAAAATTAATTTTTTGTTAGAGATAAGAGCTAAAACTCGGTAAACAACTTCTTTATGTCTAGAAAATTCTATCTTGCCTTTTATTTTTTTCTCGCTGTGAAACGTATTCGGTCTTTTTTTTAAAAATTAATTTTTTGTTAGAGATAAGAGCTAAAACTCGGTAAACAACTTCTTTATGTCTAGAAAATTCTATCTTGCCTTTTATTTTTTTCTCGCTGTGAAACGTATTCGGTCTTTTTTTTAAAAATTAATTTTTTGTTAGAGATAAGAGCTAAAACTCGGTAAACAACTTCTTTATGTCTAGAAAATTCTATCTTGCCTTTTATTTTTTTCTCGCTGTGAAACGTATTCGGTCTTTTTTTTAAAAATTAATTTTTTGTTAGAGATAAGAGCTAAAACTTTGCAGACAACTCCCCCATGTCTAGCAATTTTAACATTCGTCTCCCATTTTTATATATTTGGTTTAGAATGTTCGAAAATGCGTAATATGGTCATGAATATTAATTGAAAAGAACCTTGAATTAATTCAATCTGATCTCACAAAATATTTTAAATTACAAACTTTGTAGTTTGAATAGATAATTAGTATTAAACTCAAATAACTAGTTTATTTTTGAATAAAAATTATTTGAATTCATTCAATTTTGTGAATCTCCCTTCAAAAATCAAGTTTAAATATCTTATTTGCCATATAATTATAAATACAATGAAACATATTCGAAATTGAAAAGAATGACTTTTTCTGTTCTTTCAATCATTCAATTTCAATTTTGCAATATTGGATTTCTCATTAAGTAGCTATTAAAAACAACAAGCAATTTAACTTACATTCAAATTTATTTGTGTTATATTCAATCTTCTCAAAACTTATAATTTTCGGCTATAGCATGATTTTATGCTATATAATATAATACACCTATAATAGTATCATTCTTTCAATTATTTGAAGAGAAAACCGAAAAAATCTATTTTCGGTCTATAACAGGATAACTTTTTGCAACAATTTCTGAATTAACTGGACAAACATGAAGTTTTTTAATTATCCCTCCTGCTAATAGTATATGATTTAAATATATCTGCAATTTGGCTGTTCTCATTGGTTCCAAATTTATCGTAGATGCAAATTAGGAATTTCGTATTAATTTTAACATATAAATCGAGAATATTAAATAAGAAACAACAATATTAGAGATTTAGTAAATTTTAATCCTTTGAATAGTTGAATGGTGCGATCAGACAATCAAAAATAAAGCATTTGAATGCGTAACAGGTTGTATATATTCAATTTTTCAGAGACTATTGAATTTTTGTCGTTACGGAAAAACCATAGGAGTTCATTTTAGAACAATGACAGATTACCTCCCCGTCATCCAAGTAGGTGTTGCAATGCTTCTCATCATTGCTGTTGGATTTATTTTAGCAAAGCTAAAGATAGTTACCCTCAAAGATTCAGGTCCATTAAATAGCGTTGTGTTTTTTATTGGTTTTATGCCACTTATTATCAGAGGTATAGCTCCCAAGAAACTTGCAGAGCTTGATTTCAAGCCATTCGGTATTGCAGCTTTGATGAGTATCTCAACTTATTGTGCGGTCGCTTTTATGATGATTTATCCATTCGAAGATAGAATGAAAATGTACTTGTCAACTGTTTTCCCGACAGCTTATATCAACTACATCATTTCTGGTATCCCAGTTTTCAATGCTCTTTGGCCAGCTAAAGAGAATGTCATGGTTTCTATGATGATGATTTCTAACGATCTTATTTCATCACCAATCTTCTTGATTATGGTCGGTATTTACAACGTTATCGCTGGAAACAGAAAAAGAGTCGAAAATGGCTTACCACCCGAGAAATTCTCACTTAAGATCATCGGAAAGGTTCTCTTGAACGTAGTTAAGAGCCCAATTCTCATTGGTAACGTTATCGGTATTTGTTATTCCGCATGCAATATTGAATACCCAATTTTCTTAGACAGATTGTTCCAATACGCCGGTGATATGGTCTTTGCACTTGCTCTTATTTGCGTTGGTGTCTTCCTTGCTCAGCATTCTTTAATTTCATGCGGTTGGATTCAATTTATCTTCTGTTTGATCGTAAGAATGTTCATTGGTTCAATCTTCGCTGGTTTATGGTGCAAGGCACTTGGAATGAGCAACAGACTTTCAAGACAGTGCATGATTATTGGTGCACAGCCAACAGCTGTTGCTTCTTACGCTTTAACATCAGGTGCTCACATGGGCGAAGGTGTTGCCTCAACAATGATTTTCTGGACAACAGTTCTTTGTGTTCCAGCAATTATAGTATGGTTCAGTGTATTGAATGGTCTTCATATATATGAAGATTGAAACTAATTCCGAACCATAATACCTTATAATACTATTTGTAATGTATTAATTAAATGTTTTTTTCTATCCTTTATGAATTTCCTTCTTTTTAAATGATTACAAGATCTAAAATAAAAATAATTTCATCACAGCCATTATATTCTTTGTGTTTCATCTGATTTTCGTATGTTGGAAAAGATAAAAGTAAAAGATTTGTCCAAAAATGCAAAGTAAAATACAAAATTTTGATTCAATGAATTAATACAATAAATTACTAAATTCATTTTCGGAAAACGCGCCATTTTTTGATTGAAAATCGATTTTTATTCAAAAAAAGTTCACCTTTTCTTGTGGTGCTGATTTTACTAAAAAGCGACACATTTGAATTGAATTCAATTCTGTCACTTTTTAGTAAAATCCCAAATTTTTGTTGGTAAATTCATTTTTTTTGTCTTGAATACATACGTCTGATCAATACACTCTTCCAAAGCAATATAGTGATTTGATAAGATCTTACAAATACAATATCGATTCATATGTATCGTTGTATCAGTTAAAAACCCAAAATGAAGAAGAAACACACTTAATTTACAATATGATCAAAACGGGATTGATTGATTCAAAGGAATATCTCCCACACATGGTTGTAAAATACATTTTAAACATCATCCAATTTAATAATCGATATGTGAAATCATACATGGCCATAGCTAAATTTATTCAACATTATATATGATATTCCATCACTTTGCAAATATTATTTCTTTCACTTGGTGCAAATATCAATTCATTTGATAAATACGGAAGAACAGCTTTTTACATAGCAGCATTTTATAACTGTAAAGAAATTGTCGAACTTCTTCTCTCGCATAACATAAATATCAAAGAAGAATATATTATTTTTAATACAGCAGTAATTAATAATAGTAGAGAGGTTGCTGAATTACTTCTAACACATGGAGTAGATATCAATGGAAAAGATAAACATGATAATACAGTACTTCATAATGCAGCATTTTCAAATAATAAAGAAGCAGGGCTTATTCTTCTTTCACATGGTGCAAATGTTCATGAAAAAAATTTCAGCGATTCAACTGCCCTTCATATTGCAACATCAATGAAAAAGACGGAGGTGGAAAAACTGCGCTTACTATCGCAGCATATTAGAAAAGTACAGAACTAATTGCGTTTCTTCTTTCGCATGGAGCAACTATCAGTGAAAGAGATAGATACTACATGTATAGTAATGGAAAATAATAATAAAAAAATCTTCGTCATCCTACATTTCCAAATTTTGAGAGTTTTATATTTTCTTCATCACGAATGATTTATTGTATAATAAAGAGAGCTCCAAAATATCCTTTATTATTTACTTATGACCATTTAATAAAAAATATCATGTCACCTTTAGAACAGTAAGTTAGAAATATATAATTTTTTTATGATTCATTAAATCAATATGAGGCTTTGAAGCATCTTCAAATTGAAGTCTGGTTCATATAATATCATAACGGAAATTCTCATCAGTCTTATTAATCTCCAAACAATATGAAAGTATGTGCATCTTAGAATAAACTCTATCGTAGTTAAATGACTCAGATTTTTTACAGCTATTTTTTATTTTTAATGAAATAAATATAAGAAAATATTATAAGAACAAAGAAAAGAATCTTTTGAATGAAGATGGAACATTATAATATTTTTGCACCATGTGAAAGAAGAATATTGGCTGTTTCTTCACTATCATGCTCTATTGCATAGTGAAGAGGCGTTTTCCCAACTATATCTTTTATGCTGAAATCCGCACCATATGAAATAAGAAGTTCGGCTGCATTTTCTACATTATTTACTGCGGCATAATGGAGAGCGGTTTTCCCATCTCTATCTTTTTCATTGACATCCACACCATATGAAATAAGAATTTTGATTACACTTCTTCTATCATTTTCTGCGGCATAATGAAGAACGGTTTTTCCATCATTATCTTTTGCATAAATAGTTGCTCCATGTGAAAGAAGAAAATCAGCTGTTTCCTTTCTATGAAAAAGTATTGCTGAAATAAGAGCTGTTTCTTCATATTTATTTCTTTCATTGATATTTGCACCATGTGAAAGAAGAAATTCAGCTATTTATTTGTTACCGCTTTCTGCTGCATAATGAAGAACTGTGTCTCCGTATTTATCTTTTTCATTGATGTTTGCACCAAGTAAAATAAGAATTTCGGCTGTTTCTTTGTTATCGTGACGCATTGCAATATGAAGAGCAGTGTTTCCATCTTTACCTTTTTCATTAATATTTGCACCATGTGAAATAAGAAGTTTAACTGTTTCTATATCATTTCTTTTTGCTGCAATATGAAGAGCAGTGTTTCCATCTTTACCTTTTTCATTGATTTTTGCACCATGCAAAATAAAAAGTTCTACTATGTCTTTCATATAAACTATTGCAAGGTAAAAAGCTGTCTCCCCATTTTTATCTTTTTCATTGACATTTGCACCATGTGAAATAAGAACTTCGGCTATTTCTTTACATTTTTTGATTGACTGCATAATGAAGTGCAGTTTTCATATCTTCATCTTTTTCATTGATATTTGCACCATGTGAAATTAGAAGTTCGGCTGTTTCTTTACTATTATAATATGCCGCTAAATGAAGAGCGTTTTGTCCATAATTATATTTATCATTGATATTTGCACCATGTGAAATAAGAAGTTCGGCGGTTTCTTTACTATTATACCATGCTGCAAAATGAAGAGTCGTTCGCATATATGAATCTTTTTCATTGATATTTGCACCATGTGAAATAAGAAATTCGGCCATTTCTTTTCTATTAAAACGCGCTGCATAATGAAGAGCGGTTTGTCCATCATTATCTTTTTTATTGATATTTGCACCATGTGAAATAAGAAATTCGGCCATTTCTTTTCTATTAAAACGCGCTGCATAATGAAGAGCGGTTTGTCCATCATTATCTTTTTTATTGATATTTGCACCACGTGAAATAAGAAGTTCGACTATTTCTTTATTGTTATTTTTTGCTGCAATACTAAGAGGAGTTGGCTGATATTTAGCTGTTGCATTGGCATTTGCACCAAGCGAAAGGAAATATTCGCAAAGGGATGGAATATCAAAAAATGCTGAGTAACTAAAGCATTTGTCAATTTTATTAGTTTGATCGAAATAAACTAAAAATAATTCAAGATTATTTAATTTTGTGCAACATTTTAAATTGATCTTCATGTTGTATTCATCAAGAATGTGACGAAATCAATGCTGTGTAAAATAATTGCATATTTCATGCAATCTTCATTTGGTTTCTGATATTTCAAACATTCACTCATGATCTCTGGATTTCCTCCTATAAATGAAAATTCTAGACATTGTTCAGTTATTTTTGAGTTAAATTTTGTTCTTATGAACTTGAAACAATCAACTGCTCCGTGGTAACAACATAATTCAAGTAATCCGCATCCAAGGCCAGGTTTTGGATATAAACTGCTATAATATTTTTGATCTTTATCAAATCCTTTTTTTCTGTGAATGAGATGAATAGTTTTTTGTCATTACACATAATTGCTCTGACAATTGCATTTTCTGAATTAATTTCTAGATCTTTGAATATCATATTTTTGAATTTACAAGATTTGTCTAAATGAATTCCATATTCTTTATAAAACAGGTAGTTAGGAGTATCTTCCAATCCATGGACCTCTTTGACATGATAATCATCAGATATGAGTTTGGCAAGAGTTAAATATGACTTTGTATAGGGATTTCTATACATAATAAGATTTAATATATCTCTTATAATAATTGTGGGGCTGTATTTCTGTGAATCAAGCAATTCTGCTTTGATCGTTTTGTAAATCTTGTTAAGTTCTTCTTCTTTTTCCGTTTTCAGCTGACACAAAGCAATATGTGAATCTATGTGGTATTTAAAGATACTTCATAATTCACAGTATTTGCTTGGATGAATGTCTTGATCAGACATTAAAAAATTTTTAAAACGACCCACTTTCATTTAACCATATAAAACATCTTTGTAATTCATTTTGAGGAAAAAGTACCATTATGTGCATGTGAAAAACCCTAAATTCATAAATTTCGGATTAGATTTATGAATTTTGATTAAGTTCAAAGATATTAAATGTCACAGCGACAAAAGCTAAGTCCAAAGCAATAAAATATTCATCAGAATTTTGATAATATTACCCTACTTTCCCAACATTTAGAATAAGGTTATTGCCCTAAAATTCAGTTATAGACACTTAGGAGAGCATTTAAGCCATGATATTTTGGCATATGATAGAGAAACATCTTATAAACATTTTCAGTATGTTTTCCTATAAAATAACGATCTCACATGAAATTACTAAAATATCAAATTTTGATTTTCACTTTAAAGTTGGGAGAATACTCTACAGTGACAGGGTATACAATTTTAACCTTTGTTTTGATTATAAATAAAGTATTGATAGAGATATGAGTTGTACAGAATTATACACGTGTGTTTAATCAAATGTAAGTTGTGCAACAATAATGATTAGCTAGATAGTATATTAAGGAACTGTGATTTATGATCTAATTCAATAAGATGTAAATGATATTCAAATATATTAAATAAATGCGAATGTTCAAGATGTGAAATCAGTTAGTTAATTGTTGTATATAGATATTTTACTGTGATTAATGAATTTTTTAACAATTTAAAATTATCAAATTTCAAAATATGCGCAATGAGATAATTTGAGAGTATTTTGAGAACTGAAGACTTATGATTTAGTGTTTTTGAATAAGCACATCAATATAAAGATAGAAAATAAATTGAGATATAATTTTTTTGAAGGTATTATAAGGGTGGAGGTAGTAGGATAAATTTTTAATGTTCTATACTTTCATGGCAAATAATTAAATAGAAGTAAAACTTTGTTTTAAGAATTGAAAATTTTAAATAAAAAAGGAATGTTAGTAATGCTAATTTATTTGATTCCGGGGGACACCCCGGTTATCAAATATATTTATTAAAATGGAAAATCTCTCACTTTTCGAAAAAATCGAAACTGCAAGGATCTCCGATTCTCGATATGATAATTTATTTGATTCCGGGGGACGCCCCGGTTATCAAATATATTTATTAGAACGGAAAATCTCTCACTTTTCGAAAAAATCGAAACTGCAAGGATCTCCGATTCTCGATATGATAATTTATTTGATTCCGGGGGACGCCCCGGTTATCAAATATATTTATTAGAACGGAAAATCTCTCACTTTTCGAAAAAATCGAAACTGCAAGGATCTCCGATTCTCGATATGATAATTTATTTGATTCCGGGGGACGCCCCGGTTATCAAATATATTTATTAGAACGGAAAATCTCTCACTTTTCGAAATTTTTTTTAACAAAAATATGGCATTCTTAAATTATAGTTACATGTTATTTCACAATCATTATCATTAAAAAATTCAATTATTCAAGTTGTTTTGTCCCGACGGTTTTTACGGTTATAAAAATGGTTGCGAACTCAATCCATCAGCAAAATGTCGGTTGGGGTGCCCTTCTTGGCCTCCTGAGTACTCACCAAGATACCCCCAGCTCCCGCAAAACACCTCCCTTAGGTGAGCATTAACTGATGACATGAGTTAACAATTCTACAAAATCATCAAGCATGAAGGTTTATGATTTATAAATCAAAATCTCAGAAACTGCTTGACTTTGCAAGTTGCTGTCTTTACCGGTTACTCTGCTGCAATCTCTTTTCTGATTGCAGGCAGAGTTCTGCATCCTGAGGACTTTGCCTTGCAGATATGCTTGTAATCACTACGTGAGCAACTTGGTGTTGCAAGTTGCTGTCTTTACCGGTTACTCTGCTGCAATCTCTTTTCTGATTGCAGGCAAAGTTCTGCATCCTGAGGACTTTGCCTTGCAGATATGCTTGTAATCACTACGTGAGCAACTTGGTGTTGCAAGTTGCTGTCTTTACCGGTTAGCTTTTTTTGAAGTTTCTTCGCATCTTATATAAGCTCTAGATCAATATTTATCATCAGAATTTGCATCTCATAAAGCACATATTAATCAAATAGGCAAATTTCATTCGGAGTCTCTCATTAAATGAGAAACTCCGAATGAGATTTGCTCTAAGGTAATGTACTTGTTATGCTTGGCCTAGAAGCAAGGAGGAAACATGTATATGGTTTGTTTATACTGAAGTTATCTGGAATTCTCTCAATTGAGGATTCAAATCCAGATAACAGCAGTATAAGTTAATATTGTTGTGCACCTCAGGTTGTTTATAGGCCCGAGAACGAGAAAAGAATTTATGGTGTGAATTGGCTCGATATATACCTACGCTCTGTAAAAAATACGTTATATTTTCTTTCATATGAGAAAAATGTTTTTCTTTTTTATAATACTATGTGCTTTGTTACTTCATAAATTGTCTATTTTTCTTATTAAAACCTATTTTTTCCGTGTGATTCGGAATCTACGCATTCAAAAAATGCGTTTTCCGCTCTCAGAACGCGAAAATATGAACTACATGACGAGATAAATCGATTTATTATGTTCCTAAATATTCTCATTTTTCAATCTTGCTCAATACTCAAAAATAAGCAGACTCTCAAATAGAGAACATAAAATAACTCATATTTATCATATTAAAATTTTGAAAAAGTCTCCCGAAAAAATCATATTTCGAAAATTTCAAAAAAATAAGTACATTTTTCGCCAAAGAAAAAAGAAAAATGTTTTTTTTTTGAATTTTTGATGATAATATGCACTCCTGACGGTCGCAGTGTCTCATTCCGGGAGACATTGCCTGTGCATGTCTCCCAGAATGGCATACTGTTCCGCATTCATAACTTGAATGCGGAACTTTGACCGACAAGAGTGCATTGTGCACTCTTGTTGGTCTGCATGTGTCATTCCGGGAGACATTGCCTGTGCATGTCTCCCAGAATGGCAATTTATTGCAATCAGAATACGATTGCAACTTTGACCGACAAGAGTGCATTGTGCACTCTTGTTGGTCTGCATGTGTCATTCCGGGAGACATTGCCTGTGCATGTCTCCCAGAATGGCATACTGTTCCGCATTCATAACTTGAATGCGGAACTTTGACCGACAAGAGTGCATTGTGCACTCTTGTTGGTCTGCATGTGTCATTCCGGGAGACATTGCCTGTGCATGTCTCCCAGAACGAGACAATTTATTGCAATCAGAATACGATTGCAAAACTTTGACCGACAAGAGTGCATTGTGCACTCTTGTTTGTCATCCACTATGATACTTAGAGAAAATACTTTACTTACATTATTTAAAATATTAATTTCCCTATTTAATATTTATTTATTATTTTTTGTGCTTTATATTCCCTATGGCATGTACTGAACTATTTTATAGACTCTACCGAGCTATCTCCACATATAAACATTTGACAATAACACATATATACTCTCTTCATATTCTAGTCTCATGACATATTATTGCAAAAGCTATATTTATACAGCATACCTCATAAAGTCTCATTATATCCCTATCTAAGCGTTCAAAACCTATTTTCCCCACGTAATCTGATTCTTCAGGCTCCGCTGATTCGATTTCTGCTGTCAGATCGTGAAAATATGAATCACATAACAAGATAAACACAAATCCAAAATAATAATGTTTTCTTCAAATTGACTCTTCCACGATATTCATATATTTGTTATTAATTCCGTTTTCCCTTACAAATGTATTTAATTTTCTGAATAATACGTATTATAAAATGAATATCTCAAAAACTAAATTAAAAAATTAATACTGGGTAATAACTAGATATATTGTGACTTTTTGAATTCACACACTTTTGGAAAAAATTGAATTTTTCTAAAATGATGTTGTTTGAACATGACTTAAAGAGTTTTTTTACGGAAAATATCAAGTTGGGTAACTTGTGTTTATCTTGTTATGTGATTCATATTTTCACGATCTGACAGCAGAAATCGAATCAGCGGAGCCTGAAGAATCAGATTACGTGGGGAAAATAGGTTTTGAACGCTTAGATAGGGATATAATGAGACTTTATGAGGTATGCTGTATAAATATAGCTTTTGCAATAATATGTCATGAGACTAGAATATGAAGAGAGTATATATGTGTTATTGTCAAATGTTTATATGTGGAGATAGCTCGGTAGAGTCTATAAAATAGTTCAGTACATGCCATAGGGAATATAAAGCACAAAAAATAATAAATAAATATTAAATAGGGAAATTAATATTTTAAATAATGTAAGTAAAGTATTTTCTCTAAGTATCATAGTGGATGACAAACAAGAGTGCACAATGCACTCTTGTCGGTCAAAGTTTTGCAATCGTATTCTGATTGCAATAAATTGTCTCGTTCTGGGAGACATGCACAGGCAATGTCTCCCGGAATGACACATGCAGACCAACAAGAGTGCACAATGCACTCTTGTCGGTCAAAGTTCCGCATTCAAGTTATGAATGCGGAACAGTATGCCATTCTGGGAGACATGCACAGGCAATGTCTCCCGGAATGACACATGCAGACCAACAAGAGTGAACAATCCGCTTTCTCCTTTGAAATCCAACATTCTAATCACATCTACATTAATAAATTGTTATAAAATACTAATCAAAGATCCAATACAATTCTACTATCTTATTCACACATTACCAATGTTAACACCTCTTATAACTTAAATTATTTCATAAAATTTGTTTTTATATCTTATTATTTTCTCATAATGCTTCTAATACATCTCTAATTTCTTACATTCAAACACCAATATCGTCATACTATCATAAGCACTTAATTTTTTCAAAATTTTAGACTTAAATTTGAGCTACATTTTCATCATCATTTTTAGCCTTAAGCTTCTATAAGGTTATAATACATTATCGTAATATTCTAATATTTATGATTCTTACTACTCAATTCAATATAATCATATAAGTCACTCATAATCAGGAGCATAATTTAAAAATCTATAGCTCATATTTTGACAATTATATATATAGATGATGCATATTGCAATTCCGGTTTCAACACGATCAAATGTCAAACCATGATAAAATATATATCAATTTACAAAATATCGATTAACATTAGAATCCATATCTAATTCCATCAATGCACAAGTTGTAAATGCTTAATTCATCTTTGAGAAACGTGAATAGCACAATTTTATAAGATTATTTGTTGAATATTTAAAATATAAGCCAAATCGAATCTGCTGTATATTACTTTAGTTTATCATTGAATGTTAAATGTGTTCATATAAATATTTGAGTCAGATATCGCATTTTCTAATTTCAAAATTTATCTCATGAAGTTAGAATTTATTTGATCATACAACATCATATTAGTCAAACTAGAGTTCAATCGCGATTCCAAAATGGAACAATTGCTTGTTTTATCAAAATGTTAAAATATTAATCTAAAAAACTTAATATCTAACCAAAACATTCTAGAAATATCATATACAGGTATATGCAATCTAAATGCACACGAAATACTGAAAATTAAAAAGAATATTTATGAGATTATTAAATCTTATGCATTTCAATGAAGAGTCGATAATTATCATCTCTATAGGTTATATATCAACATATGAGTTTTTGGATTGACCACTACTATACTAATGTGATCAAATTAATCTGATTTCTTGAATTTTCATTTGAAGCATTCGCAGTAGTAGGAGTACCTTCATATATTAACATATTAAAAAATTGCGCCCAGATTCGCAGTTTAATCATGATTTTAAGATTGCATTAGATTTCGAAATGCAGAAAAAAATCACTTTAGATTTCCTTCAAACTCTAAGCATAAGCATGTCTCTATATGAGGAAACTATTTGAGCTATTCATTTGGCGGCCCAAAAACTCATGTTGCCTGAGCGCAGAAAATACCAATTTTTGGACCCTGGGTAGGGGGTCATGCATGTTTTCTAAATGTTGGAAAAGTAGGGTATATTTTCAGATTAATTCGATAAAATTTTTATATTTATGGCCCAAAGTACATGAATTTTGTACTAATAGATAATATCCCAACACTTGATATTGATTTTTATTATATCTGCTTTAAAATGCTAATTATCTATGAACAAACAGTCAATTAATTGAGTCTATCCTTGTGACATATTAACTAATTCAATATGATCTTTTTAGAAAATCAAAATTCATCAATAGGAGCTTAAAATATGTCATATTGAATCAGATGGGGAAGCATATCACGCACATTATTAATCCCAGTTCAAATTGAATTGAAAATGCTAATCAGGTCAGATTGAATGATAACAAAAAAAAATTTTTTTCAAGAAATAATATGAGTGATGAAAACAGTAACAATTTGCAAAATGAAGATCTCAGTAGCGATATCATGGCTTTGTTTAATATATTGAGTCGAATCGGAAATAGATTTCAGCAATATTTTTCACCAATTCTTCAAAATGAAAATATCAAAGCGCTTAGTGTAATTCTTAAAACGATGTATATGACAGATTGGCTTAAATATTTGTTACAGAACAGTATTTACAGAAAATGTATATATTATGGTGTAATTGCGTGGATTATTTTTGCAGATATAGCATTTACAAGAAGATTTTCAATACCATATTTAATATTAAATATTCCTCGAGCTATTATATCAGTATTATTTATTCCTTTCCATGTAAGTGTCTTGATATTAATCCTATTAATAAATTTAGATAGAAAAATTAATCATGTATTAACTAAGCCTTTTGTATATTTATGCTTTAGCGCTGGTTCCATTTCCTTTGAAATTTATCAAATAATTCTCAAAAATTTCAAGCATTGGAATAAACCTCTTCATGCTCCATTCAGCAGCGAATATATTCGAATACTTTGGATTAAATGGGGTCATCCATTTTGCAATACATGTTATAATATAAGTTGCAAAGTTTGGAAAGCCATCAGACCATCAGTCATCGTTTTGATTAAGTATTTAGTTTATATTTTATATGATATTTACTTGATTACTCTTCCACTTTTCAGAATCTGTTTTACAATTTGGTATTTTATTACAAGAGTAGCTTTAGCTATATTGTCATTAATTTTCACTATAGTCCATTCAATTATGTATACTTTTAGACTCTTATTTTCGGCAATATTTTAATATGAGGCTTTAAATACGGCTTCATAACTTTTATATGAAATATACTTTGTTTGTTATTTTGTTTTGTTATATTAAATCAATTGTTTATTAATGAAAATTAGATCTCCAAAAGTATCCAGCCTATTTCTATGATAATGTAGGTAACAATCTACAAAATCATATGGAATCACCATATGTTCTTGATTGTTTGTGTTTGTCTCCTAAGCTTGAAGATATTAGTAATTATTTTCAAAACATTTCCTTATTACGTAAATAAAGATGCTTATTTATTTGCTCTTTTAATTTGATGGACGATTTACAATTTTATTTATTTTATAAATGGGAGAGAATTCTCAAGTCCTTTTCATTGCTTTATATGAGAAATGCCAAACACACATCGAAGCATATGACAGTCTTCACAGGCTCGCAACAACAGATGAAAATGAGATCAGCCAAATTTATGAAAAGATTAAATCGATTTTGATAGAAAAGAACAAAATTGATCCATCAGTTATATTGTCAAATATCAGTTATCTATGTTATTATCGAAATTGCTATTTGAGGTCTTATTGGACAATATTTCAAAAGATTTATGAAGAATTTCAACCAAAATCTTTAAACAACATTGCAACCATATGTCAATATTTCCTTTTTAAAGAATATGGAGTAATTGTTGATAGAAATAAAGAAGATTATATCAAACAATTGATATTAGATAAAAATTATGAGCTTGACTTGCATGAAAATGGCTCGATTTTCAATATAATCATGCATGATGATAAAGAAAAATTTATATATGTTATAAATGGCGAAAGATTCAATGCTCACCAAGTTTTAGTGAATGATTTTTATCCAAAAGAAAAAATTGATTTGTTAGAACTCTGTTCTTATCACGGGGCTGTTGATTGCTTCAAGATATTGAGAACAAAGTTTAAATTACCAATAACACAGAATTGCTTGAGATTCTCTTTTCTCAGCGGAGTTCTTGATATAGTTAGTGAATGCTTGAAGTTCCAAAAAGTAGATAAAGAATGCATGAAATACGCCATTATTTCCCACAACATCGATTTCGTTGGATATTTGATGGATCAAGCCAACTATTTTATTAACTTAGACTTGTGCTTTGACTTCAATAATTTGTCAGCATTCTTCGTTTATCTTGATAAGACTAATGATGTTAATATTGGATTGATTTATGCGGTGAATTTCAATTTGTATTCGATTATTGATGTTTTAGTCTCGCATGGAGCTTCTTTGGATACTAAAGATGATGACGATGTAACTTTGTTGCATAGAGCTGCAACATGGAATTCAAAAGAAACAGCTCAGTTACTAATCTCTCATGGTGCTGATGTCAATGCTAAAATGAAAAATGGTGAAACTCCTCTTCATTTCGCTGCAAAGAAAAATAGCATAGAAACACTAAAACTGCTTATTGAAAACGGTGCTAATGTGAATATGAAATGCGAAAATGGAAGAACTGCTCTTCATTCAGCTGCTTTTTATAATAAGAAAGAATCTGCCGAGATTCTTATTGATAGTGGCTCTGATGTTAATTTCAAAGATCTTCGTGGGAAAACGCCACTGCATCTTGCTGCAATTAAAAATAGCCATGAAACTGCAAATCTTCTGATATCAAGAGGGTCAGAAGTAAACATTAAATGTGATGATGGCAAAACGCCACTTCATTACGCTGCAGAAATGAATAGCCAAGAGACTGTTCAAATTCTTATTTCAAATGGTGCAAAAGTTACAATTAAGGATAAAAATCTGAAAATTCCACTTCATTTTGCTGCATTTTGGGATAATACGAATACTGTGGATTTGTTAATTGATCATGGATCTGATTTTAACGATGTAGATCAAAATGGAAAGACTCCACTTCATTATGCAGCGTTTTGGAACTGTGCTGAAACAGCAAAGATATTAATTCTTTATGGAGCAGATATCGATTATGTAGATAATGATGGTGAAACTCCGATTGATATTGCTCTTAAAACAAATAGTTATAGTGCAGCACAAGTTCTTGTTTATTATGCAAATGAGTAAAATAATTGAAATTTATTCATTAAATATATATATATGCATCTATGAAATTGGACAAATCAATTATAATGTTAAACTTTAATTAATATTGACAATAATATAACATGAAAAGTTCACATAACTTCATAACTTTTATATTCCATTATGTAATGCTTGATTTAGGACATTAAGATCAAACAACTGAAATATGGACATGCATTAAAGATATTGATGTAACTCTATTGTATTTTAAGGATCAATCTTGGATTCATACATATTCTCAGCTAAAGAAATATATTAAATGAGTTTACTATTAGTAAATCACTAATTAAGAAAATTATGAACAAAAATTATATTTTTCATACGAACAGTATAATATTATAATGTAATTTAGGATAGATTATCGATTTCCAATTATATAATTTTATTATCCTTTGAACAACGATGAGATCAATAAGGAGAACTTTTTTGAGAAACATTCAAAAGTGTCATTATCCGAATTTAATGCAAGATATCTAATGTATAATATTTAAACAAAAAAGACTGCGATATAAAAAATACGTTAAATTTTTGCTTTGAAAAAATCGCGATAATTCAAACTTTGTTAGACACTAAGTCCGTGAAGCCTTCTCCTTCATTCAGATTAACTGGGAGTGTTGCTTTATTACCCAAATTTGAATTGAAGGATAAGCATAGCGAAGAATTTGAAGCTTTAGATGAACAAATACGAGTTTTAGATTATCAAACAAAAGAATTGATGAAAAAACTAACAAAACTTCATAAGAGGAGAACAAAATATGCGCATCTTATTACAGGTTTGCAGAAAAAATCTCATGAAGAGCAAGAAAAAAATAATAAAAGCAGATCAATTCAACAGCAGCAAGAAAGAATAGACAGATTAGGTGTTTGCACTCAATTGCTTGACAATAAAAGTCGATTATCAACTGCTGTTCGACTTCAGCCACTTCCAGAACTTCCACCTGTTAAAATAGAGGAGAAATTCTTTGACATTAATAATTTCGATTCTTCTGATGAATTTGGAAACTTTATCAGAAAGGCAACTCCTCAAAATTTAACAAATTATTTCAATGAAAATGGCATTCCTCGTTTATTAAATTACTGTGGAGACCCATATTTCAGAAATAAGTTTTTCGATATCAATGTCGATGGTATTGTTGAAGTTTTGCCTGCAATCTTGGCATCGATTTCTGGACAAAATAGAGCAATTATATTACAGCGAATTCTAGATGTACATCGCGAATCTGCACAATTAACACAAGCATTCGAATCAATGGCTCTTAGTACAGATCCAATTGAAATAATTAATCAAATAGAACACGTTGCATCATCATTATTGAAGTGTAAACGAACGAAATTCTTGATTGCATCACCATTGATATGTGAATTAGCGTATATTCACTGTGGGATTAAAAGAATTATTCCAATGACAACTGGATTAATTTCCAGTGTTGTTGGAAGAGGCGATTATGCAATTATTCAAGACCCATTTAATACAGAAGAGATAGATTTAGCCGTAGAATCTTTTATTTTCGAAGGAAGTAGAAATTGTTTAATAGCACCTTTGATGCACTCTGATTTTGAAAATCCATTCGCTTTTGTAGCAATAGATAAACTACGTGATGATTCTTTTTCGCCAAATGACTTTATTATGCTTTGTTATTTATTTAGAAACGTAACTTCACAAATTAAACTTCTCGTTAGAGAATTAACAAGTGCTACTGAAAAAGATATGACAGAACTTGTTGAAGGATTATCAGAAATTGCGGATTCTTCAAATGCTCACGATATGATTGCTAAAATCATAAATGAAAGCAACAGATTAACGGATGCAAGCACTTCAAGACTATTCACTGTTGTTGGTGACTGTTTTTGTGAAGAAACTCCAGGAACAAATATTGGAGGAAAATTATTAATGATCGATCGAGGTTTAACATGCAGAGCAGCAATAAATAATGAAACTACAAACTATTTCTTACCTCGTCGTATCAAAGATTTTTCAGTTGCAATTGATGATTTAACAGAACCTCGAATTTGGTCAATGATCGCATGCCCGGCAACATACAACGGAGAAGTCAAGGGTGCGTTTGTACTATACAATAGAAGGAATGGAACCTTCTTTTCAGCAAAAGATTCTTTTGTTGCTACCAATCTCGGAAAATGCTTCCTTCCTTTACTCCACACATGCTGCGAATCAACAAAACTTCATGAATCCTTAGAAAGAAACAATATTAACTGCGTTCGAGCATATAATTTAACTGTTTTTTCATTAAAAGCAATACAAGCTGCCGGAACTCCAAACCTTTACGAGCAAATGTCCATTTTCTGCGAAAAACTCAAGCCTTCAGTTCAATTTAGATTTTTAATTTACGAAAATGACAATTTATACGAAGCATCATCAAGACAAACTGTTCAAAGCGAACCACAATTACTAGATGCCATCGTCGAAATGAAACCTACAGCTGCGATCAGTGAAAATGTTGGAATTTTAGTTTATCCTATAAAATCCAACGCAAACAACCAAGTTTATATGTTCGAATTCCGAGCTCCTTTGATGAAACTCAAGACAGAAGAAGAATCAAACGGAATTCTTCAATGCACAAGAATTTTACATTCATTAGAAGAGCATTCCATGAAATTAGCGCTTCCTGAGAATTCCAGGAAGATGCAGAGTAAAGCTCGAAACACCAGTTCCAATAAAACCCAAAGTTCGAGTTCATCATCTTCATCATCTTTCTTTAACCTTGATTTATCACTTGTAGGTAATGGTAACAACATGCCCTTCATTCCTTTATCCCTAAAGAACATCCACGATGAAGATGGAATGACGTCTACCTCCATTTTCGACCTTTCAAGATCAGAAACTCAAACAAAAAGTGACAAGTTTATAATTGTCAGTTCTGCCCAACCATCAATAAATCCGCAATCATTTGAAACACAATTGGACCAAGGTAAATTGCAGATTTATCCATTCGATCCCTTCCTTTCTAACATTTTATTTTCTTTTTCGAAATTATCAATAAGACAAGTGGGTTTACACAACAAAATCGTTACCCAAAAGAGATATAAACCTACTGTAAGGGCTCTCCATCTCCTGGGAAACGTGTTGGCTTGTCCAATGCCGTTTTCCGAACTTTTGAATATTTTATTGATCTCTTTTACTAATTTGTTCGGCCGTGAGATATCGTTAGAAATATTCGATCCCCCGTTAAAAGACGAAACAGAAACAGATCCAAGCGCTTTGAACTTGGAAAGAGATCGAAAAATTTATGCATCGATAAAAATTCCTTCCCCGATGTCGCAAGATCGATCAATGGCCTTATCATATTTCGCTGATTTGGTTCTTGCTCTTCTTGCAAGCAGAACTGAAGGAAAACCCGAAAATCAGTATGAAATCGGGCGTCCTCCGATGCTTAAACCTGATTTGACTTATAACTTCTTAAGATTCGGTATCCAAGAGAATGTTTCTCTATGCAGTGAGTTGTTTTTCGCGTTCAGAGTCCATGAAGTTTTGGATGTGACGAAAGAAAGAGTTACAATCTGGTTAAGCAAGCTTTCAACGAACCCTGAAGAAGAGAGATTCTTCATAAGTGCGTTGGATGCGTTGCAATTTGGATATTCCATGTTTTGCGAATTTAAATTGTTCGATTACTTCAATCCAAGTGAATTATGCGCTTGCTGCTTATCCATATTCTTTAGATCAGCATTCCCTCATATGAGACCGAACTTTAAATACGGAAATTACTTGAAAAATTTCCTAAATTCAAAAAGTGACAACAAAATTGTTGTTAGAGTTACTACAGCAATGATCTTATTATCTAGTCCAGACTGTGACCTCTTAGAATACGCTCCAGAAGAGATAATGTGTGAGTTAATTGAGTTAATGCTCGAAAGAGCGACAGAATCAGCTTCTCTTTTGATTGCCAAGTTGTCTGTCGAAGCCAAGAAAGGTATTGATCTGAATAAAGAAAGAAACAGAGCTTTATTCGCTACTTTGGTAACTGAAATGTCTCAATCTTCTCCATTTTTCAGAAATATTGATGTCTTCAATGATTTATGCCTCGCAAGCATGGAAACACAAGCTCTTATTCTCTACAAAGCAGAGAAAATCGTTCAGAAATACGTAAATTTGCTAAAATTGCTCGGAGAAGGATCAAATATCTTCGAAAAAGCGTTTTCTGATAAGATTCCATGGCTTATATCAAAGGGTGAGGAATATTTCATGCAGCAGGCAGCAGAAGAGGAAGAACAAGGTAATATGTCTTTGTTCGACGCAAGATAAATTTTATATTAGTTGTCAATTAGAAGAAAATGTGAAATTTTCTCCTTAATTGATTTGTTATAAATGTTCTATCTATCATACTCTTAATATCTTTTTAAAATAAATAAAATTAAGAAAATTATTCAATGAAGAATCGATTTTCATGCTAATTGTTGCCAAGTACTAATATTTTATATCCCAAAGTTATGAACAATAACATTCATTTGAGCTATTTGAAATTCAACCTGAACAATTTGAAAATTTCCTTTTTTCGCTTGAATGTATTTTAACATTCAGAATGAATATGTTAATTATATTTCTTAGTTTATATGAGTATAAATTGCTATTAGAAATTTCCTCTTATACTTTTTGGAAATTTCTCAAAGTTGATACAGTATTCTCACCGAACATATATTGCATTATTTTGTTGTCAAAGATTGTCATTGTGTCTATTTAATGTTCAAAGAACAATCCTTTGATGTGAAATTAAAAAAAAAACACAAATTATTAAAGTTTTAGAATACTTTTTTAGATAATAATTGATTGAATCTTCCAAGCAATCATGAAGTTGTATTGAATTTGGATAGTATATTGTTTTTTCATTAATAATAATTAAAATTAAAGTATAATCAAAAAACATTACTTACAGATTGGTGTATATTGGTATATTATTGCCAATTAATTTGGAGCCGGTTCTTGAACTTCTTCGTTTTCCTGTTTTTTTGGATCTTCAACAATTTTTTCTTTGTCTTCGAGATCGTTGTTACTTTCTACATCAGCGTCGAATGACTGATTAGCTTCTTCCTCAGTCTTCTTATAAGGGAACAAACAAAACAGAACAATTGCAAATGGAACGCATAAAAAGCCAACTACGTATGGCCATGTAAGTTTGTGCTTGAATATTAAGCAATCAATGAATAACGAGAAGAAATTTGATGTTAAAAATGAGAGATTCATCTCTGTAGCGTTTGAATGTTTCATAATCACAGGAACAAGTGTATAATATAGAGCCATTACTATTCCGTATGCAATTATAAGTGATATTGTTGATGCAACCCAGAGATATTTCTTTATTGTCTTAAATTCAACGGCAAACATCAAAATTATCGAAATTGGAGATGTAGTAGTTCCAAATCTGAAAAGATATATTGCTATTGATCCTTCGTGAACTAGTTTTTCTTCTAAAGTAGTTGCAATTGCATAGCAAATTGCGGAAATAAGAGCAATCATGTTACCTAGCCAACGTGAATCACCAACGCCGTCCTCAAGGAAGACGATAACTACGCCTCCCATTCCAATAAATATAGCTAATATTTGCCAGAGCGTTAGTTTTCTCTTAAATACAAAGAAAGCTAAGGGAGCAACCCAAAAAATAACGGTTGTAACAAGTAACTGGGCTGATGAAATCGAAGTTAGAGTGTAAGCGTATATAGATGATACATCGCCACCGAGATTTAATAATCCAACCATGATATATCCGAACCAGGAAGCGGTAGTTTTCGGTAATTTCCAAAGGTTAATGAGTAATAACGCAACGTATGATATTGCTAATTGAAGAAAAGGTAATGTGAAACCAGCAATCTGTTCTAAGAACTTGCAAAATATTGCCAAAGCTGAAAGCATTAACGAGCATACTTGCCACATTATCATTGCGAACCATTTGTGATCAAGCCATCCTTCGAAGTACCCAATGCATTTCATCAATAAAAAATAATGAATTAAAATGACAGCGGATTCACTTTGAATTCGAAATTTCGGCATTTTTCAACAAACGATGAATCTTAAATCAGACAAAATGTTTAAGATCTGATTACAAATTTTGATTTCAATATAAAATGAAATCAAATCGTAGTCAAGGTTTGTATGAGAATATTGTTGTTTATTCAATGAGGTATGCGATTTTATAAAACAGAAATAAAAAAAAAATGAAAATCCGATTATTTTCAAATTGTTGAAAGAATTACATTCCATCTCTCGCGTGGGATAATGTCCACATCAGTAAATGTGAAGAGATTGACATGTTCTGAATATTTGGAAGATGTTGCAGCTTCCAACACAGGAGCAGCTGTTGCTGGAGCTGCTGGAGGAGGACCAAATAGTGCATCAATCATGGAGAGATCTCTCATGAAAGGAGTAGAACATGTTCTGATTACAGCAACAACATCAGCTTCTGATGTACCAGGAGGAGAAAATAGTGTTTTTAATGGCTCTGGTAGTTTTTCTGGTTTCATGTATTCGGATGCTTTTGACTTGAAAATTTCTTTCATTTGAGAAGTTTTGAAAGTCTTCAAACCATCTGTTTTGAAATAATCTGCACCACAGCAAAGAGCAGCAACTATGTGTTCTGCTTCTGGTGTCATCTGATTTTTAGCAATATTTTCTGCATTTTCTTTTAATTGTGCAATATACTTTAATAGTTCATTTCCTGCATTGACTTTTGCCTTAGCTTCAAGCATCTTCTTTCCAATTGTAAGTGCCTGGTTTTTATTCTTTTGCATGATATAATTTGCGCAATTTCTGCTTCCTGCATCAACAGTACCTTGCTCCCTACGGACGGTTTGTGTTATTTCTGCATTTATTAATTTTTGAGCTGATAAAAGTTTATCAGGATCGTATCCTTTTGATTTCTTAAACATAAAATATTTCAAAATCTAGAAGAACGGACTAGTGTTATGCTATTGATTAATTATTTCATTTTAATTGTTCCTTCCGGTGAATTCTTTCTTCATTTGAATAGTTTACAATTTGGTGGAGAAAAAAATTGATGGAAAATTCATTAAAATGAGCCAAAGCATCAATCTTGATATCAACTGCTCTGCTAATAACATTCAAGCATATTTCGATCAAGGGAATTTTTTTGATATGTTTGATGCAGAAACTATCTCAGATATGTTAGAGAAAACAAAACTTAACTGTACTAACTTCATTACTCTTCTTACGCAAGGTAAATCAAAATATAACTCATCTGAACTATATAGCTATATTAGAAAATGTAATGTTGACGTTGAATCATTTGATGATGCAATTAATATCCTCAAAAGTTATGCAAAGTTACTCAAATTAAAATCTTCTCATTCATTAATTGCATTTTTTGAGAAATACAAGAATGAACAATCAAATGAAATTAATCAAACAAAACTAAAAATTAATGAAAAAGAAAATGAAATATCAAAACTTAGAAACAACATTAATCAGCTCAACAGTGAAATATCAACACTTAAAAACAAAAATGTTCAACTAGATAGCGAAATATCTACAGTTAAAAATAAAAACAATCAATTACTTCAATCAATAAATGATTATGAAAAAATTTCGGAATTGCAGAAGTCAAATGATTTTAATGCAATCTACAATTTCCTTAAAGAAATTTCGAATAAAGGAGATAAAGTGAAAATGTCTATTTCATGTGCAGCTGGATTAAGTGAAAAGAGAGATTCTGATCAAAATACTCCACTTCTTTGGGCATGTTATTATGGAAATCTTCAATTAACAAAATCTCTTATTGAAGGAGGTTGTGATAGAAATGCAGTAAATAAATTCGAAAACAATTGTTTAGTTGAAGCATTATTAAATGGACATCTTGAAATTGTAAAATATTTAATTGGAATTGGTTTTGATAAAAATTGGCGAACAAAAACTAGTGGATTTAATGCAATTCTTTATGCGTCACAAGAAGGTCAACTTGAAGTGGTGAAATATCTACAAAGTATTGGTTGTGATGTCAACTCTAAACAAAATAATAATGCAAATTGTATTTACTTTGCATCATCAAATGGTCATCTTGAAACAGTTAAATATCTTGTTTCAGCCGGAGCAAATCCAAACGAAAAAGATAAAAATGGGTTTTCTTCATTAATTGCTGCAGCATCAAATGGTCATCTTGAAGTAGTTAAATATCTGATTCAATATGGATGTAATAAAAATGATAAAACAAATTATAATAATTCTTCGCTTCATTGGGCAGCAATGAAAGGACATTATAATGTTGCTGAATATTTAGTTTCAATTGGTGTCAATCTAAGTGATAAAGACAATGGAGGAAAAACTGCACTTGATTATGCAAAAGAAAAGCAAAATGAAAACGAAAACTATAAGAAGATTATGAATCTTCTTATTAGATCATGAAACAATGAAGAAGATTTTCTAATCATTCGCAAAAAAGTTGTCTTGGCGTTTTGAAATCGTTTACAAGTTGCAATTTACGAGTCTATATTAAAAAGTGACTTTTTTAATATGACCTCTCAAATTTTTATCACTTTTTCATCAATTAATGAGCGGAGGATATTGGGATTTAGTTTCAACAATTGTAATAGTGCAGCTATAAAATATAGAATATACAGATGCATCTATATGAATTTGGTGCTGTTTTCTTATTTTTCTTAAGGGTGCCCTATAACGATAATGTAAACATCACAAAATTAACCTTATTAGAACTCGAATGAATGGATTATCCAGATTCTAGTTCTCAATATAATAGCCTTAAAAGTGCTTTTCTGAGGGTGGTCTATCGTCTATAGGGCACCCTTAAATAGATCACAATTGATTACAAATATATCCTTAATAAATGAGCAATTGCATTCTATTATATAAAAGAGCAATCTTATTACTTTATTGTCCACTTATGCAGAGCATTACTAGACGTATTTTTTTTTATGAATGAATATAGAGATTATAAAATATTGTCTGACAATAGTTTTTCAAAGGGTATTTTGCTATTTTACTTAAATATTAAAAGATACTGTATCAATAATCTTTAAAAACAACAGCTGAGGATTAACCTTGCAGACTCTGGCATCAAGAAAGGCTAGAGCTTCGTATTTAATGATCCCAAGGGCCGGATTCCGCTGAGAATTGTCCGTGATGTGGAAATTCTCAGAAAACTCGGCCTCTAGGAATGTATTGGAAGCCTTGGCCTCATAAGGCTCCAGAGCATGCATGTTCCCTTTTTTCATGGCAGAGTTTTAACTTGGTCGTCCTCATGAGGGACTATCAGGTCGAAACTACACCATGAGGATTGTACTTGCAGGCCATGGCCTCTGCAGAGACCAGAGCTTCGAATTTACTGCTTCCCAGGGCCGGACTTCTCTCCTGCCGCCCTAGATCAGGACGGTATTTGAGAAAGCCGGCCCTGATGATTGTAAGCGAGACTCTGACCCCTGCTGATGTCAGAGCCTGTGATTTTATGTCTTCCAGGGCCGAGTTCTTGCGAGACGGTCTATCATGTGGACGATCTCCCTCAAACTCGGCCCTGAGGATTGTATTTGCAGGCTCTGGTCTCAGAAAAAGGCCAGAGCTTCCTATAAACGCTCTCTCGGGACTGGATTCCTCTCCGGCCGCCCCGAATCAGGGCGGTCTTTGAGGAAACCAGCCCCGAGGATTGTTTGCGAAGCTCTGGCATTTTCTGAGACCAGAGCTTGTGAATTTCATTCAGTGCCAAGTTCCTCTCGGATCGATCCTAATGAGGACGACCTTCGAGGAACTTGGCACTGAGGTTATGAATTATGAACTCTGGTCCTGATGAAGGCCAGAGTTTTGATGCAATATCTTGATGGGATGAGCTTATGCTCAGTAAGCTCATCCCATCAAAACATTCGTTTAAAAATTGAATGAAAAATTATCGTATGTATTGAAATTTTTAAATAATAAACTTGAATAAAATTATTATATATAAAGAATAGAATAAAATAAAGCCGAAATTGAATAAAAATTTCCAAAAAAATTGAAAATTCGGAAATTCAAATAAAAAACTACAAATTTCCTATGAAAAATAAAGAATTTAAAAATTTTGTATTTATAAAGTATCAATATTTATGATCAAAATGAGAAAGTTAGTATTATTTGAGAATTTTATGCTAAATGTGATATTTATAATTTATTAAAATGAAATTATTGATGAAAGGAAGTAGCATTTGCAATGTAATAGAACAATAGCTTACAAATTTAAACTCCTTTCCAAAATAAAATAACGATGTGATATTCTTCATGAAAAGTACGTCATTTTTCAGTTCTTCACACATAAATGCAGGGTACAAGTGATGTACCCTGCACTTATATGTGCACAATTGGAAAAGTATTAGTCACATTCGCATCCAAGAACAAAAGTGCATCATTTTTCAGTTCTTCACACATAAATGCAGGGTACAAGTGATGTACCCTGCACTTATATGTGCACAATTGGAAAAGTATTAGTCACATTCGCATCGAAAGGAAAAGTAAGCCAATTTCCAGATCTGACTACATGGATGCAAGAGCATATAGTAACCCACTGCAACCATGCACTCAGTCCTGGAATTGAGAATTACACATTCACATTCAAATAAAAATATGGGAAACATGGTTATATAATGTAGGTAGATGAGGACTGCCTTGAAGACAGTCCTCATCTACATACATTATAGCCTAATTTGACTTGGATGTGAATTAATCTTTTGACACCTATTAGGAAATTTATCGGTTGATTTATTTAAATAACATAAGGTCTCAATAAATTAAATAAGGAATGAATTTTTGAAATCTCCTTCAAACTTTTATAAAATAATTTTATAACGAACATTATTTGAATAACAAAATAAATATCTAGTAATTTTGAAAAGATTTTTTTTATCAAAAGTTGTCTCAAAATTGAAAGCAATAATAAATACAATAAAGAGTTCAATAATATATTATATCAAAAATATGGCGAAAATCCTTAATTTATTTTCAATATGATTTTATTACGGGAGGCTTCCGACCAGAAAGCCCTCTCAATTTTTTGTGATGTTTACACCAAAAGTGAGATTCGTTAAGCGTTTTTCTCGTTGAATATTGAGTTTCCCGGATTTTAAGTTATTCATAAAGCTTCTCTATATTATACCCTATCTACTGATATGATTATTTTTGAAAAATCTCTTAAATCGACCTGCACTGAATTTTTTAGGGAAAATTCGAAATTTTATAGGCGTCTTCTGTAACGTTTTTTACGGAATAAAATCCGAAAAATAATTTTTTGAAGAATCATTTGGGTAGAATACTTATCGAAAATTATATTTATTATAATTTTGGTCGATAAAAATAAGCGGATTCAAAACTGGCAAAAACCCTTTCGGCAATTTGTGGACGATTCCGAACCCCCTCATTTTTGAAATTTAATAAGAAAAATAGAATCTTTATTAAATATAGATTTTAAAAAACTTGGTTATAAATTACGAAATTTTCTCACTTGGGCTAAAAAGTGACAATTTGGTCGGAAGCCACCCTTACATTCAATTTTGAATGATACGAAAAAGTAAGATTTCTTTGAATTTTTGACTCTTAATATCATTTATCTATCAGTTTGAATATTAATTCTATAATTTGTAACCATATATTAATTTATATACGTTACTAACTTATAATATGTTTAATTACCTTCATTATGAATCCAAATACATGTATTTCTAAGTATATCATAATATATATCTAACGTCTATCATCAAATCCTATTTTTATCTATTAATCATTTAATAATTTAATTTCATTTGCAAAATATCCGATATCTGACTATATTTACTGAACAATAATCATCAATAACACAATATAACGCATATATAATAATAAAAATATGTGTATTCGATATATTCATTCTAATTCAAATTAGCATCTTGATCAAAACTCAATTATAGTCATTACCATTTTATATATATATTCCCCTAATTATATCTAATTTAATTGTTATAGTAAACATTAATATATTGCTAGATGCATAATATTGATTTTTATATAACTTTAATAGTATGCCCATTGCATAATATGATCATCACAAGAATGAGTTCTGATCATATGTGCAATCCCACATTATATAGACAAATCACATAAAAAAAGATGAAAAAGTGATAATAAATTGAGAGGTCGTATTAAAAAAAAGTCACTTTTTAATATAGACTCTGCAATTTACCTTAGATCTTATGGAAATCGATATAATTTCTTCAAAAGTTGTTTGTTAATTAAAGGTCGAGTCAACAAAAATCTGACACATGACTTCACTGATATCATTTCTAGTTAAAAAAACATAGAATACATCATTGATTTTCATATGAATATTTTTATCATTTGTTATACTTCTAAATATTCAAATCATAATGGATATAATTAAGATTTTATTGTTTCATTATATTTAAGATTTCGACAAAAAATCGATTCTGGCTTTTTTGTTGTAGAATAAAGCATCTGTCTATATTGTATTACAATAATATGGTAAGGAAAATTCCAACAATTTATATTTTCACTCTAAAAAAGATATTTTCTAGAAAAAAAATACATTAAAATCAATTTATTCCATAGCTCTAAGTTATTTATGGTCAATTTGCATAGACTTATGGCAATCTCTTTTTAGGGGAATAAACATTCAGGGTTGAGACAGAAATATTTAAAAATGACTTAATATTATATTAAATTTTTATTATTTCGAAACATTCTCGTTTTTACGTTGAATGTCAGTATCCCCAAAAAGAATACTGTTAGTAAATTGTAAATTATTAGAAATAAACCCATAATTCAAGGTGTCGTATTCAGAAGTGAAGAAACAAAAAACTGACAAATGACATCACAGGAGGTACATGACGCCACAAATTCTGAGATTATTTGCGTCCAATATGAAGGATTCGGTGATCTAATTAAATTAGATGGCAAATCATTTACATTTGCCACTTTGATTTGCGGTAAAACATATCAAGAAGCAAGTAACTTATTAAGAGAGGCTGGTATAGATGTACCATCGTCACAATACTTTTACAGGATTCAAAAGGTGATTCTCGAGAAAGCGAAGGAATTAGCTGAAAAAAGTGTAAAAAATCATGCATTGCAGTTAGTATCCCTAACTTGGGTACGGTGGCACTGCGTTCCACCTTACCCAACTTGACCTTAAATATTTACAAAACCGTCTGACACATAAACGACTTCACTAATGACTTCACTAACGACTTCACTAACGAATTCACTACCGTCCTCACTAAATAAAAATAACCTTATTTTATTTTTTTTAAATTTTTTATTTCATTACAAAGACATGTCCGACTACATTTACTATGACTCTTTCCCAGAACGTTTCCGTGAACTATTCAAAACTCAAGTAAAACTGAGAAACATGCATTTTAACAAAGACAGACCCATTGACGATGAAAGAAACCCTGAATATATTACAATCCCTTATGACGCAAAGTTCATTGCATACATTCCTTATGGTCGCAGAGGAACGAAAACTATTTCAACAAAGAACAAAAATTATTTCTGGAGCGATGAAGAAAATTGCCTTATCTACATAAATGCATACTTAAATAAAGCTACATATTGTACAAAAGAAGGTTGGACTGGATTTGAGCTCTACATATACGACGACGATGGAAACAGACGTTGTGTATACCCATACGATAATATGTACCATTGTTTTCATCAAGCATTAAACGAATACATAGTCAGTAAGGGTCTCATTCCTGTTGAGTAGATATGCTTTATTTTTGTTCTGTCATTTATATAAAAATTAATGATATCACCACCCTCACACGTATGAAAACATAGCGCAAAAATAAATTTAGGTGAAGTGGTGAGATCTCAACTGTTTTTTCACCTCTTTTTTCACCCGTTGAATTCATTACTTTATAACTCTCTTCCTTTCTCCAACTCTTTCTAACTTCTTTCTTAAGTTCAGCAATGTTGTCCTCATGAAGTTTAATCTTTCTCAAAATTCCTTCTTTATCTAATGGTTGCTTTATCTTTCTAAACTGAACTCTACCATCCTTCATAGTATGAATGTAAAAACCTTCTGGAATAGTTCCTGATTTAATGTATTCTACCAAAAACTTTTGTTTCATTGCTTCAGTGACTTTAGTCGTCATTTCAATCAAATAAAAATTTTAATATTAAATAAAAATAACGTTATTTTTTCAGTAAGGAAACGCAGGAGTTTTACGATTTATTTGAGTAGGTTCTGGTTTAAATGTTGAAGTCGGTTTAGGAGTTGACTTTTGAACAGGAGTTTGTACTTCCATAGGTTCAGGAGTCATTGAAGGTTTGTTGTGAAGGCGTTGGTTTTGGCGAAGGTGTTGGAGTTTGTTTAACTTCAGCTACTTCAGTATTATTTATAACATTTGCTTTATTTCTTTTCAACATCATAACTGCTCCTGCTGTAGCTAGCAAACCTAGTGGGAGACCATATCTTATATAAGGACTTGACCAAATGCTATTTTTGACAGGAGCTGGTGGAACACCTAACCTTGGTGAGACTGCTCTTTGCCATTGTGCAGCTCGTAAGAAATATTCAATAGGTGCTCCATAATCGTTTGGTAAAGTTTGTTTCATAGATGGTGAAGGTTCACGAGAGCTTGATGAAGAACTCATTTATAAGCTTTAAAAATAAACGTTCATCCTTTATTCCTCACTGTCGTCCGTGCTAAGTTATAGTCTCAATCTTATTATTGGTGCCTGACGCACTGAATGGCAAAGCAACAATCCCTCATAAATCCAATAAGTGGCTTTGGTACATTTTCAGTTGCTAGTTCAATAGGTCCTTTAACAGACAATTTGTATGTTATTGGAGCAGTAGATGTTTGACCTTGCTGGAAGCAAAAGTCCACTTCTGTTGGAAAACCACATAAGAAATGTGTGTTGTCATAGCTATCCCATTTATGTTCCACACTACCATCATCCACCAATGACCTCATAACATCTTCATTAAATCCTATCATATCATTGTTTGTATTGCAAGCGTTCGCAACCATTTCATAAAATACAGGTCCATATGATTTTTCAGGTTCTGCAGGCATATTTCCATAAGCTCCCATGGAAAGCTGAAGATATTTAAACTTAGGGTTCTCAAAATTAACATAATAGTTGTCTTTCTTTCTAAATAGTGCCCAAATACTTTTAACATTAATAGGCGTATAAGCTGCTGTAAATGTTGCACTTGAACTATCTGTATTCTTTGAGAATGAACCGTCCATAGGAATCCAATCCATAACTTTAACAGGAAAACATAAAGCCTCGTTTGTATAATGTTCTACAAGTTCTGTATAAATGTTAGGGTCTAAAGAGAATGACTTTGGATGAATGAAACATTCATTAAAATCCATCTTTGTTCGAAATAGTTGCTGGGTTACAGTTGTAATAGTAACTGTTCCACTAGCTTCTACTGCCTTCGTTATCATAGTGAATGGTTCATTCCATGGAACAAATTTATTTGTCGGTGGATTTGAATCTGAAGCAAATGCAACTTTAAGAGTTGGATTGAAAGCAATGATATCATTTACAGATATAGATGTGCATTGTAAGGCGTCGCTACTGAACTTTACTTTAAGCTGAATGTTTCCTGCAAAAGCTGGAATAAATCTTAGCTTCTAATGGAAGGAATCTTCTAACAGGAATTCTTAAACGAAGCTTAAAATCAAATGATTTTCCTGCTGTAATTGGACCACTAACAATTTGTCCTGTTCTGCATGTTCCCGAATGACTCCATACATCTTCATGTCGAGTCTTTGAGAAAACATCTACTTTCTTTATTTGTTCGGTAGTTTGTGAGTTTGAAGTTATATATGCTTCTTCTCTTGCGTTGTCTTGAGAATATACGATACGACCATTTGCAAGGATTTGATATCCAGCAACTGCATAGAAAGCGTCATCGAAACCAATCCAAAATCCTGGTGGGTTTGTTTTTTGGAACCTGAACCAATTTCTTTATCTACAATAAATTGACCTTCCATTTTATACGTAATGAATGTATTGTAAAGGTCCAACATATTTTCACCAGGAGGTGAGAGATTGAATGTTACCCATGTGTTATCTTTAGCAGTTCCAGGTTGTGATGGAATCTTTGCGTCAGAATATTTTCTATTAGTGTCACCAATTTGAACTGCATTGTCTATGATATCGAAATATGAGCGAATCTGATGAATATGCTCTGCTGGAGTAAATTCGTTTAGCTGTTCGTTCTGCATGTATTTACTTCAGATAAAAATATCTATTTACTTCATTATTCTCACTCTTCTTCTTGGCATTCGTGGTGGAAGTTGTTTCTTGACATTTTCAATGAACTGTACATTCTCTTTTGTCTCAACTTCTTTCACTGGGGTCAGGGTTCTTTGACTCGGTTTGTTTTTCAATGAAATTCACGAACTTTGCAATAAGCTCTTGGTTCGTTATTGAAAGTACATCTGGCTTCTTTTCTTCTTGTTCTTTGGTCTCAGTTTGAACAGAAGGTTTTATATGGGCTTCGTGGACTTCACCCTTGCCATGCACCTTAATGTTGTCGCTCTCTGCATTCGCTAATGGAACCTTTCTTTTTCTTACGTATATTTTACCATCTTTACTCTGACTTACGTAATAGAAAGGATGTTGTATTCCTCTTGCGTCATTTAATATAATAGACTCTCGCTCTGATTTTGACAAGCTCATTTTACATCGGTTAAAGTTTTAATTTTGTTTTTTATCTGCAGTCAAATGACTCAGACAAGCCCTACGGACAAGACCCAAGGTGTCATAGATGTTGAAGCATTGAAGAAAGAAATTCGTGAGCAAATTTTATCCGAACTGAAGGAACAAAAACAAGAACAAAAGCCAGAGAGACCAAAGAGAAAACTTAGTGAAAAACAACTTGCTGCATTAGCTGCTGGAAGACAAAAGAACCCACGTTTGCTGGCAAAGAAAGCTAGAGAAGAAGCTGAAGCAAAGAAAGAGTAAATGGTTTATTTTTATCCGAATAAATGTATAGACAAATACCTTTATCTGTTGCGTTCAGTAGTGAAAACCCTGACGTCAAAATAAAGGGGAACAGAGTAACGTTTAAGTTTCCAACAGACTGGATTGTGAACATAAATGAAGAGAAGTACATTGGCATAACATCTATGTATATAACACGTGCTTTCAGAAAGGTTGACTTTATACTTCAAGTCGAGATAGAAAATGACGAACAGTCTTTAAGCGCCCAAAACATTCACATATACAAATACTTTAAAGACGATACAACATTGTTGCAATGTATGATTTCATTTAATGAGATGTTCGAGAAAAAGTTCAACATTGAAGTACAAACTTTACAGCCTTTACGTGAGTTTCTTGCACAACTGAAAGAAGAAGGTAGTCAGCCACAACTTATAGACTTTCATTATGAATTTAATGAAAATGAAGATGGAACTCATGACTGTCAATTCATTGTATTCTCACCATTCAATGAAGTCGCTAAAGAGAAAAAAATCCATTACGTATAAGATTTCAAATCTCCGAACCAAGTGATGATTTTAAGAATGTTTTCAATTATGATGCAATGCTTCCGAGGAAAAATGAATTTTCAAAGATTGTAACACCTGGCATTTGGGATAGAAAGCAAGCTATATTATATTCAAACTTAAGTAAAGGAGTTGAAAATGAGTTCATTGGTCATACAAGAACTTCACCACTTCCTAACCCTAAATACTATAAATTAACTGGCTTCAATCGTGAGTTTTGGATAGACATGTTCTCCACTCATGACCATAAATGTCCAGTGTTCTTGCCTCCAGACCATAAGGACTGTCTCTACATTGAAGCACAACTCTTAAACTCTACCATCGCAGTATTGTAAAATCTACGCTAGCTTTATTTTTATCACGAATGACCTCATTCATGACCTCATTCATGACCTCATTGCTGACAAAAATAAATGACCTCAGAACTTCAACTTACGAATAAAGCTTGTTTTAGTCGTTATTGAAAAGTTGAACTTTTCAGCAAAGCAAGGTTGACATGACTTACATAAGTCGAATGCAATCTCTTGACCATCATGAAGTGCTTTGTAAAGTTTCATTAAACTGAACTCAGAGTCTTTGTCATATGTTCCAACAGGTATGTGAATGTTCTTATCTTCATTGTAATAGCATTGTATAGCTTCAGGAAACATTTCATTAGCGGTTAAAGCAATAACATCTTGCTTCACGCCTTTCATTCTGCAGTGAAATGCAACTTCATTTAAATCGTTAGTGAGTAAGTCTATGTAGGTCTTCTTTCCACAGAAAATACTTTTATAAGCTAAACTTTGTTTTCCAGGTGTTATTTCTGCAAAGTCGCTATGAAATTGACCAAGGTTCTTTCCTATAAGTTCGCGACCATATCTCTTCTTAAACTCTGCTGCAAGCTTTGGGATGTCTTCATTATATAAGTGCATACTGTCGGTATCCTGGTAAAAGATTTGAAGTCCCATGTCCTCTGCAGTACAGAATACTTCATTCATAATACGTTTTGACATAGACAGAATATTAACACCAAGTGGACAGAAGTTAAAGTGTCTGCAAATGCTTTTCGTTAGCTTGAAAATAGTTTTATCTGAACCATCCAAACCTTCGAACTTCACTATATGGTTGTAATTTCTTATAGCATATCTTATAGCATCTTTGTCATTTACTATGGTTATTTTTGACTCAATAGGAGATAGAATAGTTTTGCCATAAATGCTGTTCAGAATGAGTTTTATAATTTCTTGTAAGGGGTTTTCTTCTTTCTTATACTTTAACCTTAACTCAAACAACTTCTTTACTTCATCTCTTATTCTCATATCTCTGTTTCCATCGTAATAGTATCCTTGCAACACTTCACATTTGACACCTTGATATTTTATGAGGTCTTGTAATGTTATATGGTCAACATACATGAGACAGCAAGTGTTTGAACTTCTTGGAACGTTAAGTTCTGGATTTAGTTCAGGGTCGCAAACTATTAAATGAAAGTGTCTGGGTATACCAATCTCTGTTATCTTAATGAGAACAAAGAAGCCAGACATAAACTTTTCACCAATGGGTTCCTTTTGGTCATCATCGAATAAATGTCTCATGAGATACTCTGTGCTTAACATCTCATCCTTCAATACTTTTGGAATACCTTCTAAAGTATAAAGTCTTGCTATAGCTGAAGGATATAATGAAACAGTGTCGAAGTCAGCAATGAGTTTCTTTTTGCTCTTTTGTTTCATGTTATCTGACAACATACATCTTCCACCTTGAATGCATCTCGAAATAAATTCTCTTGGTTTATTTGAGAGGTCATAAAGATTTCCATTCGGGAAGTATACTCTGTTCTCAAACAATTTGTTAGCAATAGAACAAATACTAACGTAGTCATAAACGTTTAAATCAAACTCTTTCAATAAGTCATTGCGGAACTTTACAAAACCTTCTCTTAAAATTCTTACATCTTGTTTGCAGTAAAACGTGCTATATTTTTCTAAGTCGAAGTGGTTTTCATCTATTCTGCAACCTTTGATGGAATCTATGTTCTTCATAAATGTATCTGCATCATGGATAAACTTACATGCTTCAGAAATGACACCAGTTCTGTTGTCATTTGCTAACAAAACACTGCTGTAGTAGTTATATGGAAATACTTCTTTCGGTCCTGTTTGTAAGTTAAACATAGCAGGAAATAGTTTAAGCTTCTTATTTATAACACTGTAAGAGTCTTTTATAATAATTGCCCGTCCTTTATATAAACCAGTTATTTGCATTGTTCGTGAACCTTTAATGATGGGAGTTCCTTTCACTTCTGTCATGTGTCTTAAGATGAAGTTTATGTCATAACTGAGGTTATGGAAATATATTAAACTCTTGTCAGGAAGTCTTTCCAAAAATTCTGTTGCACAGTTTTGACCCCAAATGCTTTCACTAACTGAACCATCTTCACTGTCATAACAGATGTTAAAAGCTTTATGAAAGCCATCCGTACTACACTCAAAGTCAGCAAAGAAAACGTGCTCAGGTATGAATTTACATTTAGCTTTATTTACTTCTTTTGACTCTGCTTTCTTCTTCAGTTGTACACAATACTTTGGAGCATATGTCAAATCTTTAAATGGTGCAAGGTTCTGTTTATATAAGTCAGTAGTATATGTGAAAAGTTCTCCATAAGAAATAGGTTCGAAATATTTGCACTCCCACAATGTTTTCATAACATCCCATAACGGTGTTGTTCTATCATAACGAACTACATATTTATCTTCTCTCTTTGTATAAATCTTCATCTGTTTCTCAATGTTCATTCCACCACAAGCTTTGAGAATTTCTTTATAGTTTCGAATGAAGTATGTTGTCATTGGAAGTCTTTCATTTAGCATGTAGTGGTCTTCAACAAGAAGTAAGTCAATAGTTCTAACAGTTTCGCATTCTTTTGGTATATATCTCTTTATTTCATTATGTCTTGAGTCATTGAAATAACCAATGGTAACATTAAATGCTATACCTGTTGCGTCAGAAATTTCTTGTACTTTACTTTGAGGAAAGTCTCTAACACGAATGACTTCTCTCATGTGGTCAATAGTTTCTTCATTTACTCCAGCCTGAATGCAAGCATAAACGAAACAATTGTCCTCTGTCATAAGTGTTGCAGTTCTTTTGTTCAGTTCATTGAAGATTTGGTAGCGTTCAAGATTTATAGGTAATGTGCAAAGATACTTCCAGAACTGACCGCTTCTCTTCTTATAAAACTTCTTTTCACCATTATCTTTCCAAAAGCTTTCTATAAGTGCTGGGTTTCCTGTTTGCTTAAGAGCTTCCAAAATGGCTTTCTGGTCATTTGTCAGTGTGCTTTCATCTCTATATGGTCTCTTTTTTGGTTTGCCTTTCTTTACATCTGACATCGTTAAGCCTTCATATTCTGTTAAATCATACATCTTTATTTCAGTAAGATTCTTTATGTTTGTCAAGAAGAAGTCATAGTGCATTTCAACAATACCTGCAGCATTTGCTTCTATCTCTGATATAAAGTTCTCCTTCAAGAGCTGATGTAGTAATGTTCCAATATTATTGAGGTTTAACGTAGAACATTCATACTTTCCACCAAGTTTATAACATACCATCCATCTTTGTTGCGAGTTTATTTTAATTTTCTCTAAGAGTCTCATGAAAACCTTACCGAAATGTTTGTGTAAATAGTCTCTGTTTGGTTCATCTAAAGCTTCGATGTTAAAGTCAATGAGTCTATTGCCTGACTTCACATTTCTCTTCCTATTCTCTTCATCTTTCTTTAACCATCTCTCACCTTCTTTTGGTTTGTCGTCAATGGAACGAATGACATCGTTAGCTTTGCGAACTTGTTCTATAGCACTTTTAAACATCTCTCTTCTCTGTTGTTTCAGTGTGTCGTCTCTTCTTCTTGTTTCACCAACGTTTGCATTTGTTATGTCAAACATTTCTTGACGAACATCATGCGAAAGAGCTTTACGAGTATGACCAACGTTCGCATTTGTTATGTCAAACATTTCTCTTCTTACTTCATGAGGTACTGAACGTCTATGATATAAGTCAATAGCAATGTCATTTAAAGGAAATGCTCTTGCATGGACTTCGTCCTCGCCGCGTTGCGGCTTTATGAACTCATGAATTCTATCATAACTTATTGCACCATTGTAGTCTTTAATGAAGTCAGCGAGTGCTTTTTTGTTTTCGCGTAATGTTTTGCAACATCTATATTAGCTTCTGTAAGAAGTTGTTTTATTTCCGAGTGTTCTAACTTAGACAACTTCCGATACATCTTTAGTAGGAAATAAAAAAATATTTTTTCGAAAAAATAAACTTAGAAAAATTATTTCTTTATATATTTGCCATTCCGAACTTCGAAAAGATGTTTTATACCAGCATAGAATTTTTCTCTAGAGCTTGGTCTTATATCGTTTTCATGACAATATTTTCTATATTCTTCATATAAAGCCTTTTTTTCATACATTTTATAAGGACAATCTAACCAGAATAGCGCATATCCATTTTCGTTATCTAGGTCTCTATATGTTTGTGGAATTTCGCTTTCTTCTGTTTGTAGAATTTCGCCTTCACTATTTAGTTCTATGTATATATATTGTGGAATTTCGCTTTCTCTATTTAGTTCTATGTCTATATATTGTGGCTTAAAAGGATGTGGGCAAGAAGGGTCTGGCGCTATGTAAAAAGTTAATTTTTCTGTCATCTTTTCTATCGGATAAAAATATTTTTTGAAAAATTAGATTAGATTTTTTTAAGTTATTTTTCAAAATAATTTAATATTTTTATTTTAATGAAACACATGCAAGATTGCAAGTTCTTTTCATACAATGCTCTCGCTACTGCCATCAAGAATGAGTTCAATGGTGCTTCAAACGTTAATGTTATCTTTAACAAGAAGTTTGTGAAAGAATCTAAGTTCGGTCAGTATGTCAGACCATTAGCTATTGTCATTGACCGCAAACGTTATACTTCACAAGAGTTAGCAGTAGTTTTGAAACAAAAGGGTTTCTTCGTGAATGTCAAAGATACTCATTATACTGTTATAAAGAACTCCAACATTGACTTCTTCAGTATTGCTATGAATCTTTCCGAACAGAAAGAATATAAGAAGGGTGAAAAATGTGAAATATTATCCTTCATCTCTGAAGACAATAACGAACAAAGATGTTATACAAAAGTTCTTACCAAAGGTTGAAGAAGCTTCTATTGACATTGACGAAGGAAGTGAAATGGTTGAAGAAATTGACCCTGAAGCTATTTAAAAATATATTTTTGGTGAAGAGGTGAGATGTTCACCTGTTTTTTCACCTCATTCTCTCTTCGTTAATGTTGTCGTGACTTCTTCGTTAATGTTGTCGTGACTTCATTCTTCCTCTTTGAAGTTATCGAAATATTCTGTTATTTTTTCCTTCAGTAATGGTAAGTCTTCTTTGAAGGTAAGTATTGTGCAACCTTTGATGTCATAGTGTGTTTGAGGAAGAGTATTTTTGACAATTTCTTTATTTGCTCATTCGGTGTCATTGAAATCGGTAAGTTTTCACGATAGAACCAGTTTCTGTCAGATTTATAATTTTAGCAAGGTCGTAAAAGCTTTTGTTGTTTCTTCTGACTAAATGCAACATAACCATATCTCTGTCTTCTTCATTTTCCATCTCTTCAGCGTAAATCATATACTTATACTTTTCCTTTCCTTTTGGTACTGAACGTGGTATTCTTTTCTGTATGCTTTTGTCTTTGGATTCAATGACTTCATCTTTTGCTTGAAGTTTCTTTTCCATCTCTCCACGTTCTTGTCTGTGAAGTTCGTCAAGAAGTTTGTAAATATTCCAAGCATAACGTGGTGAAGCCCACATTGCAACTGCATTTACTAAAAGTCTATGAACATAATATCCTCTCAAACCGTTTGGCAATTTTTCACGGTTTTCATAGAGTTTTGGCGACTGGGATTTTTTACCTACTCGCTGTTCTTCACTGTTTTCAGAAAAAAGTACGTCTCGCTGTGCTTCACTTAATAGTTCTATGGTGCTTTGGTTCCTAAACCAGTCTTTAGGAAGCTTAGTATCTGGAGCAAAACAAGCCGTCAAAATACTTTGCATTTGGTACATGTCGTCTTTGACAGAACGAATGAGTCTCAATTGTTTGTTATACTGTATGTATTCGTATTCTTCATTTATTGCCTCATGGACTATAACTGTTGTTGTGTTCTCTAATGTTGACATATCTGTCTTTACATACAGGATAAAAAAATAAATAAAATAAAAACTAACTTTATTTTTTTTGAGATAAACACTATTTCTTCACAACATTAAATTTTATCCTGTATGAAATGACTTTAAAAAGATTATTGACTGACTTCGAATACTATCTCATTGACGCACTGACAGACCCTCAAAACTGTGTTGAAAGTTCTTTAAGCTTTAAGATTGAAGGTACGACGCATTTTGTCTTCACTTACGTATTGAAAGAATATGACCGTTATCATAACGAAGTGAATCAAACACTAATAAAATTTGTAGATAAAAAATTGGTTAACAATGAATATTTTAAACGTGAAGACCCAAACACTGCTGGAGATGATGAAGAATACAGACAAGTTATTGAAAAAAATAACGCAAGATTAGATGCAATAGAAAAGAAGTTTAATGAATGTCTTACAAACACGTATGAATATCTTATGCAGTGGGAAGCCAGATGGAAATAAATTTACGTCAAATATGCAATTTATAAAATCTTATGTCGACAGGCTACGTAGCACAGTGGTCTAAGGTGGTGTTATGGAGGGGTCAGGGTCTGTGGTTCGAACCGCGACAGCGCCGTATTTTCTTATTTTCTTTATTTGTCTTGTTTGTCGTGAATAAAAAGTGTCATAAAAGTGCTCTATCTTCCACGGGAATAAATAAAAAATTTACTTTATTTCTTCTTTATTTCTTTGTTCCCGTGGAAGAAGGGTTTTTGCCGTTTTTTCTCAGCCGAAATCAACGATTTTTTCATTTTTGGAATCCTTAGCGAATGAGGAATCTTTTCTTTCGTGGAAGCTTTGAACAAAAATAATGTTTAGGTGAAGAGGTGAGATGTCACCTGTTTTCTCACCTGTTTTCTCACCCTAGTTATTTTATAAACGTTTTACATGAATTGTACGATGTATATTTGAAATCCTAAACAGTTTTGTAGCTTCTATTTCTTCGCTGAGGATATCAAAAGTTTTAACAATACCGAAGGTTTCTTTATACTTCTTCTTGACGTCAGATAGAAGGAAATCTTCTACTGTTGGATAGTTTTTGTTCAGAAATTCTAACATGTTCATTTTATCTTCTGCTGGCTTTTCTGCTTCTTTCTTTAAGTCTGCATAGTCGTTTCTCATTCTTTCTATCTCTTTGACTGAGTAGTTATATTTCCTTATTGCTGCTTTACATTTTGAACATTGTGGGTTCATTTTTGCATTATACATTGAAATTTGACCTGCTAGAACAACTAAGGCGTCAATGGTTTTCTTCATCTCAAACATAGCGGGTCTTATTTGTTCGTTCCATACTTTGCCTCTTCTATCTTTATCTCTTATTTCCCAAACACATTTTGCAACTAATGAAACAAAGTTATCGTAAGTCTTAAATTCTTCAGATTTATATATGTCAGAAATGTTTTTATATACCATGTCGCAATCTTTGTCCATAACCTTATGGTTGCAATGAAAACCAAGGAATTCATAATTTACTTTACGTATGAACTTCTTTATTTCTACTGAGTCAGTTGGTTTCACTTCAATTTCGTCGAATTCAGGAATAGTGAGTTTTTGTTGTTGGATTTCAGGCAATTTGGGTAAATGGTCAATAATGTCCTGCATTTCATAAAGATACTGTTCATTTGTTTCATCTTTCGCACTACAGTCTAAATTACTTGTTAAAAGTTCCTGCTTAATTTTTTGTATTTTTGTTTCGAAAGTAAATGAAGAAGGAATGAAGCTTTCCATCTCTACTAACATAGATGTTGGATTCATGACTAACGAGTTTGGTGAAGTTGTTGTGGACAGAGTCCCGCCGTTCGCGGCTTGAATTGTTGTTGTGCCGATTGTTGAAATCATATCTTTTATACAAAATAAAAAATAAATAAAAATAAAACTAACTTTATTTTTTCTATCTTAAGGAAATTCACGAAAATTCAAGAGGTGAAAAATTAGGTGAGAAAACGGGTGACATCTCACCTCTTCACCTAAACATTATTTTTGGTGTAAATTTATGACAAAAATAAATGGTACCATTAATAATTTCATGACTGTTCTCATTCATGTCTGATTTACATCTAATGAAAAAGTTTAGAAGAATTTTCTTATTCTTTCTGGCATGTTTTTATCTTTCCAGTACTCCCGCTCTAATGGTCCCAGATGAGTTGGTTTAGATTCTCTCAAGTTCTTAGATGGTATAACATCTTCAACGCCTCCTTCATATCTTACTTTATAAGTGTCATCGTTTATGTTGTAGTCAAGTATTTCAATAACCACTCCTCGCTTTGCTTCGTCAATGGTTTCAGCAAGTTTGCCATTACTACTTTCGACTAATTTATGACGAGGGTAAAATGCTATGGAGTCGTCAGCAGCTTTTATAAGATATCCATTACCTTGCGTAGAGTCTACGATATAATAATTTCGACTTAACCTTAAACGTTTCTTTGTCAACGGTTTGTCGTCAAGAACTACACGAACTTTTGTTCCAGGAATGAGGGTAAATTGTGTTGAATTTCTGATATTTTGTGTTTGGCTTCGTTTCTTTTGTATATACTTTTCTTCTTGTTGTTGTGTCATTGAATTTGGTGTATGTCCTGTTGTAGAATGTGTTGAGGAATTGTAAACTTCGATGAAATGTTTCATTGTTTCTTCGGTAAAGTCTCGCTCTTGGTTTAAATCTCTGAGAGTCCTTATGAAGCGGTTTATGATGCCGAGTATGTTATGGTTATGGTCTTCAGTAGTGTAGTGAGTTATGTTATGCTTAATGAGAAAATCTGTGATTTCATTGCTGAGGTATGCACTGTCTTGGTCTGATGTTAAAGTACTTGGGTTATGTTCTGCTACAAACTTTTGTAAAACTCTTAACACTTCACGAGTTCCTTTATTTTCATTGGATATGCATGCTTTACGAGTGTTAACATTTATGAAGATGAGGAATGGTTTATGTCCTCCTTTTCTGCTTTGAATGAGAGTGTCAAATTGGTATGCGTCAGGAGTGTTGGAGTAAATTGGTAAAAAGTAGTCGTAAGGGTTTATTTTTGTTTGATGTACAACATTTTTGTCAAAGAACCTTTTCACTTCAGCTCTGTTAGTAAATCCCGAACTCTTTGCAGCTTCATTGAACTTCTTAAATGACCTCCATGGATGTTGTTCGAATACTTCTTTCAAGCTCATTTATGTAAAGTTAAAGATTTTAACCAACTCGTATCCAAGCGTGCATTGTTATATAAGGAGGCATATAATCTTTTCCATTACCTGCTGGGTCTGTAATACCAGCTACAACATGTGTATGATTTCCTGCAGTTCCACAGAAAATACCTGTGCTAACATCTTTGGGGTCAGTTGTGATATCATATCTGTTCATTCCCTGTCTATTCGAACCCGCTGCAAGATTTATATAGCCTCTTTTTGTTATTGAATGTGAATGGTTTCCTTCCACAGATGTTCTTCCACTGAACCTATGCATATGTGAAGGAAGGTTTTCAATACCTATTTTCTTTGAACCTCCCATCTTCATTGACTGCGTATTAGTGTAGAATGGAAAACTGTCAACTATTTCATACCATCTACCACCAAATAAAGTGTTTGGATTTATTGGATTCATAGACGTATAAACAGCTCCTATAGGATATATTAAATCATATATGCTCATAACTCTATAAACATATTCTAAAGAACTTATGTCATTAAATACCATTTGGAATGTATCTCCCGGATGAAATGTTGCATTTGTTCCACTTTTATAATGTAATGTTAGTTCAATAGAATTATCCAAGAAAAATTCAAAAGTATCTGGTTGAAGACCTCTAACAAATTCAAATGGAGTTGCTGGTTCACCATTTATAATTTCTGTTGTAAATGTCATTGTATCTGGTTTCGAAAATTTCTTTGTTAGTTCTGTATCCACATAAGTTTTGTCGGCTTTACTGTCTAACATTGCTGGTAGTTCATGTGTTTCAAAGTTTCTGACATGACCTTCAATGTTCATACATTTGTTATTTAAGGAGTTTAGTGTATCTTTTACGCTTGTACTTGGATTTTCTAATGGTGCACTTGAACCCAAATCATAGTTCAATATTATGTCGTCTGCTCTAACAGTAGTGAAGGATTTATGTGTATGGTTCTTGTCAGCTTTCTTATCATATAAATCTTGAGCAGTGAATTTAACATTATTTTCATCCTCCATGACATAAACATTTCTACATCTAATGTATTTCATCGTCGTTATGTTTTCCTCCGATGTTAAACCTTGTGGAAAGTTAGGAGGTTTCCAATATAATGCATCCCCACCAGTTCCTTCAACCGTTCCTTCAATACTTTCTATACCAACAGTTGTGAAGAAATCATGTGTATGGTTCTTATCTGCTTTCTTATCTAACATTGCTGGTAGTTCATGTGTTTCAAAGTTTCTGACATGACCTTCAATGTTCATACATTTGTTATTTAAGGAGTTTAGTGTATCTTTTACGCTTGTACTTGGATTCTCTAAAGGTGCACTTGAACCAAGGTCAAAGTTCAATATTATGTCGTCTGCTCTAACAGTAGTGAAGGATTTATGTGTATGGTTCTTGTCAGCTTTACTGTCTAAAGAAGTTTGAAGTTCATTTATATCGGAGATGTTGTGTTTATGAGATTTCAAAACTTTGTTCGTTGCGTCAAGTTCATCTTTGTCAGCTTTACTTTTAATAGCATCTTCAAACGTTATTTTTGACTTAACTCTCAAAGTAAATCTTGGTTCAACTAATACACCATTAACATTGAAAGTAGAGGCATAAATTTCACCGGTATAACCAAATGCTTCTGGTGCTTTAGCTACATCATACTGTACAGTACAGCTTATGTCATAACCTTTAGCACGAATGTATTTATATCTTCTTTCATTAACATTTTTGTCTTCGCTTCATCACTTCGTGTTAAATATCCATGGTAGTCCGTTATAATCTGTTCGTCTGAAGTTATATAATGAACGTGGTTTTTTTGCTTTTTCGGCTAATTTCTCATTAACATCATTCACTTCTAATTCAACTCTTCCGCCAGAACTCTTATTATCATTAATCTTTTTCATTAATTCGGTAATTACGTCATAAAGACTATATTCTGTTTTCGGTTTTGTAAATAATGAGTCAAAATTTCTTTTCATCATTACATCGCTGACATTAATGATATCACCAATTCCTTTTTCATTTATTCTCTTCATTAATTCTGCAATAATGACGAATATATAATCTGTTAATTTATTCTCTTCATCGAGGGTTATAGAATGTTTTGAAATTGAATCATTAACTCCTCTAAATAAATCAATAACTTCAGGATACACGTTTTTAATGTCTTGAATAACCCGACCAGTATCCTCGCCACTATGTGGCTCTGAGCCCGTTGGGCTCTGTTGTTCATGTTCTTCGTTCCCGTCGTTACGTGGTTTTATATCTCTAACCATCATCAACGCAGCCATAACCGGAGGGTTTGTTGCTACCTGTTCGAAAATCCGTCCGTTATGTATGGTATATCTAAATAATTTCTTTGTGTTTGTTAAAACATTTGAAACAAGTCTTTTAAAACCATCTACAAAATTTCCTGTTTCACCTAATGTTCTTGCAGCATTTACAAGCTCACCCATTCCCGCTTTTGACCCCAAAAACGTCCATATTGCATTTATTTCACTCTGTATAGTTGTCCATTCAGCGAAACTAACACCCGCATTCGCTAAGCTGAAAATGAAATTCAGTGGATCGAACTTAATTCCACCTTCTTTTTCAATTTCAACGAACTCACTAACATGAGATTTTAAATATTCTTTCGTTAAAATTGTTTTCCCCGATGTTATGTCATTAACGAAACTATCACCGTCAAAAGTTAACGAATTCAATTTCGTCGTTGATGCTTTTATTTCATACACCGCTTTATCGATAGTTTTTGGCTCACCTTCTTTAGAAGCATATGAAACATTAATGAATGAATTATATGTATTCGTGAATGAGTTAAAATCAATGATTTTCATTAATGACGCCTTTAATGATTCATTAACTGTTGAATCCCTTAAAGTAATTAATGAACTGTCATGGGCTTCGCCCTGGTCGCTTTGCGACTTTATGAAAGGTACACTGCAAACCGTCGAGTTTGGATCAAATGCTGTAGTTGGTGCAGGAATATTAATGATATAAGTCATTAAATCATTAAGTGACGTAAATAATGTTGTCGTTTTTGATTTAATTTCTTTAGCATCTGTTATATATGGTAATTTTATTTCTGTAGTTTCTGAATTAAAGATATTCGCTAAAATGTTTTGTAAACTGTTTTGAACAGCAGTATAAACCGTTGAATCCGGAACTCTTACGATTTCACCGTCCTTAATAAAAGGCATTGCACATGGTGTAGTGCTTGGGTCAAATCTTTCGGGATTATAATTCAACATATATTCTAATGCTTCATATACAGACTTATATACTGTTGTGTCGTTCTTCATGACAACTTCACCATTTACAATGAATGGCATTGTACATGGAGTTAAAATAGGGTCAAACTTTTCATAGTCCTTCCATGTTATGTATTTCTCGGTATTTCCATCACTGATAACAATATATTTGTCAGTAAGTGTGAGAGAGTATTGACCAAAATATAAACGTTTAGCTCTGTCAGCTTCATACGCATATGCAGCTAACTCATATTTTAATGAGAATAAAATGTTGTTCTATTTGCAAAGTACAGACCCAAACGAATACGGGACAGTAAAGCTACAAACAAACTTAGGTCTTCAGAATGAAGCGCTTGCTTTCAATACTATCGCAACTTTTGTCATAACAGATGAAACAGATTTCATGGAGTTTGAAATAGATGGAAAGAAGCACGAAATAAGATTTCACAATAATTAGATATATAGAAATGGAAACATTAGCTGGAGTGTTAAATGCTCTCATAAATACTACAATAAACAAGGATAACGAAGAAAACTTAATGAATGTTAAACTTATTGCAGGAGTTTTGAAGTTCATTATGCAAAGGAGTTTAAGATAACCGAATGAGTCATAGAGTTCAATTGCTTCTGGGTGCATACCATATGACATTTCCTTTGAAAAGTATTGACAAAACGATTGAGATGAAATCTGTTCCATACGTATGTTATGGCAATTGTTTATACAATTGAGTCAAAAATAGCTAATGTCACAGGCATTTCAGGAGTTAATAGTAAAGGTTCAGTAGAATAAAGTCTTTCTGTTATGCAGTCAATTCATGTTCATTCCAAACGTTCCTGTCATAGCAACTCATTTAGGTAAATGGGTTCGCATTAGTCCTCATAATTTGAAAGACATGCAATTCAGACTAGTTGACTTTCAAGGAGAGCCTGTAGAACTGAAGGCACCAGTGCGAATGACTGTTGAAGTTGACTTTTTAGAAAATATTAAATGCAACAGCTTACAAGAGAACTCAGAGCTAAAAATAATAAAGTATAAGAATTTATGGTAATTAGGTCATGAACTTTGGTTGTTGCTGTTTGATGAAACAAATGAGTTAGTTATGTCAGTCAAGAGAACAGAAAAAGGCGTCAAAGGCGCCGAGCGCAAAGCGCTATATTGTGTTAGTGAAAACTGCACCAAGTCAATAAGATTAGTTTGCATTATGAAGATGAGTTCGATACTGTTGAAGAAGTTTTTGGATAGATATTACAAATTGCTTTAATTTACTAAAACATATTTCAAACAAAGTTTATATTCTGTTGAAAGTTTTGTATATTCATTCGAATATTTATACTTAAACTCAACTCCTGTAGTTCCTGGTGTTTCAATGATGCGGATGTTACCTATTTTCATGAATAGTGGAGTTTGACCACAGCATTCGATTTCAGGGTCGAGATAGTCAATGACACATTGTTTCCCTGTTATTCGTGAATAACATTTTCAAGGTCCTCCTTTGTTAGAATTATTTGGTTCTTGCTTATAAGATTTGTCAAAAGCTTCTTATCGTCTTTGAGTAAAATTGTTTGGTATAACTGAAGAAGGTAATGGTCCTACGTTATCTGAAGGATTTGTTTGAACATTTGTGTAAGGGTTGTCGTTGGCTTTCTCTTGAAAGAATTTGGTCCAGTGGTGGATACTCTAACTTAACATCTGATGTAGCGTTAGCGTTTGAAGCTGAGTTTAAATTCACGGCGCCATGCGCCAAGATGGGCTCTTTGAGCCCTCCCGACTTAAGTTCTGGTTCTTTTTCTTTCAAACACTCTGAACTATAGTTCTTTATGACAATATTGTTTGTCGTTCGTGAGTCAACATTTGATGTTGGTTCAATTGGAACATTAACGGCACCAGCTAAGATGGATTTGCTTCTCATTTCATATAGAATAAAAACCTTTTATATGTATGAAATGAACAATATACTCGACAAGGGTTTGAATGTAAAGCTAACGAATGAAAATATTGTTGAATTCACTGAGACAGGTGCTGTGTATAAAGATGTAGAACTACTGAACAAAAGAGCTAAGGGAAGAAGCAGGAACATGAACAAAGGGTGGAAGCCTATAAAAATTTATGTCAATGATGGCTCAGGAGGTTCAAACATAAAGTATGCAGAAAGTTATAGAGTTTATGCGCTAAAAGGTGAAAAGCCTTCATTTAAGAACAGCTATTCTAACGCATATCCTCAAAAGTTAACGGATGGGGAAGTGGATGATATGAATGACAGCAAAAATATTAACAGAAATGGCGACAGAGATGCATGGAATTTGTTTACCATCAGTCAAATTGAAGGTTAAACTTTAAAACAATGTTGGTCGTTCCCATGGAATATTTTTGACTTTAATGGTATTAGTCATGATATGAATCTCAAGGTATGAACGAGGAGAGATGAGAGACTTATATGCTTCCCAAATTTCTTCAAAAGGTAATGTTATACCTGACTGTTTCCAAATGAGTTCAATATCATACGTGAGAAACCTTGAAAGATAACGAAGTCAGTTATGAGACGTTTTATGTTTAAAGCTAAAAACCTCCATGTTTGCATAAGTATTGCTACAGTTAAGTGGTAATGTCTGACTTTAGTAATGATATTAGCTAATGGTGAGTCAGGCTTTGACACTAAACCTTTTCCGGCGAAGTCGTCGCAAACGAGCAGAGTGTTTGAAGGATACTTTTTGAAGGGGTATTTTGAAAGTTTTGACAGAATGTAGTTTGTAAGTCGTTTCATATCGTAAACTCCTGAGTATTGACGTAAGTGGTGTTTGTCAATAATTCTTTCCATCTCTTCTGAAGTCTTTTGCATTCCTGACTGTATAAATTCAACGATGGCATAATATTTCCTCTTACGTCGAATGTAACGTTGAAGAAATTCAATGAGTTCGCTATCTGGAACTTTAACGACAGAGGCTTGAACTTTTGACATAAATGTTTTCGCTGTTGAGTCCATAGAGTCTGAAGTTGCTGATATAATGATTTGGTCATAATATGAGTCATTTCCTAAACGTTCTGTTATGAGTATATGACGAATGAGGTTAAATGTCTTACCTGACCCCATCTTTCCACAATAGAAATAAACACCATTTGAACAGAACTCATAGTCCTTACTGAAAGGAAGAATAAGAGAAGAGTTAAGTTTGTCTGTAGTTTCATTCATGTCTTCATCTACGTCATGTATTAAATGCTTCATTTTATCTCCATTAAAAATGCAAGTCAGAAATATTCAGAACATAGCACCGAGTCTAACTGACAAGAGTATAAAGATATACTATGAACACGTTATGATGAACCAACCAAAATTCAAGAAAGTCAGTATACTTATGAATATCCAAGACACTGGGTAGAGTATGTAGGAGGTGAGAAAGCTATTGAAATAAGACAAGTTAGAAGTATTCCAGCAGGAAGGACAATATTATTGAAGAACTTTAATGTTTTGAGATATAATGATGAGACAAAGAAGCAAGATAGTTTTCCTATTGCTGTGTATGTGAACCTAGACACAGGAGATGACATGAAAGTTTTTAACACAAAGCTTCAAACGGTAGTGAGAGAACAACTGACTGCGGAAGGACACCCATTACCTTCAGAAGTTACCATAGCGTATAATTTTGAAACAAACTCAATAGATTTTAAAGTCATCTCTGCAAAGAAGTCAGGTTTTACATTTAATGAAGCAGATGTATATTCGAATGAAAACTTCAAAGCTATTGCATGGTTAGATAATGACGATTGCTTTAAGAAAATATTTAAATTCAGTGACTCAAAGATGTCAATAGATGACCTTCGTGGAATGTTACCATCAACGTTTACAGTTGAAGGTTCAGCAGGATTGCTTACAAGATTGTCAATTGGTGGTATTTGGTCTCGTGAGAACATTGTTATAAAATCCAGTATAAGTGAATTTGCTGAAGAATCTATATTATGTCTTTCAAACTACATGTATTCGCCACCGAAGCATTATAGTATAACAAACTTTGTCAGTAAGTTTAACATAAGACTTGTCGAACCTTCTTCAATGAAAGATGTTGTGCTACCTAAAGATGGAAAGGATGGACTCATTATTGAGATGATTTTAATAGCATATTAAATGAGCTTGTTCTTGAAGGTCATTCATGATGAAATAACTGTTGTAGAAGATGTTAGCAATTGTTCAGACATTTTGAAGCGTATAGATGATATAAGAAAGAAGTTTATGAATGAGAATGTTTATGTTTCATTGACTTTCTCCAGTAACGAGAACTTTTATGAGATAATATTGAAGAGAGATGATTTTAATATGGTGTAAATGGTAGCTTGGGCAGCTTTAGGCGCAATGGGAACAAAAGCATTAGCATTTGGAGCAAAAGCACTTGGAGCTTATGACGCAGTAAATAAAATGAGTGGAGGAAGAGTTTCGAAGACATTAGATGCAAATAAAGGAAAGATTGGAGGCTGGGTTGCAAAGAAGTTAAGATTAAATAAAATAGGACTCATAAATAAAGCATCCAATTTGGTTGCGACTGAGTCAGAAAATGCTTTAGGAAAGGACGATGAGTTTGCAAAACACGCAAAAGACTTTAATGACCAGATGAAAGGTGAAACAATGCATTTAAATAGAGTCGATGGAACTCTTCCTCCACCAGTAGTTCTTCCGTATGGTCCCTATGGAATGTATGGAAACCCTTACGAAAGACCATTTGACCCATTGACTGGTGGAAGTAATTGGTATCATTACGGACGAAGAAGAAAGACAGTCAAGTTGGAGACAGACGTGAAGAAAGCAACTAAAAAGAAACCAAGGAAGAGAGTTATAAAGTAATGAATTCAACGGGTGAAAAAAGAGGTGAAAAAACAGGTGAGATCTCACCACTTCACCTAAATTTATTTTTGCGCTATGTTTTCATACGTGTGAGGGTGGTGATATCATTAATTTTTATATAAATGACAGAACAAAAATAAAGCATATCTACTCAACAGGAATGAGACCCTTACTGACTATGTATTCGTTTAATGCTTGATGAAAACAATGGTACATATTATCGTATGGGTATACACAACGTCTGTTTCCATCGTCGTCGTATATGTAGAGCTCAAATCCAGTCCAACCTTCTTTTGTACAATATGTAGCTTTATTTAAGTATGCATTTATGTAGATAAGGCAATTTTCTTCATCGCTCCAGAAATAATTTTTGTTCTTTGTTGAAATAGTTTTCGTTCCTCTGCGACCATAAGGAATGTATGCAATGAACTTTGCGTCATAAGGGATTGTAATATATTCAGGGTTTCTTTCATCGTCAATGGGTCTGTCTTTGTTAAAATGCATGTTTCTCAGTTTTACTTGAGTTTTGAATAGTTCACGGAAACGTTCTGGGAAAGAGTCATAGTAAATGTAGTCGGACATGTCTTTGTAATGAAATAAAAAATTTAAAAAAAATAAAATAAGGTTATTTTTATTTAGTGAGGACGGTAGTGAATTCGTTAGTGAAGTCGTTAGTGAAGTCATTAGTGAAGTCGTTTATGTGTCAGACGGTTTTGTAAATATTTAAGGTCAAGTTGGGTAAGGTGGAACGCAGTGCCACCGTACCCAAGTTAGGGATACTAACTATTGCAACTTGAGCCTGGAACTGTTATCACCATCGATGCTCATTTCTCGCATGTTAGAAATGCAGACGAGTGTGAGTTTGTAGCAATGGGTCCTAAAGGTGACATTGTGGCAAAATTCGTAATCGTTAGATCTCGTAAAGGTAAAGCTGGAAATTATACTGGTGCCTCATGCCAAATGGAATCTGTTGCCGCTGATCAGGCTCTTCAAATTTTGGAAGATACGGTGGGAAAAGGTATTGTTGACGGTTTTTGCCATGATAGGGATAATAAATCCCGTAATATTGTTCATAAGCATTTTCCTGATGCTGTTGAATATCAAGATGGCTTCCATTGCAAAAAGAAATTCGAATTGTGCTGGAAACGTCTTACTTCTAATGAGTATGCAAAAAGTGACATGCCTATCGTCGACTCAAAAATTTTTCATGGTATCAAAAACAAACTCAAAATATTCTTTAATACTTTATTGGATAAGCATATTTCCAAAGAACAGAAGCTATTTTATTGGCTCCACGCCGTAGATCATCTAATTGGAAATCATTCACCAGAATATTGTTTACATTCCACAAAAGATGAAGAAAAAGAACATTTTATATGGACAGCTGGACTTGAAAACGAAAATGCAAGAAATCATCTACTCGAATTTTTAAAAGATTCCGGATCAGTTTTTCAAATTGTTAATCCGGATTATGCAACTCATATAAATGAGTCATATAATGCTCGATCATGCCGTTTTAATCCAAAACATACAAATTATCTCAGTTCATATGAAGGCAGAACGGATATTGCTACAATTTACCACAATGAAGGATATCAAGGATTACTTGAACTACGTAATTTATCAGGAATTAAGCCAATTCATCCTATCCTTCGGGATTCTCTTATTGAAGAGCACAAAGAAAAAAGTTGCGCTCGGAACGAGAAAAGACAGAAGAATATCGATCTGCGCGCTCAGAAAGACGAAAGGCAAGAAAATTGATTGTAAACGGAAAAGGAGATTACGGAAATGGACAAGATGAAGAAATAATTTCAAATGAATCACAAAATTCTTCAGAAATTCCAAAGTATGTAATTGCTGTAATGCCTCAAGGAAAGAGGGAACCGTTTCCATTACCTCAAATTCATGGTTTTCAAGAATAATTTAATAATTTAAACAATTTTATTTTTTACAACTTTTAACTTTACTATAACATTACATAATGTATACACAATATATTTGTTATATTATTTTAAATTTTACAAATCCAAGAGATTCTGATTGCAAAAAAAATTATGACTTAATGCGATAATTCTATGATGTTTGTAATATACTATTCATGTATATTCAGTATGACTATTATTAATGCATCTTAATGGGGATAAAGAAATAATAGATAATTGATTTTCACATATGATATATTTATTGTTGCCAATATAAATATTTTTGTAAGTATCTTATACTGTTACTCTTATGATGCTTATTATAAAACTCAAGATAAAAAGATTTCAACAAATTTCATTATATCTCATTTTTATTAATGTGATTATTATTATTAGTAGTGTTTTATATTAGAACTCTTAAATACGATATTTGAATTTCAAGTGAAGTCACTTTGTTGAGGCGGCCTTTAATATAAAATAAGGGTTTCGTTTTGCGAAAAAAACGTACAATACGCAATTTCGCTAAAAAACATTTAGCTAGCAATTTCGACCTTTGACTCCACTCAAGACGTCACTTTTTTAATTTTGCGGTATCATATTTTTGGAAAATCTTTATGAATATAAAAAAAAAAAAAAAAAAAAAGGGAGTGGGGCTTCCAGGCACTTCGTGCCCTCTAGCCCCCCGTCACTTTTCTGTCACTTTTCAGGAAAAAAACATTTTTATTAAATATAAAATGAATTTCACAAAACCACCGTTACCCTTCTTTGGAAATAAGAGTAGATGTAAAGATATTCTATTGAGAGAACTTAAGAAACTACCGAATGGTCTAACATTTGTAGATTTGTTCGGTGGAAGTTTCTATATATCCCATTTGTGCCATACTGTATTTCCTGACTCAAAGATTATATGCAATGACTTCGACAACTATATGGACCGTCTCAAACATATACCAGACACAAACAATATATTGAAAGCGTTAAAAGAAAAGATACCTATAGGTAAGATGGAACGTATACCATTAGATAAGAAAAATATTGTGAGAGAGGTTTTGAAAAAAGCAGAATATATAGACTGGGATAGTATATCTGCTAGACTATTATATAGTGGTTCTATAAGAGTTCATGACATTGAAACACTTATGTCAAAAGTTTTATATCTTAACTATACAAATGTTTTCAAAGAGGACATAGAAAAATATATTGAGGGTATAGAGTTTGTGAGATGTTATTGGACAGAGTTGTATGAAAAATATAAAGACAAGGAAAATGTTTTCTTTATAGTAGACCCGCCGTTCTATAACACATATGATTTTCAATACCAAGTAGACTGGACTTTGAGAGACTCTTTAGAAACTTTAGACGTTTTACATAACCATCCATGCTTTTACTTTACATCCGATAAAAGTGGTTTGGAAACCGTTATGAGATGGTTAGAGGACATACATGACTATGAGTTTAGATATGACAAGATAGAATATGAGAGAGGTCCTATAAACCGGAGAAAGTGTCATAACAAAGAAATTTTATTAGTAAGTAAATGTGGTTTGAAATAGGACTACTTGTTTTAGGTTTTTTCCATTGTGTCATTTACTTATTTGACGTGGCAGAAAGATATAGAGAATATGAAGATGAACCAATACCAGCAAATGTTCAGCATATGTACTCGTAAGAGATATTTTTATCTAATATTAAATGGACGCACAGAACTTAGCGAATGCACAGCAACCTGGACAACCAAACCCAGAGAATATTCCAAATGAAGTTAGAATACAAACTGCAATGGCAAACTATGGTCAAGTGCCAACAGATGTACAAATGCAAACTGCCATGTCAAATGACGCTGCGTTAGGTTTGCCACCATGGTATGCAAATATGAGATGGAAAGAGTTTTATACAAACCCTGAAGTGGGATATAAACAACTTTATGCAGATGACGCGAACACAGGAGTTGACCAGAATATGTTTTCTACCAGAGGAGAAACAGAATGTATGAGCTCCAGTTAAAGAATGCTATGGAACTCAACAGGAAACGTAAGAGACTAGGTGGACATTAGATTTTTACATATAGTAAAATGGGTTTCTTTGGAAGAATAGGAAACTTCTTTCGAAATGTTGGAAGAGGTATATGGAATGGAATAAAATCTGTCGGAAGAGGAATTTGGAACGGAGTCAAAAATATTGGTAAAAGGGTAGGTCAGTTCGTTGGTATTATACCTAAAGACCCTGAACCAGAAGAACAAGCTCCTGTTATACAACAGCCTGAACCTGCACCACAGTCTAGTTGGCAACCAAATCCAACACCTCAACCGTATTAAAAAATTATATTTTTACCGTTCGATAGTAGTTGTATATGAAACTAAGTTCTAAGTAAAACGCATGGTATAATGGAATTATTCTCTTTCTTCCATCTGTTGTAAACCATACTTGAAAGTCTGAAATACTTCCACTTGGTGGTTCGTATAACTTTGTAGGTTTTTCGTAAAAGTCATTTGCCAAGCATAAGAAAGAGTTTTGGGCGCCAGAAAATGAAGCATGAACAATAATAGCAGCTGGGTCGAAAACATCTTTAAATAAATATGGTTCATCTCTTGCATATCGACTGTAAATATTTGCTAAAGGAAGTTCGACTTTCTGATTTAACATTCTTTGCAAATAATACCATGACATTGCAGTGAATTCTGTATATATTTGTTCGTCTTTCTTTGGATTGTCTTCGTAGATTTGAAATGACACTTGTGAATTTTGTTTGTCATATACAATTCTCACATAAAGTGTGCTCTCGGTATTTGCATATTCATCAGCATATTTTGCATAACATGAATTTATTTTATCTTCTATATTTTTTAACGCAGTCTGTAGAGAAGATGAAAGGTCAACTTGTATTAGCTCAATTTCTTCCCACATTTTTCGTTTCCCTTCAGATATATAATCTATATGAAACCTTACAATAAATGGAAAACTTTTATCTTCTACAGACACAAACTTCATTCTACGAAAGCCAATAGCTTTTGTGACAGATGGGTCTCTTAGCCATCTTAATGGGTAGTCAAAACGATAGCCTTCATGCTTTACGGTCTCTGTCTCAAACTTTTGACCGACATTAGTAAAAAGTTCATCTAATGGTTTAGTTGTAGCAACTCTTGAATTTTCTTTTTCTATTGGAAGCATATTTTATCTAGAATAAAAATGTCGAAAGAAACAGCGTCTATGAGAGAAATACAACACAACCGACAACTCATTTTGCAAGCTCTAAATAAGAACACAACAAACTTTTCAAACTATTCTAAGATATCTGAGTCATTGAAAGAAGGAAACTTAAAACTGACATTAAACCCAATGACAGATGAGTTTCTGTTTCAAGACAACAAGAACCATACTGTCTGTATAAATCCAACAAAAGGAACTTTAAACGAGAAGCCTATAAAAGAACTTCTTTTGAAAGCAGATGTTGACAACAAAGCTGACAAAGAGTATGTCATTGAAAAAGTTCAAGAAGAACATGACAGAGCAGATGCAACATATGCAACGAAAGAACATACTCATCCTGAACTAGCAGACAAAACATATGTTGACAATAAAATGTCAAGTGAAGTGACAAGAGCTGACAAAGAATATTCTAAAAAGACTCATACACATACCATTGCAAATATTACAAACTTACAAGAAACCTTAAACAGGAAAAGTGACGTTGGACATACACATACCATTGCAAATATTACAAACTTACAAGAAACCTTAAACAGGAAAAGTGACGTTGGACATACACATACATCTTCTGAAATAACAGACTTAAACGTTAGCCTTGAAAGAAAGCAGATAAAACATATGTCAATGAATATACCAAAGTTTAGTTGGAACAAAAAATATTGAAACTATGGTTGGTGACTTTTCTGTCTATGAAGAAAACAAATATTTTAGATGGGAGTTTGTACAGTCCTTAGAAAATGGTACACGGTATAAACTCATTCCGAAAAATAACAATGAAATGTATGTAAGCTATAAAAGAGTGATGGTACACAAGTTAAAGTTCCATTAGACAACAACTGCTACTTAAACTTCTATGGAGACCGAACAAAAGAAATATTTAAGAGTTTATGAAATGAACAGATATGACATTGCCTGACCCAGCTCCAGCACCATACTATTATGACTATGGAGATGACGTTGAACACCACATGTAGATGAACAAAGCTAACATTATATTTAGATTTTTATAGATATAAAAGATATAATGCAATAGAAAAAAACGAGAATAGTATACTATTATGAAGATGACAGAAATAAATATTATAGTCAAGACTTTACCTACCCTGAAAACATAAGATATATATTATAAAAAATATTCTGACACAAACCAGAAGAAACCTGAAATAGTTGCACTATATTTTAAGTTCAAAAGAGACAACCTATAATGTCTCATATGTTTGATTTAATGAACCCAGTAGGTTCTATTTATACATCTATGGAAGCAAGAGGTCCTCAAGTAATGTTTGGTGTTGGTGCATGGGAACAAATAGTCGACAGGTTTTTGTATTGTGCAAACTCTTCAAAGGAAACAGGTGGAAGTAAAACGATTTCAGGTGAAAATTTACCTGCACACAGTCACTACATAGATTTAAGTACATCTCAAGCAGGTTGGCATAAGCATAGATATTGGGATTGGTCAGGAATGACAAAAGGTAAAGGAAATTGATGTTAAAGACGACGTTAAGTTTGCTATAAATTGTTACTGGAGTGACACTCAGGGAGAAGGAAACCATACACATTTCGTTTCAATATACGCAAACAACGGGACAAAGTAAAGAATACATGCCACCTTACATGACAGTTTACGCATGGTATAGAATTGCTTAGTCGTCATTTTCAACTTCTTTAGCATATTCGTCAGCAGTTGTCTTATATTTGTTAGGAACTGTCTTTGAAAGTATACCACCTTGAACTTTGACAAGTTTGAAACGAGGTCTGACAATAGTAGTTTATCTTCTGCTTGCAGTGTGTACATTTTGCCATGTTTGCCTAAAACTTCATAATATTCTCTTGATACTTTCTTCTATTTTTACGAACACGAATGTGAGTACCTGTCGAGTTCCCATTGTGTTGTCATAGTCAATAGTATTTTCATATGGGTCGCGTTTAGGTATTTCTATTTTTACTTTGTCACCTTTCTTAAGTTTGAAGCCTGGCATTCTTTCTTGTTTGTCTCTTTTGACTAAACTATTAAATATATAGTCTTTCTCTAAGTCGGGGTTGTTTTTCATTTCTTCAGGGGAGTGGTTTCCCAAACCTTTTTGTTTACGGTTATTGTAAATATTTAAAACTTGTCTCATCTTTGCCATGGAGAAGTGTCTATATTTGTCGTCATATGACATCTCACCTACCTCACCACCTTGTGGTTGGTTTAAGTCTCTTAACATTTTTATACATCCGTCAATGACACCAAGAGCAGAATGGTTTTGGTCGACAATGAAATATTGGTTTACATTTTTTGAACGCAGATAGTTTTTTACATCATCTGATTTGAAAGAACTTTCACAGTCAGATGTCAGTTTTGTTGGATGGTATTTGTCAACGAATATTGTCAAAGCTGCTAAGATATCTAAAATATTTTTGGACTGTAATGGTATGGCTTCACAGTATCTTGTGTTTTGACCGACAAATATTAGCCAGTATGGTGGTCCATCTTCTCTATACCTCGGAATGTTTTCCAAGATATCCATAAACCAAGCATTTGGTGTTGAACTAAAGATTTTTATCATGAGTGCTTTCTTTGTTGCCTTAGAAACATACGGGTCCTTGTTTGGATTCGTCATTTTTATCCTATAAGAAATGGGTTTATTTGGCGCGTTAGCAGGAGTTGCATCTAGATTTTTACCCGCAGTGGGAACAATAGCCAGAGGTGTATTTGGAGTTGGAAGGAAGATTTTGAGTACATTAGGTATACTGAAAGAGAAAGCACAACCTATTATACAAACTGTACAGAAAGGTTGGGATGTAGCACGAGATGCAGCAAATCTTATTCCAAATCCTGAAACAAGAGGAAAAGTTCAAGGATGGATGGACAATGTAGGAAGACAAGCAGGAAACTATTATAACAAAGCAAATGACTACTATAACCCAAGCAGGACACTATATGGACCAAGGTGAAAGATTCTTTAACAGAGGATATACCATGCACAACAATGGGTAAACAACAACCAACCTCAACCGCCTCAAACGTGGGGAATGTAAATTTTTTTACTGAGATGAAATGAACAATACAGCATTGAGACAAATGGGCTCAAGATGGATTTGCCGGCTTCCAGCAGTTACACAACCACGTGTTTGTCAAGTCCTCCCTATACCTCAAGAAGTTTTAGACCGACATAAAAAACCTCAACAACCAGTTGAAAACAAACCAAACTAAAATTTTTTACTGAGATGAAATGACCGAAGAAGTTGAAACGGTAGATTTGACACCACAAACAAAAAGTTCAGAACCATTGTCAAAACCTGTCAAAGAACTTACAGATGAAGAGAAAAATTCAATAATAGAAAGTGCCAGGTCTGGAAATACAAACCCTAACTACAAAGTCACTTTTCATAGAAATGGAACGGCTAGTATCTCAAAAAAGAAACAGACTCTCACAAATAAAATATTGAAGTCTGAAGGAGTTTATGAGACAACAGATGGAAAAGTTTACTTCACCGACCAACAGTTCATTATAGAACATCTCATTGACTTAGAGTCGAAATATTCTAAACTTTACAACAAACACAAAAAGTTGAAAGGAAAACAAAAACAAATGGCATATGATATTTATGAAGATGTTGACGACACAACTGTTCCAGCAAGTGAGGTAAAGTCAGAGGAACCGAAAAGTGACGAAAAACCAATAGAAGAAGGTGAGCCAAAAACTGAAGATAAACCAAAACCAAAGTTTAGTCTCCAGACTAAACCAAGTCAACCTTCATTAGCTGGTATGGGTTGGCGTCAAAGACTTATGGCAGCCGGTGGTTATGTTAAGTAAAGAAAAAAATATTTTTTTATTTTTATAAAAATGCCCCCGTATAGAATGGATAGAAAATCTGCTAGAATAAAAGCAGAGTTGCAAAGATATGGTTGGAGAGTTTCGAAGAATTTTAAATATAGGAAGGGAAGACCCATAAAAGTCTATGACAAACTGGCTGGTCTGACCTACGAAATGGATTTGGAAACAGCACGTGCAAATTATCCAAACAGACTAGAGAGGTTAGAAGAAGAACGTCTTATGGACATGCCTTTCGATGTTAGTGAACCTCAAGTTGAAGGACACGACGGCTTTGCCAGATTCTACTGGAAACATGACGAACAATTGCATCCTTTGAGAAGGAAAAAAGGAAAAGGTGAAGACGCACATGCTCCCATGGAAAGAACAAGATATGCATATGAAAAGTATCGTGAAGTTAGAAGTCAAATTACATCTGGTCGAACCTTTACAGTAAACTTTGACGAAGGAAAGAACAAAGAAGGCTTCATGGGAGTACTTGCTGCCATTCAAGACGGAAATAAGAAAGGATACAATCTCAGACTAACCGTAACAGATTTAGATGGTCACATTTACTATGCGCATGGCAATGAACAAACAGCCGCACAACTTCTTGACGCTTTCAAGACTACAAAGAGAGAACAAATGGTTGACTCCGACTCAGACATTTTGAATGCAATTGAAGGAATTGCAAGTGTCAAGTTCGAATGGTACCAACCCTCAAGCAGTCAGACAACATGCTGGATACTTCCCGTTCAGAAATAAGTCTGACATTGACTTGACAAGGTATGGAATTTACAATTCAATTGAAACAATTGTCAATGAACCTTGTATTCTTACATGTCTCAGGAACTCTGGTCTTGTTACAGAAGAGAAGATGAAGTACCTTGAGTCATGTGTGAAGACAAGGTACATTCTTAGAGGTCAATTGTCAAAAATTGCACCGTTGGCAAATGTGAATATCCGAGTCAACATTCCGACTGAGAAAGGTTCTTCACATGACGACTATGTTGTTGACAAAGACTTACCATGGTTGAAGATTGTAATTGTCCACAACCACTTCATGTTGAACGAAAGTCTTACAAACCCATTGTTCGGAAAAGGCAAGTGCAACATTGTCAGAGCTGTAAACATTCTTTTCGAGAAAGGCTTGTTGGAACCAATTCCAGATGACAAGCTGACAGAAACTTTTGTACCAAAAGACGAAACAAACTTTTCATTGTTAGTAAGACCAAAAGTTGTTCCAGACAAAGTTATAGCACAAAAGAAGTACACAGCTCCAAAAGGAGTTGGATTGTTCGGATACCAACCTGAACCAGAAGAACTTCCAATGAGGTTGCAAGAACTTCAAGATGCTATAAACAAACTTCCATTGAGACATCCAATTGACGTCAAATTGTATTGGAGAGCATCTGAGTTAGGTCAGAAGATTTTATATGAAACAGGTTGCTTTGACGATGTTTATGAGATAACAGGAGAAGTTTCTCAGAAGATAAGAGACTCACTTGAATTTCCACAAACTGGTCCGATTGGATGCGACAAGTTCGACTCATACGAAAAGATATACTATGTCGACCTTAACGCTGCGTACATGAGGTTTGTCCAATATATTCCGACTGGAATTCCAAACGAAGATGGTGAGTTCCCGGGAAGGAACTATACAGTTGGAAAAGTCATACAACAACTGTATGATATTAGGAAAGCTTCAAACCCCAAACTTGCAATGACACTCAAATTGCTTATGAATTCGACATGGGGATATTCCATTAAGAAACCTCAAGCGATGAAGAGTAAACACTATGAGAAGGTCGACAACTTTGTTGAAAGGTTCTCCCCTTTTGTTTTGAAATACGAATTCACTCAAGGTCAAGGTGGCTTAGTAACCACAGTAAAACCTATTGTCGAACATTGGTCCTATCCTCAGTTCGCAAAGGCAGTCCTTGACAACTACAACAAATTTTTCTCAGAGGTTAAATCCAAAGTGAAGGTATACTATGAGAACATTGACGCGCTCATGACGAACGAAGAAGGCTATAACAAACTCATTGAATTGGGTTTAGTCGGTGAGAAGATGGGCTGTTTTAAGCTAGACAAGGTATTTTCCGAAGTTCATGTCCTCTCCAAGCGAAAGTACTGGGCTGTTAAAGAAGATGGTGAAATAGTTAAACATTGCATGAAGTAAAACGTTGCATGAAGTAAAACATTGCATGAAGTAAAACATTTTTTAAAACAGTATATTTTTACATATATTAAATGCTTCAGGTTGAAAGAATACGGTGGAGCCAAAAGTGGCTCGACCTCAAAACAAGCATTTTATGAGCTTACAAAGGGTGTTATGAATGAATTCAGCAACATACATCCTGACCTCGTTCATTTTGTTGCTAAATTCAGTAAAAATAATGTTTAGGTGAAGAGGTGAGATTTCACCCGTTTTCTCACCTGTTTTCTCACCTGTTGAATTTTCATGAATTTTGTGCTGAATTCGACAAAAATGAGTTTTTGGTTGAAAAAAGAGGTGGAGCCAAAAGTGGCTCGACCTCAAAACAAGCATTTTGTGAAGAATATACCAACCCGCGGAAAACAGCGGGTTGCTTTTTATACAAAATTCAACAGGTGAATTTTCATGAATTTCCTTAAGATAGAAAAAAATATATTTTAGGCGACCAGGTCACTCGGTCAACTAACATCTTTTTGAAAAAGTGTGACAACATGACATTTTGACAACAACACAGGAAATAGATTTCATCGTATATTTTTTGTTAAGACTTCATCGTAAATGTTTTGTTGAGACTTCATCGTATATGTTTTGTCGAGATTTTTATCGTTGTGGTCCGACGGTTAAGCCATAAACGAATGTCCGACGTCCCACCAAAAAATATTTTTTTATTTTTATTGTAAGAACAGAAATGTCAGTCGAAGCAAAAACGTTCACGAACAAATCTAATGGCGAAACATTCACAAAAGGCACTTACAACGGTATTGAAGTCTTACGTAGAGACAAGGATGGTTATATAAATGTAACAAATATGTGTCAGCAGTTTAGGAAAGACTTTAGAAAGTTGTTGGAAAATAAGTCCTGGGAAGAGTATTATACGGCATTTTGTGAAGAATATACCAACCGCCGGAATTCCGACGGTTGCTTTTTATACAAGGTTCATGCAGGAATTCCTGATGAAATCAAACAGGTTAGAGGAATGTATGTAGACCCAAGACTCGTAAACTATATTGCAATGTGGGCTTCTCCAAAATATTGTATAGCAGTTGGAAAAATTATGGACTCCATAGACAAGAAAGTTCATGAGAAGTTAGATGAAGAAGAACTTGAAGATACAGTAGAGAATGCAAAACCTTTGTTTGAAGAAGAAGTTAGAAAAATGCATGAAAAACAAATAGAACATGAACGTGAGATATGTTCTGGTTATAGAGATTCTCCATACGAACTAGACCAATGGGAACAAGAAGATTTAAAGAGAGAATTTAGAGAATATGAACTCGCTAAGATAACATTAGAAGCTGCAGAAAAGAAGTTAAAAGTTTGGGGTCGTTTTGTACAAAAATATTGTGAGTAAATGAACCATTTTTTTTCGACAAAAATAATGTTTATGTTAGAATGTTAGATCTAACATGTTTTCTAACCTCTTTTCTAACATGGTCTAAAACTCTCGAAAATCATGAATTTTACACCAAAAATAATGTTTATGTTAGAATGTTAGATCTAACATGTTTTCTAACCTCTTTTCTAACATGGTCTAAAACTCTCGAAAATCATGAATTTTACACCAAAAATAATGTTTAGGGTAGATGGGTATATCTAACCTCTTTTCTAACCTCTTTTCTACCCTCTTGAATTTTCATGAATTTTCCCGAAATAAAAAATAAAGTTAGTTTTTTTAAAAAAATATTTTTTATTTTTATTGTAAGAACATGTTAGCAACAACAGCACCAAACTCGTTAGTCATGAACCCAACTTCAATGTTAGTAGAGATGAAAAGCTTCATTCCTTCTTCATATACTTTCGAAACAAAAATCCAGAAGATAAAGCAAGAACTTTTAACAAGTAATTTAGACTGTAGTGCGAAAGATGAAACAAATGAACAGTATCTTTATGAAATGCAGGACATTATTGACCATTTACCCAAATTGCCTGAAATCCAACAACAAAAACTAACCATTCCCGAATTTGACGAAATAGAAGTCAAAGCAACTGACTCAGTAGAAATAAAGAAGTTCATACGAAAGGTAAATTATGAATTCCTTGGTTTTCATTGCAACCATAAGGTTATGGACAAAGATTGCGACATGGTATATAAGAACATCTCTGACCTTTACAAATCCGAAGAATTTAAGACCTACGACAACTTTGTTTCATTAGTTGCAAAATGTGTTTGGGAAATAAGAGATAAAGATAGTAGGGGTAAGGTATGGAACGAACAAATAAGACCCGCTATGTTCGAGATGAAGAAAACCATTGACGCCTTAGTTGTTTTAGCAGGTAAGGTTTCAGAATATAACGCAAAAATGAATCCGCAATGTTCAAAATGTAAAGCAGCAATGAGGAAATATAACTACTCCGTCAAAGAGATAGAACGTATGCGAAACGACTATGCAGATTTAAAGAAAGAAGCAGAGAAACCAGCAGAAGATAAAATGGACATGTTGACATTTCTAAACAAAAACTATCCAACAGCTGACGATTTCCTATTATCTGACGTCAAGAAGAAGTATAAAGAAACCTTCGGCATAGTTAAAACATTCGATGTACTAAAAGAAGAAATAGAAGCTACAAAACTGTTTAAAGTCATGAACCATCGCAACATATACCATGTAAAACGCTTGTAAATAGTTATGTTAGAAAACATGTTAGAAAACATGTTAGATCTAACATTCTAACATAAACATTATTTTTGCTGAATTCCGTATGAAATTTCATGAGTTTTGTATGTTTTAGACCATGTTAGAAAACATGTTAGAAAACATGTTAGATCTAACATTCTAACATAAACATTATTTTTATTGAAAAAATGACCAAATTTCATTATATAACTGTTATTTTTTTACGAAGAGAACTTTTGCACTTCGTCAAAAAAATCCCTGAAATCATATCTTTTATACAAGATAGAAAATCTTACTCGCCAAAACTCTATGAAAATCATGAAGAACAGCGAGTAGGTAAGAAATCCTGGTCGCCTAAAACTCTATGAAAATCATGAATTTCCTTAAGATAGAAAAAATAAAGCTAGTTTTTTTAAAATATTTTTTTTTATTTTGTATGTAAGAACAGGAAATGACAAACACTGAGTTTGAAACAGTTAAAAAGATAGACAATAACACTAAATTGGTTAGAATAGGTGATTTAAACGTAAGATACTCAAAGAAATACAATAAATATTCTTTGTCAGACATTATATCTCCATTTGGAAAGAAAACATCCCACGACTGGGTTAGAACTGCTTCTAGTCAGAAAATTTTGACAAGAAATCCTGAGCTTATGATATCGGTAAGATTCTATGGAACTACAGCATATCTCATCGACAAAAGTCTTATACCAATAGTTTTGTTATGGTTAGACCCAGTTGTTGGATATAACTTCATAACATATGGTTTATTCGACTCAGAACGTTGCAGTGAAGGCTTACTTTACATCGTTCAGAAACCGAAGGACTTCAATACAAAGAGATATAAGATAGGAAGAACATATAATATAACTCAAAGATATGACAGTACAGTCAATAGAGTTAAGGTTGTGTTCGTTAACGATATGAGAGCTGCTGAAACAGAACTACTTGAAAAGTTTGAGAAAATATATGGTGCTCCCATAAAAGGTAAAGAAACGTTTGAAGTAGATGAGATAGATAAAGCTATAAAATTATTTGACGAAGTTGCTGAAAAATACATGTAAAGCGTTTATTTTTGGTCTTTTGTGAAAGTCAGAAAATAACGCTAATTTTATTTTTTTTTATTTTTTTATCCGGAATATAAAGACAGATATGTCAACAACAGAGAACACAACAACTGCTATCGTTCAATGAAGCTATAAGTGAAGAATACGAGTGGGTTCAGTATAACAAACAGTTACGTCTCATTCGTTCGGTCAAAGATGACATGTTACCAAATGCAAAGTATTTTGAATGCTCTTCGTTCTAAAAGCAAGCATACCATTGGTTTGAAAACCAACAGACAAAAGAAACTTTTAGAAAGAATTTCCTCATATGTTTGCTACCCTCTCGGAAAACCGAGGGTAGAGATTCCGTACGAAAATCGCAAGAATTTGGCTCCTGGTTTGAGAGGTTGGTATGTACATAGACTTCTTGTAAATGCTGTTGCAATGTGGGCGTCACCTCGCTATGCTTGTTATATTTTCATGATGTTAGATGAAATTCATAGACAAGAACGTGAAGAGATGGAAAAGAAACTTCAAGCAAAAGATGAAGTCATTGAAGCAAAAGACAAAAGCCTTCAGAAAAGAATACCACTTCGGTACCAAAAGGAAAGGAAAAGAACTATAAGTATATGATTTATACTGAAGAGATGGAAAATGAAGAAGACAGAGATATGGTTATGTTGCATTTAGTCAGAAGAAACAACAAAAGCTTTTACGACCTTGCTAAGATTTACAAATCTGACAGAAATTGGTTCTATCGCGAAAACTTACCGATTTCAATGACACCGAATGAAGATGTGAAACAAATAGTTCAAGATACGTTACCTCAAACTCACTATGATATGAAAGGTTGTACAATACTTACATTCAAAGAAGATTTGCCATTGTTAAAGGAAAAAATAACAGAGTATTTTGACAACTTCAAACAAGTAGAGTAGATGAACCATTTATTTTTCAAGCTTGACTTCAGATGGCTCAGGTAGCTCTATAAGGTAAATTGTCTCGTCAAATCCTTCTGGCATTCCGAGTCCTTCCTTCCGACAAGAAAAAAATTTCCCGACAACTGGAAAAAAATTTCCCGACAACTGGAAAAAATTTTCCAGTTGTCCGTCCGTAAACCATTCAAATTTTCGAAAATTGAGAACTTTTTTCCCGACAACTGGAAAAATTTTTCCCGACAACTGGAAAAAAATTTCCCGACAACTGGAAAAATTTTTCCCGACAACTGGAAAAGTTCTTCCTTCCGACAGGACACAAACGAATGTCTCGCGTTCCTCTTCCTGAATGCCTTCCAAAGCCAGAAGAACCGACAGCCCCAGCACCACAACAGACTTACTAAGACTAAACACTTAGATTTTTCAAGCTTGACTTTTTACAATTTGAACTTTGTTTGCGTAGATATGAATTCTGAAAGAAGTATGAGGGTCTTGTATGACTTTATACTTCTCCCATAGTTCATGTCTGTCAAACTTACCTGCCATGGACTCTTTCATAAGTTCCATGAAATCGTCTTCGGACAATCCGGGGAAAAGTATAATGTCAGTAAGTATTCTCTTTACATCCTTACTTAAACTCTTTGCTGTCTGTACACATATTACGACTGAGATGTTAAAGTGTCTGAGCTTCTTAAGAATTCGACACATATCTTGTTCTCTGTTCTTTAACAAAGGATGAGAGGCGAAATCATCTAAGATAAGAAGACATCTGTGAGGGTAAGTCTTCCAATCGTAAGATTGCAATTTCTTCGAAATGTATTCTATCTCTTTCTGTTTGTTTCTGAAGTGTTTCTTCTCTAATATTCTCTGCATTTCCTCATTTGGGTCTTTAAACTTAGAATTGACATACTCATTTATAGCATTGTACTTCAAAACTCTTCTTTGGTACTTCTTTATCCAATCTAACAACTCAGTATCCTTTATACATACTAACTTAGACTTTTTTATAATATCTTTGAACGAATTGACGGTTTGGTCAAATTGACCAGAAGTACTACAAATGACTACTAACTCATAGAATGGGTTCTTCTCATCTAGTTCTTGTTGTTGTGCAGCCATTTTAAGATAAGTGAAAGTCTTGCCCGACCCAGGTGGTGCGATTAGACCTGTTATACCATTCTGAGCAAATAAGAACTTGTCATGTATAGGCTTTATCTGAGCATTTTCTAACTTCCTCTTGTTCTTCTTCAAAACATTCTCAAATTTCTTGTCAATGTCAGCAAACTTTTTTTCTAACATATTTTTAGAAAAATTAAAATTTTTATCTTTTAGAAAATGTCTAGCGATTTCGCTATCTATATTCGAGACAAACTTTTTGACAGCAAAACATCTGTCGACCATAAAATCTTACATAGTGTAAACAAGAAAGGGGAATTTGTTCTAAAGTTCTGTTTCTGGGAATATGACAAGAACCATAAAACATTAAGCAGAGAAGTCTTTAAGTTTGTTCAATGACAGACTTGTTGACAGAGATGACGCCGATTGGAAAGATGAAGTCCAAACAAAAGTTCTTAGAATGCAAAGAAGACACATGCGCTGTTCTTGAAGATGAAATAGAAAACAGAATAGATGAGCTATTAAAGGACAAAGAACTTTTACATAAATATGGTTGCGCCAAATTTGAATAACTCCACCAGAGAAGAAGAAGAAGAGAGAAAAGAAAGAAAAGAAAGTAGAAGAAGAGAAAGAAAGAACCTGAACCAGTTCAGAGAAAAAAGAAATTTGACATGTAAAAATAAACTTTTATTTTTAGAACATTTCTGGGTCAATGTCAATGTTCTCTTCCTCTTTAGGAGCAAACACTGGCTTAGACTCTAAAATCTTTTTACCCAATTTACCTTGAACTTCAACTATCTTAGACTCATAATATTCATAGTCGTCTGTCTTCTTTGGTTCATAAGGTATAACAAGTTTGTATGCTTTACCTTCTTCGAGTTTTGAGAACTTTCTGTCAAAATTTTCTTTGACTGTCAACATACCGTCAATGTATAAGTCTTCAAAAGTTGCACCACTTTTTCTAACAACAGCAAACTTAACTGGTGCAATGTTCCAAATTTTGTCAAATGTAGACTTTTCAAAATTGTAGAAGTAAACATTCAAATATGCGAATGGAGCTAACTTATCTTTGACTTCTGTCATGTACTTGTTTACTGAGATGAATTTCGTCATCTTTTCTATCGGATAAAAAAAATATTTTTTTTAAATTTACTCAGAAAAATTTTTCTTTGTATATACACCATTCTGAACATCTAAAAGATTTTTGACATTTGCCAAGAATGTTCGTTTAGACGCTGCCATATAACCATATTCTTGACAATATTGTTTATACGAATCGTACAATGACCTTTCATCTAATGACACAAAGTCAGTTTCATCTATGAACAGTTCATATACACTCTTGTTTGCTTCTAACAATGTTTGTCTCTCTTCGGTATGTGGAATTTGTCTTGGATTGAACTTAGAAATATCTAATGTCATAAAGTATGAGAACAAGTGGTTGTAAAAGTCAGATGTCAAAGTTTCTGCTAAGTCGTCAAAATATTCTGTATCTTGCATATGAGAATCTGACGTTCTGATAACTACATATCTTCTGTCAGAACTTTCTAACTTCATCGGAACAGCATTGTTTGAAACCATAATGAAGTTTGCAACATTTTCACAAACTCTTTGGTCTTTATACTTTCTTTCAACAACTCCAACTTTGTCTGTTATAAGACTCTTCAAAGCATCTGAGTTCAAAACTTTTGTTGTATCTATACTTTGAAGTTCGTTACATACTATAAGTTTCATATTCTCTATTGAAGAGTTAAATTTACCGCAGATGTTTTCTAAGTTTGTCATATTCGGATTCGAATAACCTTCTAACAGTTTGCACAAAATATCTGTAAAGAAAGTGTTCTTACCAGTTCCTTGTTTTCCAATTATAATGAGAGCAGTTTCATTTTTAGCACTTGGATGTTGTAAGATGTTTGCAAACCAACATAAGATATACTCATAGACTCTTTCGTTTCCATTGCATATAATTTCTTTGACATGGTCTAACCAAGCTTCTATAATATTTTCTTTCCATTCTACTTGTTCGTATTTATATCCAGTGAAGATAGAATAGAAGTTTGGAGAAGGTGTATAAAACTTTATACCTCGAACTGAAAAATCTTCTAACTTTGACAATAAGATATCCCAAGCATCTAACATCTTCATTCCAACTTGTACAACTTTTATTTTCTTAAGTTTCTGTCTACATTCTTGTTCAGACACTATTGTTGCTCTTGGTTTGTTAAAGACAACATCCCATTCTTTCATGACATAACATTCTGGGGCAGAGTCAACATAAATGACTAAACGTTTCAAATTCTCGACTGCTTTGTTATAGTCTCGAAATGGACACATATTTCTGAATGCTTGGAAGTCATAAAAATCTGAAACATCTATTCTGTACATTTTTATAAAAATAAAAAAAAATATTTTTTTTATTCTTGACTTTGTTGTTGCATTTGTTGCATTTGTTGTTCTTGAGCTATTTGTTGTTGAAGTTGTTTCTTGTAATACAATACTTTCACCGGTTGCATCTTCCAATTCGAAACTTTCTGCCGTCATTGACAAATACATAGGACATAAAAGTTTTACAGGAACAAGTTTGCGTCAACTAATGTCAACGTTATACTTGCCAAAGTGTTTGAGTTCACTAAGGTTGAAAATTCTGCATTCGAATGAACAATAGGCAAACCAGCAGAGAAAGTATTGTTTATACGCATAAGTATCTTTTGGTCATAATAGTTTCTGTCGACATTCGAATAACACTTTGAACCTAAGTTTGAAACAATATATAAGATTGGTGTGCTTAATGTCATGGAATAGACATTCCTTGTATGACACCTTTTCCTGTTATAGGAAACTGTTGGTAGTAAAAACCAGATATAAGTTTTGTATTATAGCTCATATCGTTTATAGTAAACTCAGTCGGACATCCAAACATAATGAAACCTGCTCTAGTTGCAGCACATGTTACATCCGTCCTTAAAGTATTAAATAAGTCAAACAAAACCTGTTGGTGGTATATCTGAGTAAGTATCTTCAAAGGAGTATTTTTTACCATTCACAACAATAAAATCTTCTGGTGTCAAAAGAGCAAAACAAGCTTTAGTCGTCATTGTGTTTAAGGTTAGTTTACAATATCGTCCTTGAGGACTTTGTAAGTTTGTTGTTATAGAATTATATGACTCAGGGTTTTTAGTCGTAATAGTATAAACCATTATATCTTCTGCCATTTACTTAGCAAATAAATTTTGAAATGTTGTGGTCGTCAAATATTTTTATGACGTCTGGGAAACTATACTTTAAGTTCAACGTTTCACCTCCTTTCATAACGTATATCTTGTCAATGACATTATATGAAACACCACAGCAACTAAATGTCGGGTTCTATTTCTTTGATGTTTATATCGTCTGCCTCTGTCAAAAGTTTCAATAGTTTTCTTTCAAAACTTCATGAGGTGCAATGACATATGAGTTCACTTTTACAGGGTTGTGTTCGACCAAGTTTAACATTATACCTAAAGCTTGACAAATCTTCTCCTGAGTTTGAAGTTTGTCTTTCAGTTGTTGGTAGTCGTTTCGAATATCTGCAACAGAACTTAAGTCTCTGCTAAACTTCAGGATATGTTGGTTCTTTTTACAGGAACTATTGTTATACCATCTTGGTCTTCGTATGGTTTCCCCACTTCAACATCTCTTTCTTTGACATTGACAACAACACTTTGACTGTTTGTTTTGAGTTGGTGAATTTAACTTCACATCTGCCACACCGCCATTAAACCTTTTGAAACACTCACGCTTCTATTTTTCGGAAATGACATTTTACTTAGAATAAAAAGATGGACGTATTTGAGTATCTCTTCGAATTGAAGCAAAACAAAGTTTACACACACAAACAATACAAGTTTCATTGACAGAGTAGTTCTTTACACAAACAATGGAAAATGTTATAGAATAGCAGTCTTTGCTGAACCAAAATATTTTCATAAAGCAAAGAAAGTTGGTAAGTACCGAGATGGTGAAAGTTCTTGAAGCAGACAAAAATATAACAACAAAACTGACCGATATTTCTAAAGGAAAGTTTTATCTTACAATTTTATGTCAAACTGGCGTACTGTCAATATTTGACGGAGAGAAGTCAGTTCAAGAACAACTTACTGACCTGCTGCAAAATCTGCTCGATGGAAGCTGTCGTTATGCCAATCTGAGGGAGCCCCAGCAGGTTTCATCGAACGAATCTTCAAAAGAGCATCTTCCGTGAAAAGTGCTATTGGTTTTGTAAACTTCTTTGCTCTCAGTTCATCTGGACCGTCTCTGTCACCAGTATATTGTATTTGTACAGTACCAACAGTTGAAATACCACCCATAAAGTCTTCTGAGTCAGCAAATGGAATGCCAAGCCAAAGTTTGAACGGTCTCCATTTGTATATTGAGTTTTTTTGACCTCCTGTATGAGTCCATACTTTCACATATGGCATAATAGAACTTTGCATTTCAGGGTTAATGGTTGTTGTGAAGTTGTTGTTAAAGTTCATAGCATCTAATGTCAAGTTGTATGACCTCATATCCTCAACTGTAGAATATTCTTCTCTTGGATAGTATTTGCCATCTATGTTTATATGGTATTTAATACCAGGGTTGTAGAAGCAAGAATAGTCATTTATAGTTCGTCTGAACAGTACAAACATAGTATCTGCATGTTTCATTGCAGTTGTTAAAGCAATATCTGTTCTTGCACCTGGGTCAGCACTTTGGTTTCCAACTTCACCTGCAAAGTCTTTGACAGATATTTGGTGTATAGGGAACATAAGTGGAACTGCAATATATTTGGCAGCTAAAGCATTTGAAATATCTGGGTCCAACATGATAGACTGCAAGTCCTGCTTTCTATTCTCTTGCATTCAAATTTTTTCGCATGTGAACTTAACTGGGTCCCAAAGCATCTCCAGCAGCATTGAAATAATAGTTTACTTCAGTGTTGAGGTTTGAGAAACCAAAGTCTAAGTCAACTTTGTTTTTGCAAAGTCGGCGAATGACGTTTATTTGTTCCCACTACGTCTGTAAGAGTGAATGGGTCTTGCGTGGTGCAATGACTAAGTTATTTTTTGCTTGGAGTAAGTTCGATAGAAATTTTTCCTGCCCAGTTTTGGCAAGTATCTTAAAAAACCTGAAGATGAGGAAAGATGACAAAGGAACTCTAAGTTTCAGTTTTACTTTGGTTACTGCTGCTGCAGTTTGTCCAGAAAGGTTAACATAAACTCCTGGAACGTTAGGGTCAAGTCTTCTTATTTTTCAATGGTGGCATACTGGTCTGTTTGTTCTCTAGCTTGTGGTTGTACTGAGTTTCTCAAAGCGAACCATTCATAGTTTGCCCATGTTACTGTTTGAACTAAGTCAAGAGTTAGAATATATCTTATATCCCATGAAAACTTCTGGAGCATATTGGGTATCCGACATAGAAAATTCCATTGCAACCTTTCTTGTCAGACAACTTGGCAGAAGGTTTTTATTTCAATGTCTTGTTCCACGTATAAGAAAGAGTTGTCAATAGAAATTATATGAACCTGTCGCAAGCAATATCTACTGTTGTTGAAGAACCTTCTCCAAACTCACCTACGTTTCCATAAGAAACAGCAGTTGTATATTCGTAAGTTCCAGGAACTATTTCTGACCTTCTAATGGCATTGTCGCATTCGTTATACCATTCGGAAACATTTCCATTCATAGCATCCAAAACTGTTGGCGTTATATTCTGAGCGGCGTACATTTCATATGAGTAAAAATATAGAATAGTTGGATTTATATGTCATAATAACCACGTGGACCAAGCTTTACTTTCTTCCTGACTGAGTTTTTAACTCTTCTTTTTCCTTCATTGCCCTCTGCTTGAAGTTGTTGCATCTTTGCATTATGTTCATCTAGTATGTTGCAAATTTCCCATGTCCTTTTTGCCTTTTTGGCTCTGGTCGCCCATCTCAGGTAACCTATATCCTAGAAAGAGTTTGTCATAGTCTGTATTTGAGTCTTCGCGTATTGTTTGCATGACTCTTTCCTGAGTTTCCGGTTCAAGCTCTTCAAACAGTGCCTGTCCATATGGAATATGCTCGTTTCCAAATATATGTTTTTGTAGCCATTCTGGTTTTCTTTCCATGTTACCAACTATATCTTTTGTGAATGGGAAAGCTTTTACCCAATCTTTCAGTCTTGCGTCGTTTATTTCTGTAGTTGGTTTTATTTTGTCAAGGAACATGTTTTTCAATACTAACATTTCATTTGGTACTGTCCATTTGAGTTTTCTTAAATATTCATCCCTTCTCATTTCATTGTCTGCAAAGTAAGTTTTTATGACATTTTGCAAACTTTCGTTTGCAAGGTCATGTACAATAGGTTCTCTTCCTTCTCCCTCCCTAACTTTCTTTCTAAACTCTTCACCAAATATACCATCTCTATGGTTCTGTGTAGTTCTTTGAGATAAATGTTCTAGAACGTCAGGTGTTATATTTCCATCAGCCATGTTCATTTCATACTGGTCCAAAATATCTGCATGTTTCATATCTTTCAATGGCATTAAAGCCGCGCTTAAAATACCAGCTATATCTTGTTCACCATTGACTTCCATTGCGTCTACAACTTCTTGGAATTGTGGTTGTAAGTTTATGAACCACCTATCCGGATTAGCTTTATGACCCCATCTCATTGTAGTTCCATCGTCTGCAGAAACAAAAGTAGGTTTGTTTCCATCTTGGTTAGGTTCTGAATGAACTTTAAACAATGTTTCATTTCTATATGTTTTCTTGAAATTTAACCTTTTATTTTCACCGAGTTCATCCGAAGATTGAACGTTAAATGCTCGTAAGTAAAAAGGTTGTTGTATTTGTGTACATTTTTTTCAGTTCTTCCATTCTATGCTGGATATTTTCATCTGATGTTGGAGTCTTTTGTATGTCGGCAAACATTTTTCGATATTCTTCTACTATGTCAGCCGAATTTTTTTTTAGACTCTTGGAAATATTCCATATTCTCCGCATACTCTTGTTGAGGGTCAAGATTTTTCGGCTGTTCCAAATCTTCATCTAGTTCTGTGAAGTTAGTTTCCAAAGGAAGGACTTGTTCGTTTCCTTCAGGCTCTTCTAGCTGTTGTTGCTGAACTATTTCTTCCATGTCTGGTTGTATCTGAACTTCTTCCTGTGGAGTTTCTTGTACCTCATCTGCTGGCATTTCATATATTCCGAGACCGTTTTCAACAATTTCCCTATCTACGTCATCCGCATTCATAAGCTTTTGTTCTTTCGTTCCGTCTCTATTTTTTTACGCGTTTCATGACGAAAGTTGAATTGTCATTTAGCTCTGACATCAAATATCTCGGAGTAAATTCATCCATGTCATTTGGATGATATGCTATTAAATCATATCCCTTAGCGAGCTTGTATTTTCCAGGTTTGAGATTATATCCGTTTTGGTGCTGAGCCATAAAGCTAAATAGGTTCGGGTCAGTATTTTCCATCCTTGAACTTTCCAATAGCTTCTTTATATCTGTCACTAAAGTCAACAGTATCTGGGAAACCACACTCTTCTTTAAGCATTTTTAAGAATTCTTGGTTTCCTTGTTCTCTACTTCTTTTATGTCCTTGCTCTGTTTGTGGTTGTTGTTGTGCAGGGTTTTGAACTGTTGGTTGCTGTGCTGGTTGTTGTGTTGGTTGTTGTGCTGGTTGTGGAGGTGGTTGTTGTGCTGGTTGTTGTGCATGCCTGTGTCTGTGTCCATGTGACGATGTAAATGTTCTAGGTAGTCCTGGTGCAGGTGCTTCTCTTGGAGGGTTTGGTGGTATATAAGTTCCACCAGCTGGCACATATGTTCCATCTGCAGCGTAATGTCCTACCTGACTTTTCGTTTTTAAGAAAGCATTTACTAGGTCTGTTTTGGTCTGTTGTAACTCTTTTTCTTGACTTTTCACAACAGTTGCTCTAACGGCGTCATAGGCACTTTGAACTGCCTGTCTCGTTGCTGCATCTGTTATTTTCGTCATATTTTGTGCTACTTCTTTTAACTCTTTGTCGAAACCTTCAGACTTCAGTTTCTTTCCAGATGAGAAGTCGTTCACTTGTTTCACCTTACTATGAAGAGCTTCGAAAGCGTTCTTAAAGTCAGCATTTGTTAAAGCTTCATTTGAACTGTCTTCATCCGCTTGTATTTTTGTCCTTATTGACCCTATGAGTTGGGCTGCTTTAGCGTTGGCTTGGGCATCTAACCAGTCATTATTAGCTTTTATATATTCTGCGCTTTTCATTGCCTTTTGCATGGCTGCGTCGTTATTTTTACTTTCTTGTGCTAAGTTTTCATACTGTACGGTTTGGTTTTGCAACTGTAAAAGTTTTTCTGCCTTTACATTTGCTTCAACTTCTTTTTTATACTCATCGCTATCCATATATGTCTTCAGGGCTTTTTGTTTTATTTCTTCATCTTTCAGTACTTTATATTGAGTAGTATGGTTTTTCAAATTTATGACATCTTGTTCCATTTTTGCTACTTCTGCTGCTTTTTCTGACACTTTTTTCGCATATTCCTCTGTACTTAGTTCTTTCAGTTGTTCTTCTTTCTTCTTTTTCTCTACGTTTAACTCATTGAGTTTCTTTGTGTGTCTGTCATATTCTAGTTTCTTTTCGTTTTCACTTATTTGTTTCTGTATGTCTATGTTTGACTTTTTGACATCTGTTATTTGATTTTTGAGTGAACTCAAATTCATTTGACTTTGAGGGTTATAAGCTGTTCCGTCTGCAGCTCCACCATAGCCTGCCATTTTCGCTAAAAGTGCCGCTCTTAAACCTCCACTTTGTGCACCAATAACTCGGTTTAAAAGCATAGGGTTGCTTGACATTTGTTGCAACATAGTGGGGTCATTCATAATTTGTTGTTGCAACTGTTGTTGTGGTGTTAGTTTTACTATTGGATGTTTCAATGCTCTCTTCCTCTTACGTATATTCTTACGTAGCTTACGTGGCATTTTAAGTGAAGTTAAAAACATTTACGATGAAGAAGTCTTGACAAAACATTTACGATGAAATCATGAAAATTCATGAGGTGAGAAAACAGGTGAGAAAAGAGGTGACATCTCACCTCTTCACCTAAATTATATTTTTGGGTCATTTACGCTCATTACGAAGAAGTCTTGACAAAACATTTACGAAGAAGTCTTGACAAAACATTTACGAAGAAGTCTTGACAAAACATTTACGAAGAAGTCTTGACAAAACATTTACGAAGAAGTCTTGACAAAACATATACGATGAAATTCATGAGTTTTCTACGATGTTAGAAAACATGTTAGAAAAGGTGTTAGATCTAACATTCTAACATAAACATTATTTTTTGGTCATTTACGCTCATTACGATGAAATCATGACAAAACATTTACGAAGAAGTCTTGACAAAACATTTACGAAGAAGTCTTGACAAAACATTTACGAAGAAGTCTTGACAAAACATTTACGATGAAGTCTTGACAAAAAAGTCAACGGCTGGTCGGCTGGGGTTCGGTCCTCCTCTTGGGTCTTGGGAAAAATTCTTAGGGCTAGAAGGCACGAAGTGCCTGGAAGCCCCACTCCTTTTTTTTTTTTTTTTTTTTTTTTTTTTTAATATTATATAAAAAGTCTCTTTAATATCTATATTTCATATTTTTATCGATTTTTAAAGTTTTTGCGAAAAGTATTCAATTATTTTTGCTATTTGGTCGGGGAAATGTCAGATTTGCGACATTTTCTGATATGATATTCAGATTCTACGTTGATAATAATGCTTATAGAACCCTCTTGCTATTGTGTCAAAATTGCGAAACCGACAGCAAAAATATCTCGCAATATCAAAATTGAGATATTGAGTGAATTATGCATTATAGAGATTAAAAATCTGATTTGTGAAAACATCTCATCAGTTTCTAGCTAATTCAAAAATCTTTACTATCTTATTCGATTAAAATGAAAAGGGAATAGTTTCATTATGCTTTAAATGACAGCCTTATAATATAATCATAGTTTTCGCTCAATATGCAGCATTTTTTTTCGAAATCTATGGTCAATATCCTAAATACTGATTGCTTTGCATTCATATCTCTTACATTTTCTATATCCACATCACTATTCATTGCTATTCCTATCTTTTTCATTTTTGTTTGTTTCTCATAATTTCTCAAAAAACATGATAACTTGATATTTGTAAATATCATACTTTATAACGTAAATAAGAACTTGACCTATTAAGAAAAGCAGTAATGAAAAGAAAATCTGAAATTCATAAAAATTACAAGTTTCTGATGACAATTAGCTTAATTAAACCAGGTACAAGATTATATAATTGTATTTTCTATCCAATTATCCATATAATATCTTATCCAGAAAAAAAAACTTGATCAATACCAAATGATTTTTTAACTAGTAAATAAAGTATTTTCTTTACACACACATTGTATATCATAGTTTTTTTTTTTGGTTTCGCAAAACATCCAAAAACAAATATGCTATAAAAGTGACAATTTTAGCAAAACGAAACCCTTATATAAAAAGAATTTTGGTAGTGTTTATTGAAGTTTTGCATAATTATTTTTCTTATTTAAGCATATTTTCGTGAAATATAGAGTGCTTTTATGAAAATTCAATGCAACTAGATAAAGATATAGGAACTTAACTTTAGTAATTTCATTATTTCATTGAATTAGCAAAATCTGGGTGAATAACTATATAATTTTTGATTTTCTTTGATAATATCACTGTGAGAATTAGCACAAATCTGTTGGTTCTGTGATGTGTGATTCATTCTTTGTTTTGAATGAAATTCTTTTTTTATAACGTATTTTTGTAAATTTGATTGAAAAAACATTTTTTCATTGTTATGTACGACGGAAAGACAGTTTGGTATCCTGAGAACATCGATGAAAAGCGCCAATATTGCACAACATCATACAGACACGATGTCGCTCATTGGGGCGGCAGAACTTTCCAAATGAATGAATCAGAAACAGTTAATGTCGACGTTAATAAAGTTGCAACACAAAAGCGATCAATCATGAGACAAGTTCAAGATCTCAACGAATTTGGGTCTACAGTAACACCAGAATCTACACAAAGAGCCCATTATGTTGCTCATATGCCAACAACCCGTGGATTAAATGAGCCACAATTCAATGGTCGGGTCCCTCCAGAAATGCCACTTCCAGAAGCTCCAGATCCAAAGTTCTTTACAGCTGCAACAGAATATCGTGACAAATATCGCGGCAAACCAGGTAAGCCAATGCTCAACAATGATACGTTAGACTTTTGTGCATCAACAAGAGTTATGACTCGTGGAATAGAAGATCCAGAACAGCCTCCATTGTGGGAAACAACATATCGTAAGGATTATTGCAATAAGGTTGGTAATCTCGAAACGTCTCCAGCTATTACATCCCATACATTAGGTAACCCAAGATAAAATATATAATTCTTTTGAAATGATAATAAAAACTTTTATTTGCATGGAATTAACTAATCATATCTTTACTAATCATTAATATATTATAATTTGTTTTTAGAAATATAAAACAACCTTTAGATACATCATATTTAACTTAATATCTCATTGAAATTTATATTCATTCATTACATACATCATCAAATAATTGCATTGATATTTTGGACCCCAAATAATATCAATATCTAGTTTTAATTCTATATTACTTCAGAATTGAAATGAATCAAAGCAGCTAAAATTGCTGTTTAAAAGTGGATAAAAGAAATCTACTATTTCTAATATAGGAACATTATAATTATGGAAAAATTAATTATAAGATGATTAATTAGTTTATTAATAGATCAGATAGTTTTTAGATATTTCAATACATTAACTTTTGCATGTGAAAGAGCTGTGATACCATTATTATCCATTGCTAATTTATCAGCTCCAGCTTTGATAAGGCATTGTGCAACTTCAAGATGATCATTAAACGATGCAGCAATAAGAGGAGTCCATCCTTCGTTATCTTTTGCTTCAATATTAGCGCCTTCTTTGATAAGATATTCCACAACTTCAATATTTCCATTATAAGCTGCAGCAATAAGTGAAGTTAGCCCATTATTCTTCTTTGCCTCTTTATTAGCTCCAACAGAAATAAGGTATTTAACGATATCAATTTTGTCACAAAATGATGCAACAATTAGTGAAGTGTACCCATCATTATCCCTTGCTTCTATATTAGCTCCTGCAAAGATTAGATATTTAACAACATCTAAATGATCATTATATACTGCTGCAATAAGTGCTGTGCTTCCGCTGTTATTTCTAGCTTCGATATTTGCTCCAATTGAAAGATAATACTTAACAATATCAAGGAAACCTTTTTCTGCCGCGTTAATGAGTGGGGTATATCCATAGCTATCTTTCGTTTCAATGTTAACACCACATTCAATGAGTGCTTTGATAAGTTTCAGATTACCTTTTGTAGTTGCTTCATTAAGCATTGTTTGACCATATTTGTTTTTCTTTTCATCAAGAATTTCTTTTGATGCCTTTGGTATAACTGTTTGACTTCCTTTTTCTGTGAGTTCATCAAGGAATCTGTAGCTTGTTTCGAAATTACTTGTTCTGATTTTATTCATAATTTCATTCCACCATGAAAAATGGTTATTGTTATTGTTTGGATTTTTTGATCTCTTTAATGAATGACGAAGTGCTTTGTTATAATTGAAACAATTATTGCCATCGTCTAACTCATCAATTAAATCAATGATTTCGTCGCTGCAAAATTCAAAATTGATGTATTCGATCAATGGATTGAAAGATTCACTTTCTTTAACAAGAGAAAAGATGAATCTAGCTAAAGAATCTTCATCTAATATGCCGAGTTTTTCATTACCAAGTATCTTTTCAAAAATATCGAATCCAAAATTTTTGGCAATTGCACTAAGCTGAGATTCGTCAATTTTGTAGAAATGAGAAGAGATAAAGTCAATGCACTCCTGTATCTTTTTCTTGTCGTCAATACCGACGTAGAATTCAAGCATTTTTACGCAAGTATTTTCATCCAATTTCAATCTTTCTGCAATATTATTTTTGTATAAATCAGTTAATTCCTTGATCTGCAGTTGTATTCCAACATGGGCAAGATCTGTTAAAACAGTTTCATTGCATTCGATTTCTTGAATGTTATATTGAAGTATAGATTCTAATACTCTATATGTATCTTGTGATGCAATATCAGTGTTAATCTGAATTTTCGATATTTCGTTGTTTAATTGATATTCTGCACAAAATTTTTGGGAAAGTGCGATTGCCATGGATTTATGTAACTCGATTTCTTTTTTATTGACTGTCAATATAACAGTATCATGGATTTGGTAAGTATTAATCCTCTGGAGTATTGAATTATCAAGCTGAATTCTTACCATTTTCCAAAAAAATTGACGGTTTTTTTATTAAATGTGCTTGAGCGGGTGTCATTTTAAAACGCATTTTCGGAAAATTCGTTATATAGGTTCATGCTGCTCCTGTAGTGAATAATCACAAATTGATTGTGATGGAAAAATTATAATTCTTTTTTCACTTCAAAATTTTTGAATCGAGCCTTGTAATTTTTTCAAAAACTGAGTTTTTGAATTGAAGAGAAATTGAAGTGAAATTTGAGGAAACATTTTGGGTCATTTTAACCTTTGTCCAGCCTCTTTTAATAAATATTGTAGAAAAAGGGGAAAAATTCGTCGACAACAAAGGTATCGACCAAAAATGTTCCCATTATGCTTGACATATTGTTGCATGCTAAGTTCGGTCAAAATGTAAACCTCTCAATTTTATCGTCGGGGGAAGTAACTCAATTCCTTCAAAATTATTCTTTAAATATTGAATTTAAAGTTATTTAATTTGGATTATAAATAAATAGGCTAATACAATATTTAAAAATGAGAAAAAATAACTTTTCAAAGAACTTTTCATAATCTCAAAGAAAATTTTTTATTCAATAATTATATAAATTAATTAACATTCATAATGAAATTGGATTTTTTTTATAAAAAATTGGTCCTACTTAACTTTTTGAGAGAATTTGGCTTTCTCGTAAACGAAAAAGGGGATTTGACTCCGTCAAATCCCGCTCACAAAAAGTGGACTTTACATGTCAAATTTTATATGCATGTAATGTCCACTTTATGAGTTTTAGGAAGGAATTGGAAGCCATGAGTTACTGACATTGCATCAGTATCTCATAGCCTCCAATTCCTTCAAAAAATGGGAGAAACTTTGTCCGAATAGTTTAACATTCGGACAAAGTTTCTCCCATTTTAAGAAGGAATTGGAGGGTAAGAGATATACCATATGAATGTATATCTCTTACCTCCAATTCCTTCTAGAAAGTGTCCAAACTTTGGGTTAATTGCAAAGTATTAACCCAAAGTTTGGACACTTTCAAGTGGAGATGGAAGGCTTTGGGTATATATTAATACAATATACCTCAAAGCCTTCCATCTCCACTACAAATGTGAGAAACTTTGTCCGAATAGTTTAACATTCGGAGAAAGTTTCTCCCATCTTTCAATGTAATTGCTACCTGTGAGGTACTGACTTGAAGTCAGTGCTTCACAGGTAGCAATATCCAAAAATTTAAAAACATTTTATCAGTTCGTTAGAGAACTAGAGCCTCCTAGGTACTGAACCAGAATCAGTGCCTAGTGGACTCTAGTGATCTATATAAATCTGAGAAACTTTGAGGAAATTGTTCGACATTTCCTCAAAGTTTCTCAGCAATTTAGCGAGGAATGTTCGTTATCGTGTAGATATTTATAATATATACATGATAACAAACATTCCCCGCTAAAAGATGTAAAATCTTATAAGAAATAATTGCAAAAGAATAACAAATTGCAACAAATTTTATATGAAACTGAACCTTATGAGGTAGTGATTCAAGATCACCGCCTCATAAGATTCAGTTTCAATCTCAAGTATCTCAAAAGTAAGGCTCTATTTTTTGCCATGTAAAGTGTCACTTTTTCTGTCCAAATGATAAGTTATTCAGAGAAAGTTTCCCAGCTATCAAGAGGGAATTGTTCCTTATGAGGTATATATTCATACTGTATACCTCATAAGGAACAATTCCCTCCTTAAAACGAGAAAACTTGTTCGAAATTGTTTATCATTTCGAACAAGTTTTCTCGTTTTTAATAAGAAACTAAAGGCTATGAGGCACTGATTATATATTAGTGCCTCACAGCCTTTAGTTTCTAATAGATAGCTGGGAAACTTTCTCCAAATGATAAGTTATTCAGAGAAAGTTTCCCAGCTATCAAGAGGGAATTGTTCCTTATGAGGTATATAGTTATAATGTATACCTCATAAGGAACAATTCCCTCATTAAAATCGTAGATATTTTTTACTTATTACTCATGCTTTCAAAATCACAATCCTCTGAAAAGTTATTTTTTATTAAGAATTTAGAATTTTGATAAATACCTTTTTTCAATTTGATATAATACTTATATATTTTCAAAAAGACATTTTGAAAAGATATCTCAAAAGTTCTCTGAAAACCTATTTTTGATTAATTTTGAGAAATATCCGTATTAAATTAATCAATAAATTCATTCAACACTACTTTAATTTTTAAATTCAAAAAATTATATGTGCTTCTTAAAATGTCTCACAAAAATTTTATTATAAAATTATATACAATATTAAAAATCCCACAACATTTTTTACTTTACATAATCGTACTTCCTCGACGATTAATTTCCCCTCAATTCCTATTGTTGACCGAACTTAGCATGCAACAATATGAAGTATAGTAATAGTGTATGGATTCATAGAATGGCTTTCGTTTGATTTCGAGATATATTATGATCTTCTAAAATATACATATTTTACTTGATAACGCATATATTTTATCGTATTATGAAAATTAAACGAAAAATATGCTCAAGAAGAGCAAAATTCGATGCTAAAAAAGTAAATTGTTTATTGATTAGAGTGCTTTCAGGTATTTTTGTGACGTAACACTTTACCCCTTTTTCTTTCTATATCTTTGTATAAAACATTCACAAATAAGGATTTAATATTAAAAATATTTTTCGAATCGGGTAAATTAATCGTTAGATCTTATATTTTAATAATCGTTTCTTCTTAAAATGAGAATGCGGTAATAGCAACTGTGTATGATAGTTCGAGTATTGTTAGATTGCGCGAAATTTTGATAAGTTTCGAAAACGATTTGCAGTGTGTTCAAATATATTAGAATTTAATAACATGTGATAACATCGACTGCAAACAAGCGACATTAAGTGATTGATGAAAATCGATATCAATATTTAAAATTTTCAAGGCTTTTTTGAGTGACAGCAATTGCTTTGGACTCCTAGACTGAAGTTCTCCTTGGTGAATTTCTCCAAATTTTTTTCCTTTTTAAAAAAGCCTATGCAATTTTCTGGAAAATGATAACGTTTTATTCAATTCTCGATTTTTTTTGTAAAAATGAGGTTAAAATTTTTGAATAGTTTAGTCGGTTTTTGCATTTTTAAAATGTTAGTCACCTTTCTCCTTCCAAAGTGAAAAAAAAAATGTTTAAAATATAAAAAGAATTTTTATTCGCATAGGCGACAAACAAGGATTTATAAATAAATAATGGGGCTTTGAGTATTGATCTGAATTGAATCAGATAATTAGCCGTAAAAAATCTTCTCATAACGATTTCTCATGCATGAAAGATAGCTATGAGTGGCGTTAATGAGGGCGTTTGATAATTGGAGTTGGACATAAAATTTGGAGATCTTAATTTTTGAGAATTTTGGTGCGATCTTACTGGTAAAAGCAAGAGTATGGAAGGAGATTGAACTGAGAAAAAAACTAGAGCATGCAAAAGAATCATGCTACAGCTTAGTTGAATGTCATTTATGCAAATAAAAATATCTTTTTCAAATTTCAAACAAATTTTTGCCACTTTTTGAAAGAAGATAAGGTAACAAACATTTTAAAATGCAAAACCTAGACTTAAACTATGCCGAAATGTGAGCTCACCGTTACGGTTTTTTTTTTTTTTGGGGCTCGCAAGCTCGCCCCCCAAAGAAAAAACCATAACGGTGACTAACATTTAGGAAAAATTTAAAATTTAAAGCAAAAAAAACCATTTTAATTGTGTTCTAAATTACTGAAGTCTTTTCATTTTTGTTATTCTATAATTTTTCTACTAAGGTATGTCAATTCTACAGCGAATCAAATAATTATTTTTCAATGATATAGAAAAGAGGGATAATTTCCAAAATTATAAATCACAAATATTTTACTATCAAATATAGTATATAATTTTATATAGGTAACCAGCCATTGTTAGTGATAAATAATTATTTCTGGTTCAAATTAAGGATTGGCTTCACATAATCGTTTGATTATGCCAAAATAGTACTTTGGCTATCATTGGTAATACGTAAGGTTGCTTTCTCAATTTGGCTATCATCGGAAATTTGTAAATTTCAAATTGAGAAAAAAAAAATCAATTTTAAATGAAATTTTTAAAAATTAATAGAGTCCTATTTTCAAAACAAGATGGAGATGTTTCTCACCATATTTATTAAATGATACACGCCGATAAAAGAAAGAAATACGTTTTCAAAAATTCTCAGAAAAAAAATGGATCCAATGATTCAGTCCGCCACAGCTGATCTCTCTCAGAGTCAGCGTGATGATCTTAGAACATATGTTCGCGAACATCCAGAAATCAGAACAATTCTCAAAGATTTCATGGCAAATCTTCTTATGGACAAACCAGAAAATCCAAAAGAATTTGCCGCAGAGTATTTCGGTAATCTTCAAAAAGTAGCAGTTCCTCCACCTAATCCTGAATGAAAAGAAATGAAATACAGTTAGTTCATTCATATATTTTAATTTTATTCGAATAATGCATGTCCTGCACTACGATATGATATGAAAATACATTTTAATGCTGTTTTATTGATAAATACTTAGAAATTTTTAAAATAATATCTATTTTATTAAATAAAAACTATTTTAATGTCTTCAGGCATAAACCATCCATTCACTGATAAGTCAATATGAATCCGAAACTAGATTTAATGCTCTGATGGAAAATTGGAGATATTTTGTTAGAAAAGTAGCGAACTACAATGGTGAGTTTATGAACCTTAGATATGTGCTATCTATATGTCAGAAAATCAGAAACCTTAGCATCGTGAATAAACTTCGATATCCAAATTTTATCGTAATCAATTCAATTTAATTTTTTAATGTTTTCTAATCCAAATTCCGATCCGAATCAACTGCCCACACAGACAGCATTCTCTCAACAGAGGATTGATGCCTGGAGACCATTGTTTACGCCAGCTGTTGTTGTTAGCTGTTTATTCGTTCTCGGAATAATTTTTTCCGGTTTTGGAATTTATCTTTACCTTACTTTCCAAAAGCAAGTCGATGTTGAAGTAAGATACGACGACCTTATGAATGGTACTGATACAATTGTTCCAATCACCGTTCCAAAGGCAATGAAAGGAAATGATATTTGGCTTTTCTACAAATTGACAAATTTCTACCAAAACCACAGAAGATATATGTACTCTCGCTCTCCAGCTCAGCTTCGTGGAGAATATGTCGGTTACAATACACTTAAATCTGAATGCGATGTTTGGACATCCCGAGGTGGATCATCTGATCCAAAAGACTTATACCTCCCATGCGGAGCCATTGCCTTGTCTTTCTTCAACGATACTTATCAATTTGTTGATAATTCGATTACTCTTCTTGATGCAGGTATTTCATGGAGATCAGACAGAGAAAAATTATTTAGAAAGATATCATCTAATTATACGGAAGGAATTGCATGGTTAGAAGCTATGAATGAGACAGGATTTCCAAATGGCCAACGAAATGAACATTTCATTGTTTGGATGAGAACAGCATCATTACCAACATTCGTTAAGCCATACTCTAGAGTTAGTAATCCATCTATTGCTGCTGGAACTTATTATTTGAATATTACAAATAATTATCCAATCGAAACCTTCTATGGTAAGAAATATATTTTACTTACAACACTCTCTCCATTTGGAGGCAAGAATATGATTTATCCTTATAGTTATTTGGTTTTTGGTGGATTGATGTTCTTCTTCTCAATTATGATCCTTATTTCAAGGATCTTCTGTTCAAGAACCCTCGGTGATACATCCTACGTCATTGCTGATCCTGAAAAATTTGATCAATTTAACTAATTTCATTATTTATTATTATCTGTACATGTTTATCACTTGTTTCATTTAATACTATTCTAAACTATTCTTTAAATCTGTTAATTTTCTAATTTAGTTCAAATTTTGAACAAAATTTAATTTATGCGATTAAAAAAAAATTTACACACCCAAGACAATAATAAAAGGCAGCAAAATAGTTTTTCACCTTCGTTTCTTATGTTTTAAAAAATATTAAAATTATTTTGCAGAAAATGCATCAAAACCGAACTTTGTGTATATTTGTTTAAATTCATAATAGAAAAAGATGATGAATGGATTGTTTTCGAAGTCATTTTGCCATAATGAGTACTGAAGAAGATCCTTATGAACCAGACCTTCTTCCTGTCTTTCCATTAGAGGATTTTGATGCGGAATTAATTAGATCAGTATGCCTTGAAGAAGTCGAAAAGGCATTTAAAGACCTTAAATATGAAAACCTCAAAAAAGATCGAATAATTACTTCGTTAACAAGCGATATTCTTACAAAAATTGCTCCAGATGGAAAAGGAGACTTTAAATATGTAACTCACTGTACAATAACGCCAAAACGAGCAGGCCCAATTGACATTTTTAGTAATAACTTTTGGGATCCTATGAATGATGGCATGAGTGTTGTTAACTATGAAAATGATGATATAAGTGTTGTTTTTATAATTTGGGGAATCAAAATAAAGAAACCAAAATTATAAAAAAAAAATTGCAATTTTTGTACAAGACTTATATTCCAGAAAGTATCGCCTCATTTCAAGCATAAGATTTAGTTTTCATGAATTTTCAAGTTAAAATTTTTATACCAAGTAGAAATTATATACAACTAACTCAAAAAATAATCAGATAATTCCCAAAGATCGAAATTCTTTCAATTAATTCCCATTCAAAAGAATAACACAAAATTTTACACTAAAATTTAATAGACAAAGGAGATTTCCTTAATTAATTTTAACTTGTGCTTGAAAGAAAAGTTTCAAATCATACGGATTGTCCAATACTTCTTAAACTTATTATTTGTTTATATTTGTAAAGAAATAATTGACTTATTATGTAAATCTATGTAAATATCTAGATCATTACATCTTTTTCTATAACTTCTATAATATTATTGAAGAGAAATATTTACTTTCTGATCGAAAGACAAATGCGCTAATTAATGAATAACAGATAATTAAATGAGGGACCTTGGATAATATATGTCTTAATAGTGAAATAACTCCTCTGACTATTTAAATATAGTAAGAGTTCTTTAAGACAAGGTCCTTCTGAAGTCTCTAATCGAAAGAGAGACTTCGGAAGGACTTTGCCAAATCATAGCACACAAGCACCCATGAAACTTTGCTGGGATCGGGGAGAAGTAGTTTATTATAGCGCAAGAGAGCAATTCCGATAATCTATTATGGCCATAAGTACAATATCTATTCAATCTTGCTACTGTATGCTAGTAGCTAGACTGAATAGATATTGTACTTATGACTTACAGAACTCTAATGATGGTTCTGATAAACCAATACTTGTTATCCCCAAAAAAATGACATCTTGGATGTATAATTGATATAAATATACTAAGATTTTAACGTTTAATCCTGCATAAAAATAATTGTGATACTATAGTAATACCCTACTTTTCCAACATTTAGAAAACATGCATGACCCCCTACCCAGGGTCCAAAAATTGGTATTTTCTGCGCTCAGGCAACATGAGTTTTTGGGCCGCCAAATGAATAGCTCAAATAGTTTCCTCATATAGAGACATGCTTATGCTTAGAGTTTGAAGGGAATCTAAAGTGATTTTTTTCTGCATTTCGAAATCTAATGCAATCTTAAAATCATGATTAAACTGCGAATCTGGGCGCAATTTTTTAATATGTTAATATATGAAGGTACTCCTACTACTGCGAATGCTTCAAATGAAAATTCAAGAAATCAGATTAATTTGATCACATTAGTATAGTAGTGGTCAATCCAAAAACTCATATGTTGATATATAACCTATAGAGATGATAATTATCGACTCTTCATTGAAATGCATAAGATTTAATAATCTCATAAATATTCTTTTTAATTTTCAGTATTTCGTGTGCATTTAGATTGCATATACCTGTATATGATATTTCTAGAATGTTTTGGTTAGATATTAAGTTTTTTAGATTAATATTTTAACATTTTGATAAAACAAGCAATTGTTCCATTTTGGAATCGCGATTGAACTCTAGTTTGACTAATATGATGTTGTATGATCAAATAAATTCTAACTTCATGAGATAAATTTTGAAATTAGAAAATGCGATATCTGACTCAAATATTTATGAACACATTTAACATTCAATGGATAACTAAAGTAATATACAGCAGATTCGATTTGGCTTATATTTTAAATATTCAACAAATAATCTTATAAAATTGTGCTATTCACGTTTCTCAAAGATGAATTAAGCATTTACAACTTGTGCATTGATGGAATTAGATATGGATTCTAATGTTAATCGATATTTTGTAAATTGATATATATTTTATCATGGTTTGACATTTGATCGTGTTGAAACCGGAATTGCAATATGCATCATCTATATATATAATTGTCAAAATATGAGCTATAGATTTTTAAATTATGCTCCTGATTATGAGTGACTTATATGATTATATTGAATTGAGTAGTAAGAATCATAAATATTAGAATATTACGATAATGTATTATAACCTTATAGAAGCTTAAGGCTAAAAATGATGATGAAAATGTAGCTCAAATTTAAGTCTAAAATTTTGAAAAAATTAAGTGCTTATGATAGTATGACGATATTGGTGTTTGAATGTAAGAAATTAGAGATGTATTAGAAGCATTATGAGAAAATAATAAGATATAAAAACAAATTTTATGAAATAATTTAAGTTATAAGAGGTGTTAACATTGGTAATGTGTGAATAAGATAGTAGAATTGTATTGGATCTTTGATTAGTATTTTATAACAATTTATTAATGTAGATGTGATTAGAATGTTGGATTTCAAAGGAGAAAGCGGATTGTTCACTCTTGTTGGTCTGCATGTGTCATTCCGGGAGACATTGCCTGTGCATGTCTCCCAGAATGGCATACTGTTCCGCATTCATAACTTGAATGCGGAACTTTGACCGACAAGAGTGCATTGTGCACTCTTGTTGGTCTGCATGTGTCATTCCGGGAGACATTGCCTGTGCATGTCTCCCAGAATGAGACAATTTATTGCAATCAGAATACGATTGCAAAACTTTGACCGACAAGAGTGCATTGTGCACTCTTGTTGGTCTGCATGTGTCATTCCGGGAGACATTGCCTGTGCATGTCTCCCAGAATGGCATACTGTTCCGCATTCATAACTTGAATGCGGAACTTTGACCGACAAGAGTGCATTGTGCACTCTTGTTGGTCTGCATGTGTCATTCCGGGAGACATTGCCTGTGCATGTCTCCCAGAACGAGACAATTTATTGCAATCAGAATACGATTGCAAAACTTTGACCGACAAGAGTGCATTGTGCACTCTTGTTGGTCTGCATGTGTCATTCCGGGAGACATTGCCTGTGCATGTCTCCCAGAATGGCATACTGTTCCGCATTCATAACTTGAATGCGGAACTTTGACCGACAAGAGTGCATTGTGCACTCTTGTTGGTCTGCATGTGTCATTCCGGGAGACATTGCCTGTGCATGTCTCCCAGAACGAGACAATTTATTGCAATCAGAATACGATTGCAAAACTTTGACCGACAAGAGTGTATTGTGCACTCTTGTTGGTCTGCATGTGTCATTCCGGGAGACATTGCCTGTGCATGTCTCCCAGAATGGCATACTGTTCCGCATTCATAACTTGAATGCGGAACTTTGACCGACAAGAGTGCATTGTGCACTCTTGTTGGTCTGCATGTGTCATTCCGGGAGACATTGCCTGTGCATGTCTCCCAGAACGAGACAATTTATTGCAATCAGAATACGATTGCAAAACTTTGACCGACAAGAGTGCATTGTGCACTCTTGTTGGTCTGCATGTGTCATTCCGGGAGACATTGCCTGTGCATGTCTCCCAGAATGGCATACTGTTCCGCATTCATAACTTGAATGCGGAACTTTGACCGACAAGAGTGCATTGTGCACTCTTGTTGGTCTGCATGTGTCATTCCGGGAGACATTGCCTGTGCATGTCTCCCAGAATGGCATACTGTTCCGCATTCATAACTTGAATGCGGAACTTTGACCGACAAGAGTGCATTGTGCACTCTTGTTGGTCTGCATGTGTCATTCCGGGAGACATTGCCTGTGCATGTCTCCCAGAATGGCATACTGTTCCGCATTCATAACTTGAATGCGGAACTTTGACCGACAAGAGTGCATTGTGCACTCTTGTTGGTCTGCATGTGTCATTCCGGGAGACATTGCCTGTGCATGTCTCCCAGAACGAGACAATTTATTGCAATCAGAATACGATTGCAAAACTTTGACCGACAAGAGTGCATTGTGCACTCTTGTTGGTCTGCATGTGTCATTCCGGGAGACATTGCCTGTGCATGTCTCCCAGAATGGCATACTGTTCCGCATTCATAACTTGAATGCGGAACTTTGACCGACAAGAGTGCATTGTGCACTCTTGTTGGTCTGCATGTGTCATTCCGGGAGACATTGCCTGTGCATGTCTCCCAGAACGAGACAATTTATTGCAATCAGAATACGATTGCAAAACTTTGACCGACAAGAGTGCATTGTGCACTCTTGTTTGTCATCCACTATGATACTTAGAGAAAATACTTTACTTACATTATTTAAAATATTAATTTCCCTATTTAATATTTATTTATTATTTTTTGTGCTTTATATTCCCTATGGCATGTACTGAACTATTTTATAGACTCTACCGAGCTATCTCCACATATAAACATTTGACAATAACACATATATACTCTCTTCATATTCTAGTCTCATGACATATTATTGCAAAAGCTATATTTATACAGCATACCTCATAAAGTCTCATTATATCCCTATCTAAGCGTTCAAAACCTATTTTCCCCACGTAATCTGATTCTTCAGGCTCCGCTGATTCGATTTCTGCTGTCAGATCGTGAAAATATGAATCACATAACAAGATAAACACAAGTTACCCAACTTGATATTTTCCGTAAAAAAACTCTTTAAGTTCATGTTCAAACAACATCATTTTAGAAAAATTCAATTTTTTCCAAAAGTGTGTGAATTCAAAAAGTCACAATATATCTAGTTATTACCCAGTATTAATTTTTTAATTTAGTTTTTGAGATATTCATTTTATAATACGTATTATTCAGAAAATTAAATACATTTGTAAGGGAAAACGGAATTAATAACAAATATATGAATATCGTGGAAGAGTCAATTTGAAGAAAACATTATTATTTTGGATTTGTGTTTATCTTGTTATGTGATTCATATTTTCACGATCTGACAGCAGAAATCGAATCAGCGGAGCCTGAAGAATCAGATTACGTGGGGAAAATAGGTTTTGAACGCTTAGATAGGGATATAATGAGACTTTATGAGGTATGCTGTATAAATATAGCTTTTGCAATAATATGTCATGAGACTAGAATATGAAGAGAGTATATATGTGTTATTGTCAAATGTTTATATGTGGAGATAGCTCGGTAGAGTCTATAAAATAGTTCAGTACATGCCATAGGGAATATAAAGCACAAAAAATAATAAATAAATATTAAATAGGGAAATTAATATTTTAAATAATGTAAGTAAAGTATTTTCTCTAAGTATCATAGTGGATGACAAACAAGAGTGCACAATGCACTCTTGTCGGTCAAAGTTTTGCAATCGTATTCTGATTGCAATAAATTGTCTCGTTCTGGGAGACATGCACAGGCAATGTCTCCCGGAATGACACATGCAGACCAACAAGAGTGCACAATGCACTCTTGTCGGTCAAAGTTCCGCATTCAAGTTATGAATGCGGAACAGTATGCCATTCTGGGAGACATGCACAGGCAATGTCTCCCGGAATGACACATGCAGACCAACAAGAGTGCACAATGCACTCTTGTCGGTCAAAGTTCCGCATTCAAGTTATGAATGCGGAACAGTATGCCATTCTGGGAGACATGCACAGGCAATGTCTCCCGGAATGACACATGCAGACCAACAAGAGTGCACAATACACTCTTGTCGGTCAAAGTTTTGCAATCGTATTCTGATTGCAATAAATGTCCATTCTGGGAGACATGCACAGGCAATGTCTCCCGGAATGACACATGCAGACCAACAAGAGTGCACAATGCACTCTTGTCGGTCAAAGTTCCGCATTCAAGTTATGAATGCGGAACAGTATGCCATTCTGGGAGACATGCACAGGCAATGTCTCCCGGAATGACACATGCAGACCAACAAGAGTGCACAATACACTCTTGTCGGTCAAAGTTTTGCAATCGTATTCTGATTGCAATAAATGTCTCGTTCTGGGAGACATGCACAGGCAATGTCTCCCGGAATGACACATGCAGACCAACAAGAGTGCACAATGCACTCTTGTCGGTCAAAGTTCCGCATTCAAGTTATGAATGCGGAACAGTATGCCATTCTGGGAGACATGCACAGGCAATGTCTCCCGGAATGAGACACTGCGACCGTCAGGAGTGCATATTATCATCAAAAATTCAAAAAAAAAACATTTTTCTTTTTTCTTTGGCGAAAAATGTACTTATTTTTTTGAAATTTTCGAAATATGATTTTTTCGGGAGACTTTTTCAAAATTTTAATATGATAAATATGAGTTATTTTATGTTCTCTATTTGAGAGTCTGCTTATTTTTGAGTATTGAGCAAGATTGAAAAATGAGAATATTTAGGAACATAATAAATCGATTTATCTCGTCATGTAGTTCATATTTTCGCGTTCTGAGAGCGGAAAACGCATTTTTTGAATGCGTAGATTCCGAATCACACGGAAAAAATAGGTTTTAATAAGAAAAATAGACAATTTATGAAGTAACAAAGCACATAGTATTATAAAAAAGAAAAACATTTTTCTCATATGAAAGAAAATATAACGTATTTTTTACAGAGCGTAGGTATATATCGAGCCAATTCACACCATAAATTCTTTTCTCGTTCTCGGGCCTATAAACAACCTGAGGTGCACAACAATATTAACTTATACTGCTGTTATCTGGATTTGAATCCTCAATTGAGAGAATTCCAGATAACTTCAGTATAAACAAACCATATACATGTTTCCTCCTTGCTTCTAGGCCAAGCATAACAAGTACATTACCTTAGAGCAAATCTCATTCGGAGTTTCTCATTTAATGAGAGACTCCGAATGAAATTTGCCTATTTGATTAATATCGTGCTTTATGAGATGCAAATTCTGATGATAAATATTGATCTAGAGCTTATATAAGATGCGAAGAAACTTCAAAAAAAGCTAACCGGTAAAGACAGCAACTTGCAACACCAAGTTGCTCACGTAGTGATTACAAGCATATCTGCAAGGCAAAGTCCTCAGGATGCAGAACTTTGCCTGCAATCAGAAAAGAGATTGCAGCAGAGTAACCGGTAAAGACAGCAACTTGCAACACCAAGTTGCTCACGTAGTGATTACAAGCATATCTGCAAGGCAAAGTCCTCAGGATGCAGAACTCTGCCTGCAATCAGAAAAGAGATTGCAGCAGAGTAACCGGTAAAGACAGCAACTTGCAAAGTCAAGCAGTTTCTGAGATTTTGATTTATAAATCATAAACCTTCATGCTTGATGATTTTGTAGAATTGTTAACTCATGTCATCAGTTAATGCTCACCTAAGGGAGGTGTTTTGCGGGAGCTGGGGGTATCTTGGTGAGTACTCAGGAGGCCAAGAAGGGCACCCCAACCGACATTTTGCTGATGGATTGAGTTCGCAACCATTTTTATAACCGTAAAAACCGTCGGGACAAAACAACTTGAATAATTGAATTTTTTAATGATAATGATTGTGAAATAACATGTAACTATAATTTAAGAATGCCATATTTTTGTTAAAAAAAATTTCGAAAAGTGAGAGATTTTCCGTTCTAATAAATATATTTGATAACCGGGGCGTCCCCGGAATCAAATAAATTATCATATCGAGAATCGGAGATCCTTGCAGTTTCGATTTTTTCGAAAAGTGAGAGATTTTCCGTTCTAATAAATATATTTGATAACCGGGGCGTCCCCCGGAATCAAATAAATTATCATATCGAGAATCGGAGATCCTTGCAGTTTCGATTTTTTCGAAAAGTGAGAGATTTTCCGTTCTAATAAATATATTTGATAACCGGGGCGTCCCCCGGAATCAAATAAATTATCATATCGAGAATCGGAGATCCTTGCAGTTTCGATTTTTTCGAAAAGTGAGAGATTTTCCATTTTAATAAATATATTTGATAACCGGGGTGTCCCCCGGAATCAAATAAATTAGCATTACTAACATTCCTTTTTTATTTAAAATTTTCAATTCTTAAAACAAAGTTTTACTTCTATTTAATTATTTGCCATGAAAGTATAGAACATTAAAAATTTATCCTACTACCTCCACCCTTATAATACCTTCAAAAAAATTATATCTCAATTTATTTTCTATCTTTATATTGATGTGCTTATTCAAAAACACTAAATCATAAGTCTTCAGTTCTCAAAATACTCTCAAATTATCTCATTGCGCATATTTTGAAATTTGATAATTTTAAATTGTTAAAAAATTCATTAATCACAGTAAAATATCTATATACAACAATTAACTAACTGATTTCACATCTTGAACATTCGCATTTATTTAATATATTTGAATATCATTTACATCTTATTGAATTAGATCATAAATCACAGTTCCTTAATATACTATCTAGCTAATCATTATTGTTGCACAACTTACATTTGATTAAACACACGTGTATAATTCTGTACAACTCATATCTCTATCAATACTTTATTTATAATCAGAACAAAGGTTAAAATTGTATACCCTGTCACTGTAGAGTATTCTCCCAACTTTAAAGTGAAAATCAAAATTTGATATTTTAGTAATTTCATGTGAGATCGTTATTTTATAGGAAAACATACTGAAAATGTTTATAAGATGTTTCTCTATCATATGCCAAAATATCATGGCTTAAATGCTCTCCTAAGTGTCTATAACTGAATTTTAGGGCAATAACCTTATTCTAAATGTTGGGAAAGTAGGGTAATAGTATACTCATAGTTAATTACTTCTTGATTTCTTTGATATAAATTTGTTACCTTATTTTTTGGACTGTGAACGTTTTAATTTGGATATTTCTTTTCGATTCAAAAATTTTGAAGCAATCTGAAGAGCAGTTTTTCCACATCCATTCGTTTCAAAGATATTCGCAACATGCGAAATGAGAACTTTAGCTAATTCTATATAACGAAAAGTTACTGCTTGATGAAGAGCAGTTTCTTCATCTATATTTTTTTCATTGGGATTTGCACCATGTGAAAGAAGGAATTCAGCTGTTTCTATACTATTATTAAATGCTGCTTTATGAAGAGCAGTTTCTTCATCTATATCTTTTTCATTGATATTTGCACCATGTGAAAGAAGGAATTCAGCTGTTTCTATACTATTATTAAATGCTGCTTTATGAAGAGCAGTTTCTTCATCTATATCTTTTTCATTGATATTTGCACCATGTGAAAGAAGGAATTCAGCTGTTTCTATACTATTATTAAATACTGCTTCATAAAGAACGGTTTGTCCATCTTTATCTTTTTCATTGATATTTGCACCATGTGAAAGAAGTAATTTGATTGTTTCTTTACTATTGTGTTTTAAAGCTTCATAAAGAGCGGTTTTCCCAAACTTATCTTTTTCATTTATATTTGCACCATGTGAAAGAAGTAATTTGACTTTTTCTATACTATTATTTCCTGCTGCTAAATGAAGAGCAGTTTGTCCATGTTTAGTTTTTCCTTTGATATTTGAACCTAAATGAAGGAGAAGCTCGACAATTTCTATACTGTTATTTTTAGTTGCATAATGTAGAGCTGTTTGCTGATCAAAGTCTTTCTGAGATGTTGTTGCCCCATGTGAAAGAAGAAATAGGATTAATTCTTTACTATTATAACCTGCTGCAAAATGAAGAGCTGTTCTTCCATTTTTATCTTTTTCGTTGATATTTGCACCGCGAGGAATGAAAAGTTCGATTATTTCTTTTCGACAAATTTTAGCTGCATAATGAAGAGCTGTTTCTCCATTTTCATTTTTGGCATTGAGATTTGCATGTCTGGAAATGAAAAATTCACAAAGGGATGTAGTATCGAACATTGTTGAATAAACAAAGCACTTGTTAACATCATTAGTTTGATCGAAACAAACTAAAAATGATTCAAGATTTTTATATTCTCCGCAATTTTCTAAATCGATCTCTAAGTTGTATTCATTCATTAAGAATGTAACAAAATCAATGTTGTGTGAAATAATTGCATATCTCATGCATTCTTTATCTGGCTTCTGATATTTCAAACATTCACTCATTATCTCTGGATTTCCTCCTAAAAACGAAAATCTCAGACAGTTTTGAGTTATTTCTGAGTGAAATTTCGTTCTTAATAACTTGAAACAATCAACTGCCCCATAGTAACAACATAAATCAAGTAATGAATATCCTTCTTTAGAATATGGATATAAACTGCTTTGAAGAATTTTCTTTTCATCAAATTCTTCTCTTTCAGTAAATAAGATGAATTTTTCTTGGTCATTATACATAATTGATCTGTAAATTGTATCTTCTGATAAAATGTTTATGTTTTGTGATACAAATTGATGGAAATTGGTATTTTCGCTTAATTGAATTCCATATTCTTTATAAAAGAGGTAGTTAGAAATGTCCCAAATATCGTTGGCCTCTCTTACATGATATTCATCATATAAAAGTTTTGCAAGTTTTAAATATGACTTTGTATAGCGGTTATTAAATAGAATGATATTCAAAATATCTTGTAGAATCTCTTGGGCAGGATATTTATTTGAATCAATCAACTCTGTTTTAATTATTTTGTAAATCGTGTTTCATTCTTCTTCATTTTCAGTTTTTAACCGATACAACGTATTATATGAATCGATGTAGTATTCATAGGTACTTCGTAATTCACTGAATTCATTTGGATGAATGTCTTTCTCGGACATTAATATTTTTTTAAAATGTAAAATTCACTATATCTATGTCACAATCTCATCATACCATGTAAAATAGCCTTTAATACTTATTAGGAGAAATAAATACTATGCGATATGCGTATTGAAAACGATTGCTTAAAAGATTTCGGATAAAATTCATGAACGTTGATTAGGTTCATAGATAAGAATTTGTACAGTTACAAAATTAAAGCCAAAATCAATTAGATATTCGACAAAAATCTTATATTAATTACAATTGGTGTTTCAGATCAGATGGAATAAATAAGATTGTTTCGCAGAACACTCTTACTCCTCATCAGCTCTCTCATCAACTCAACTTACTCCTCATTAGCTCATACTCCTCATCAGCTCGACTTACTCCTCATCAGCTCGAACTCTTACTCCTCATCAGCTCTCTCATTAACTCGAACTCTTACTCCTCATCAGCTCTCTCATCAGCTCGAACTCTTACTCCTCATCAGCTCGACTTACTCCTCATCCGCTGTTACTCCTCATTAGCTCAACTTACTTCTCAACCTTTACTAATGAATTTATTTTATTATTTTTGTTTTGTTTTAATAAAAACTCGTTATTGTTTATGTATTCTTTTTACTATTCGTAACTACTTAAATATCATTTGTATTGAAACATTTTTCTGAATTTCGAATTTTTTAATTTGTCAAACTTTTTAAAATTTCAAGAGAGAAGGAAGAATAAAGAAGGAAAAAGAAAAGAAAGGGAAAAAAAAAGAAAAAAAGAAGAAGAAAACAAGCAGTGCAGCATTTCGATGTGATTTATGAGATTATTATATATATTGCTATAAGGAATAAATTTAACTGCTTAAATCGAATTTTGAGCATGATTTATTTTTGAAATTATTTGATCATTGAATTTTCGGCGATTTAAATGGATCAATCCGCAATATAATATAACACAAATTGATAAATGCTATTAGTTTAAAAACAATTAGAAATTGCAACCGAAAATGGTCAAAAGTAAGTCACGAAAATATGAAATTTAGATAGCTAATTTGATTTAATTAAAGACGACGAAAAAAATATTTTTAGTCTTATATATATAGCGCATCTATCGGCGCGCGGCGAAGCCGCGCGCCGATATAAGCTGAAAAAAAGGGACGGCGACAAATTTTATCTACTTTTGTTTTTTGGCCGAATGGCGGCTACTGCGTACCCGCCATTCAGCCCCGAAAATGCGTATATATTTAAAAATATACGGTCATTGCGTAAAACCGTCGCATGCTTAGGTGAATTATATTATAAAACAAATAAAAGGTTTAGAATCGAATAATTTAACATTGAAGTAACTCTTTGAGTACACTTTCGTAAGATTTCGCAACAAGAACTGAACACCAGTTAATCTCCATCTTCTTCATCTCTCCAGAGAATGTAAAACATTATTTTCATTATAATAAATAAAACAATATTTTAATTTTTTATCGACAAAATAAAAATTATTGACCATTTTGATTACTCATGGCCTTTTGGCTATTTTCTTTGATTATATTATTTATATTGTTCACCAATCCATGAATTACATCCGGATCACTGGCTTCGTACGATTGAAGGAACAAAACAAACCTACTTCGAGCTATTTCCCTTGAGAACACAACGTTGATCAACCTTTTCAGTGCGTCATCGTGAGGACAAGACAATGAATCGTAAATGTAAGCTCCATCGTAGAAAAGCAAAGAGAAAAGTTGATAGTAATAGGATTCATCATTAATTTCATCACATTGCTGAGCTTGTTGGTCTAAATAATCTCCATAATTGCAAATCCACGAAGCAATGAGCAAAGTGACAATATAATAGTTATCATTATCATCGATCCTTACTGAAGGTTCAAAATGGCAACTAAGAACAAATAATAGCTCATTTTCAAAATTTTCAGAATAAATTTCAGGATAATAAATGTAAATACTAGCAATAACATTGATGACATTGGTATAATTCTTAAGATAAGAGAAAGAGTCTTCTTCGAGGGCTCCTTTCAGATAATTTAATAATTCTAAGATATAATTATCAGGATAATGAATTACATTGAATAATTCGAAGAAGAACATCATAAAGTTATTAAGGGCAGCTCTGTATTTCATAAAAATTGGATTAGAGTCATCATTTTCTATTGATGAGCATTCTACGCGAATATTCAATAAATTGTAGAAGATATCATGATATTCGCCAAATAATGATCCATCTGGTTCAAATGCAGTGTAAACTAATAACAAACTTGGATAAATTTGGATCATAATATCGTTTTGGGCTGCGTTCAATAAAATAGGCAAAATTTCTTCGCCAAATAAATTTTTCAACATCTCATGATCAATTTTGATCAAACAAATCAATGGATTTACGAACATTTCTATTCCGGAAAAATATTCGCCAATAAAATAGTTTTCTGGCATTGTATCTTGGCCGGACTGATAATATTCGGTTGCTATATTCAACTGGAACTTCAATGTGTTGATTACAAACTTCATAATTGATTCGTTCAAAGTTTGGTACTGATTTAAGTCAAAATTCCGTGTTTCTATGATTTTCTGAATAGATTCAAACATATTTGTCAAGTTTAAATAACTGAATTCGTTACCCATCTGTCGAGATAATCCATCTGCAAAAATTTGAAGGAAAATATCGACCAATTCCTTGTTATTGGTTTTATATGCATATGAGAATAATGATTGGAGTGTTACGAAACATATAACAGCAATATCTGCGATGAAATATTCAGAAGATACAAAATTATTCACAATTTGAAGGAAAGAATTCAATTGTTCATTGTTATTCTCTAATAACTTATCAAAACAAGCTTGGTTACTACACATATACTTAATAATATTGATGTTTTCTATTAATAAATCTACAATTGTGTTTTCAATGGCATATTTTGTATTTCCTTGTATCCTATCTATAACAGTAAAGGCTGTTAAGTCAATATATTCGTTCCTGGAGAATTCTTTGAACTGAATTGGCTTCATTATTACATTAAACGCTCTAATCCAAAGATCATTACTGTATTCGCCAGCATCTTGTATATAACCAAGGATTGTAAGCATAGATTCATGGTATTTCTTCATAAATCTTGGATCAATTTCCGATTCATTTCGATTAAGGTTTTCTACACAAAGCTCTAATAAAATTTTGGCATATTTTTCTAATTCCTCTTTCGCTTCCTCTTCTTTATCCTTTTCTACGTTCTGTTTTACTGTATTTAGCACAGAAATGCCAGAATTAAGGATTTGTATCTTAACAACATCGCTTCCATCACATTCCTTAAGGATATTATTGAAAAGTTCGAAAATTGACTGGATATCTGGAATTTTCGAAATTGTATTTTGCAATTTCGTCAAAGTTTCGATCAAAGTAGCCAAGCAATCTTCGTTATCAATGAACGAGAAGCTTTCAAGCAGTTTCTGTTGTATTTCTTCAGAATTATCTTTAATGACATGGAAATATTTATCAATTATAAAGGAAAGCGAGCTTAATGCCAATGTTACAATCTTGTGATTGCTATCTGCTGATATATCATTGAAAATAACTTCAACAAATTCTGAATAATTAATTTTAACAAGAGTGTACTCTATACGCTTAAATACTTTATATGCAACATATTTTATACGAATATCATCACTATTGATGAGTTCTAATAATGAATCTCCTAAAATTTCGTCAATTCCTAATGTAGAAGTTCCTGAAGCAATAAAAACAAGGAAACCATACATGTATTCGGATAAATCACCTTGTAAGAATGTTTCCGACCTCTGAAGGAAACGGGAATTTATTCCTGGTAATCCTGAGTTTGTAATTTGATGAACAATGTCAGGAGCGATGCTACTAAGAGAGTTTTCATCATCCATGTAGTCGATCTTGTTTAAAACTGAAATAAAAGTGTCAATTAAAATATCAAAAAAATCTACTGAAAATTGAACTGTTTCTGAGTTGTATTGAACTATATTTTCGAATATAAATAAACATTGAATGATGGTTTGCTCGTCTTCTGAATTCATGACTTTATTTGAAATAAATTTTGATAAATCAAGGAAAATTGTTGGAAAATATGGAGAATTCTTCTCACAAAAGTTGCCGATGATCGAAAGATACTGGTATTCTGTTGATTTGTCAATTATCTCTAAGATTTGTGGAAAAATTTCAAGAAATTCGTTAATTGGCTCTGATTTCGCAATAATTGAAAAGTATAAATTGACGATATCGTATAATTGAGTTGAATTGCTCTGTATAAGTTGATAAAGATAATTTAAATCAAAAGTGCATAAATCTTGTGAACACTCTATAGATTCTGTAATAATTGTAAAGAGGAAGTTGGTACCTATGGATTTTTCAAGATCTCTTATGCTTTCATTGAAATTAAAGTCAGTTTCTGGAAATTGTTGATGAAGAAGAGTCATAACGAAGGCCAGGACGTAAGAAATCCATGTCTTTTGTAAATATGCAATTGAATTTAGTGAAAGAAGCAGCGGAATGATTGGTCTAAAATCTTGATAAAATTTTTGCGTAATTTCTGGAGTGAGGATCTGTTTTTGGTGTCTGTAGATCGAATAAATCATGAGTATCGCATATTCATGTAAATTTGAATGTTCATCATTTAAAATTATTTGAATTATCCATTCAAAGAAAAGATTTGTTTGCTCATTTAGAAAACTATCTCTTACCGATTCAGACTGTCGTCGAATTTCATCATCTTGTGAGTTGCATTGAATTAGGATATCCGCAAAATCATTCAAAGAATTCATTTTTATTTGTCAAATTTTTCCTGTGAAATATACAATACATGTTGCTTACGACAACATTATTTATAACACTTTTACCCGTCAAAATTCCGCAATTAATTATTGAATGCGGAAGAGTATACCAATCTGGAAGATATGCATAGTATCTCATTCTGTAACTTATAATATTGATACTTTAATATAATATCACAAATAATAAAAAAATTCTTGAAAGTTTTGAGAGAAGAGAAGAATTATATTATAAAACAAATAAAATGTTTATAAACGAATAAATTAACATTGAAGAATCTCTTTGAGTTCACTTTCGTAAGATTTCGCAACAAGAACGGAAACCCAGTTAATCCACATCTTCTTCATCTCTCCAGAGAACTCCTGGTTATGCGGAGGGAAGGTTTTTCTGTATCCGGCCATTAATTTCTTTGGATCAATCTGGGAAAGATATTTCTCGGCTTCTGCCCCATTAATTTGTTTGCTTCCCTTCTTCAACAACATTTTCTTAGCTCCATCATTGAAAGCGTTGATTGCAAAAAGTGATTTATGGAATTTAACTTTTTTCTTCTTGATAAGTTGCTTGAAAAGGGCTGAGTTTTGGACAGAATATACTCTCATGGCTGAACTAGCCATAATATTCATTACAATGCCTTCTGTTAAGATTCCAATGACAGATTTGTTTTCTTCGCACTTTTTGTCGGTACTTGAGAGGCTCTTGATCAAATCAAGGATTGTACTTGTAATGTTTGGTCCGAAATCAGTAATATTTTGAGCCATAGCTTGGAATAAGCACGCGATTGATGGAATTAAGGCGTCATTCTCTTTCAAATTAAGAGCAAGCTCCATAACACAAAGACCAACATTTTGGTTTTGTAATTTGTAGTTGGTTTCGTAGACTTCGGTAACTTTCGACATTAAATGCGAAGAAATGTTAGGAACACTGACCAAAAAGATCAAAGAATCAAGTATGATCGAATGTATGAATGAGAAACTGCTCTTTTCGAGTGTAAATTGAGAAATTGAGGCAAGATCGAAAATAAATTTTGGATAATGTGGACTTTCTGCTAATGCTTTGACGAAATTATGGTTCTTTGAGCAAAGCATGTAAACAAATGTCAACGCTGGTGTCGAAAATCCGAATGTTGGTTGAGTTAAAAACTTTTTCTGAACTGGATCGCCAACAAAGGCTTTTATGCATTCCTGTGGATCGAGGGATTCAAAGTAACGCATAAAGAATGGGTCTTTGATGCATAAATCTGACATAAGACCAAATAATGTTTTCATCATTTCACTGGAGTAAACTGTGACAACTCCTGTATTAAATTCGTTGACGAAATCTTTGCAGAGTCTAAGAAATGAATGGATGAAAGGTACTGATGGGAAAATTAGCATAGAAAGGTAAAATTTGATTAATTGAGCCGGTGGCTTCGAAAGTTTCTTGATATTTACAATGCCACTAATAGCTCTAGCTAAATCGTATCTTGTCAGTGCTTTGTTTTCATCACCTGGCTGAATAGAATCCCAATAACCGTTTTTATCTGTTTTTGTAAAGTTATTTCGGAACAAAAGGTGCATAATGGCTCCATTGAATCTCGAAAGGATCGAAAAATTCGTTCTAAGTTGAAGCCATTTTGTCATTTCAGGAGGACCTTCAATTTCTTCGATTTCCTTTTCTTTTCCCTTTCCTTTCTGGCTGTTTTTCTTGGTTTCAGCTTTTGGTGTTGGTTTTTTCTCTACTTTTTTTGTATCAGATTTTTTTGGTGGAATTTTCTTTTCTGAACCCTTTTTTGGTGGTGTCTTTCCTTTCTTCTTTGTTTTTTCTTCTTCCTCGTCCTCTTCTTCTTCGTCTTCTTCTTCGTCTTCTTCCTCATCTTCCTCTTCATCGGAATCTTCTTCTTCCTCTTCTTCTTCCTCCTCTTCCTCTTCTTCTTCCTCCTCTTCCTCTTCTTCTTCTTCTTCTTCAGTTTCATCATCATCTTCTTCTTCCTCTTCCTCTTGTTCTTCCTGATCTTCTTCCTCCTCTTCTTCTTCCTCATCATCATCGGAGTCTTTTACTTTTCTTTTCTTTGTTTGAGGCTTTTTTGTATTATTTTTATTTGATTTCTTCGTTTCTTCTTTTTTAGCAGTAGTTTTCGGTGCGGCCTTGGTTTTTCCGTCTGGATTCTTTTCACTATCTTCGATTTTCTTGTCTAATTTTGCCTTTGCGTTTCCGAAATTCGCGATTTCAACAAATAATGGATGAAATTCATTAAAAGAAAGCATAACGGAAGTTATAAGAATTACCATTTGCAAAATCATAGAAAGTTGATTATGCTGTTGAGGAGTAATAGTTTCAGTTTTATATTCGTCATCCAAATTCTCAACGTAAAGAGTTGCTGCTTTGATAATTGCAACTAGGTTGTTTGGCTGACTTTTTCCGATTGTTATGATCGGCTGTGGACTAAAATTGCCACAATCAGCTCTGTTTGGAGCAGCAGCGAGAATTGGATCTAAAATGTGCTTATCATTTGAGTGATCTTCTTTAGAGTATTTATCTAATACTGAATAAAGCTGGCTGGTGATACTAGAAGCACCACCCATTTTTTTTACAACTTTTTACTTAATCTTTAATTATACCTTAAAAATATCATTGGATGAGTAACACACAAGAATTTCTCTCAATTCAGCGTGGAAACTGAAACAATTGAGAATTTCATTTTTCCTGACTCAAAGTCCAATAACGTAAAGCATGAAATTACCTTCCTATATGAGAGTAAAATTGCATGAATCTATTATCTGAGATAGAAAGTTTAATTAGAAAACTCTGTTATTCAATTGCATCTATTATCATCTTCATATGACATCTATTATTCTAGCGTAGTGAATCCATATTCACAAATGTAGTAGATTGTAGGAAATTGCTATAGAAATTTTCAAGATTTGTTTTTATTTTTCATAGATTTTGAAATACAATAAATGAAATGCATGGGTAAGGTCAGTTAAAATACAAAATAATACAAACATTTATTCAATAATCTTTCAAACGAGATACAACAATAGGAAGTAATTTTCCAGTTTCGGTTTGTAAATACAATTGAGTGTCACCTTCAACCGGGTCTAATGACTTAATAATCTGTTGTTCAAGTTCCAATTTTGATTGATTTCTTTGTTTAGCAGCTTCTTTAGAGTCTGGCGAAATGCTAATAGAGAATAAATCGCGAGGCTTAACTCTCTTTTGTTTAACTACTGGAGGAGCAGGTTTTTTATACGTATTTGTAAGATACGGAAGTTCTGCAAAATCTTCTGCAATATTTCGATCTTTCTCTTTATCTACATCTATTTTTGCTGATAAAACACCTATTTCTCCGTCTAAATCACCAATATATCTATATCCATAATATTTCTTTGGTTTTTTGATAGCTTTTCGCTCAACATGTTCTACAGTATTTTCTAATGCAAGTGGAGCTATCGATTGATTGTTGTTGCTTGGTGGCGAATTTGTGGCGGATTCTTTTTTAATTTCAGGTTTTGGAGGTTGTGGTTGCTCATCTCTTTCTTTAAATGTAGTAGTTGGCCTTGACTCTGTTCGTTTTGAGAATGCTGACGTTTTTCCTGTTGTAAGATATTTTGGGATGTGTTTTGAAGGTTTAGTTTGTGGCTCAATAAGTTCAATTCCTTTCGGTTTTGGAACTGGTGCAGGACGCCTTTTTGCCAATTCATTTTTAAGAAAATTAAAATCAATTGGATCTGGCGGTGGTTCTGGCTTCTCGATCATAGATCGAAGAAAAGTCAAATCATCATCCGGAAGTTCTGGTTTGGGTGTTGCATAAATATCTGCTAATTTTGGAACTGCACTATACATTTTTTAAAAAATTCGTTTTTTGTCACTTTTTAGTTTTTTGGAATACTAAATTCATGAATTCTACTTTAACCATGGTCAGTATATGCTTGTCAGAAACCATTCCCAAGTCGGAATTACGTTTGATCATTCATTTTCTTTGATCTATATTTATTCAATGCAAATTATGAATTCATCATTGAATTTCAATTCTCAGTTGTGTTTAATATATGAATTTCAGAAATCGAAATCCTTGCAATATGCAAACTAGTTAACATTAGTAAAGTGTGTTTTTTCTATTTTTAGAATTGCGATATCATCTTTTGAGTTCTACATTTTGAATCACTACAGACACTGTGCTACATATCAAACCTATAGTTATTGCATGTCAATATCTTTTACTGCTCAAAAATTTGATCAGATATTTCTGTTTTGGAAATTGCTTTATCGGTTGGATATATTCACCTTCTAATATAAGATTAATACCATAGACTCTAAATTGCCAGAAACAAATATTCACAATTGAGCTTAATTTTATAATTTATCCGTATGATTACGATAACTTGATTCAAAATTGTAGAAGAAACGGCAATAATTTAAAACATTAAGGAATTTATTTAAACTCTATGGCAGCAATAAAAAACAAAGCTAGTAGCATTTGTCACAGGTTCCATCTAGTAAAATTCTATTACTTTTGGAAAATAAAAATTCATACCATATATAGGTTGTAATTTAGGGACCAGTAACATCATTGAATAAATATGGTGGAGTAAATATCTGCATATTCAGTATATTCAAAATTTCCTCGGTATTTTTAGTCCGTAATAATTCAGATCGAACATTTTGGAGAGAGCTTTGAATCAAAATACACATTCCGTAATTCGATCCGATATGCAAAGTAATTTGAAAAAGTATAAATTTCTTTCAATTTTTTTGTGAGCTTTTATTCCAATTCATTTTTTAATCCAACATCAATATTTAATATAAATAAACCAATTTTTTTATTTCATATAATAAAATTGAAAGACATTGTAAAAATGAAACTATACAATACACCCAAACATTTCAATTAATGCAAAATTTTTTAGGCCTGTATTAGCACGAATTCAAAATTTCAATTATCTCAAAAATTGCTATTTTATATAGATATATTTTGCTCAGTGTGAGCTGATTGATCCTATTTTTTGATAAATTAATTTTGAAATTAGAAAATATCATCCAATTTTTTTCATCTTTATTAGCTGTATTTTATATATTCTCAAATAATGGTGACCAATTTTGAAATCAATAACATTTTTCCCTGCTTCAGTACATCGAAAAAATTTGATGGCAATATATAGATTGGTAGTTTCTATCCCGCTGCCAATCAAAAGTAAATTTGATAAAACACTTTGAAACTATTCAATTGCATTTTTGAATTGATTTTAATTTTTCTTAGATTCTACTGATGCTATCCCGCAGTATTCTTGATGCATATGTTCCATTATTTTTACCAAACAAAGATCTTGATTCCACCCCTCAGCCAATTGCTATTCCACTCCTTAAAAAATGTGATTTAATCACATTGCTCAAAAATGTGAGTTACATCTTTCAAACAGAGGGTACACTTTTAGATCTCAATGGATGCTTCACAATTGTTGGTGATATTCATGGTAATTTGAGAGACCTACTTAGAATCTTTGGACTTGCCGGCTCTCCAACATACACAAACTATATCTTCCTTGGTGATTATGTTGATCGTGGTGACTTGTCAATTGAAGTCATAACATTATTATTCACTATAAAATTAGCTTATCCTGACCAATGCTATCTTTTACGTGGTAATCACGAATTTGCCGATGTCAACTCAATTTATGGCTTCAAGGATCAAGTATTAGAAAAATATGATCAACAAATCTACGACATGTTCAACGAAGTTTTTTCATTTATGCCTTTAGCTGCAATTTTAAACACTAATACATTGTTAGTCCATGGCGGCATCAGCCCACAACTTGCTACAGTTCAACAGATCTCCCAAATCAGAAAACCAATAGTTTCATATGACGAAAATCGCTTAATCGGCGATTTGATGTGGAGTGATCCTACCAATGGAAGCGCATAGTTTGTCAAGAATCCTAGAGGTCACGGATGCAATTTTGGCGTAAATGCAAACGCTGAATTTTTGAAAAATAATAACCTTCGTAGAATCATCCGCGCACATCAATGTATCGCAACCGGAGTCAAAACATTCTTCAGCGATACCCTCATAACTGTCTTTTCTTCATCATGTTACGCAGATAAATTTGATAATCCAGCCGGATTCTTAAGAGTTGTCAATAACGAGGTCTACCAAAACATATTAGATCCAGTAAAGCAACTCAAGAAAACTGACGTCGTTTACAAAGAAATTGAAGTTGAAGCGACAATTCCTTTATGTAGAAGAAAAGTGTTTTTACCACAGCCTCGAAAGAGATTCGCTTCTTGCAAGCTTCATAATTCTATCATTGTTGAATCAAGAACTCCTAAGGCTCCAAGAAAGATTCTTCCATTTCCAAATGATACACCGTAATTTTATGTTTTTGTTTGTACTTTATATTATAATTAGAGTTATATAGAATAAATCTTTATGTGTTTAATCGGAACTGCTACTCTAAGAACATTTTTCAAAAATACAGGTTTTTGATATGGAAACATTCCAAAAATCTTACCAGATTTCATCCTTTCACATCCTATAATCGCAGAATATTTGGATGATTTCAATATCGATTCATATTAATAAAATCAATATTTTACAATTTACTTGTTTTGATATAGATTGATTGGTGTTTAAAATTATTGTTCAAATTAAATAATAGTTTGTTATGAAAAGTTCAGATGAAGATTTTGTCTTGAAAATTGATCGCCTAAAACAATAACACATGAAATAAAGCATAAAAATAGTAAAAGTTCTAACAAACAATAACATTTATAAAGCTAATAAACAACAAAAACATATAAAATATTTAATTCTCTGAATTAAGATTTTCATTCATAAAATCAATCAAATACTCAGCTAATTTAGTAACATTAGGATCAGTATTTTCATCTAGGATATATGAAAGTTCTTCATAGAGAGTTTCATTTTCTAATATTTGTTTAATCATTTCTGCTTCATTATGCGCGAGCAATGAGTTTAGAATTTTAATAAGAGCACCTAGCATTTCCAAATACATAGTTGGCATTGACGAATTTATGTTTTCTATCAAAACATTTGCAAAATCATTTTTGGAGAAGTCATAAGCAACGTCGCTACCAAGTGTTACACATATTACACATAATATTCTAAGGGACGCTTTCCAAATCTGGTTGGATGTCCTTTCTTTCAGATGTAAAAGTAAATTTGCAATTGGACTGTTAAATATCATTACAATTCCATCATAAGATGATGAAATTATTGCAAATATGGATGATATTGCACCAGAATGCGCTAATTCATCATTATTGTTAAGAGCAGCGATAATCATTTGAATTGCTTTTGAATTCTCAACAAATTGACATATATCAATGTGTTCTGTAATTTCTGCAATGAATCTACCGGCTGCAAGAAAATCTGCCTCATTATAGCTTTCAAAATTCAAAAATAAATCATGAAACATTTCTGATAAGAAAATTTGAGGATCTATGTTCAAAAATTCAGGAAACAGTTCAAAACATTGAGCAATTATTGTACAATTTGATGAATTTTTTGCTAATTCAATAATATTTGGAATATATCGATTTGCGCGTTCAGAAATGCTAGAATTCTGGAATATTGATCGAAGTAAGTTTATTGCTATAGTTTGGTGAAGAGAATCATCAGATTCAAGTAAGTTGAAAATTGTAGGTGAAAGAACGTCTGAAAGTATCAAAACAACTGCGTTCTCGTGCGTACACAGTATTTTTGATATCGAATCAGCAATTTCTATGTTAGGCATTAGACCCCAAATTTTTGAAATGTAAAGACATGAATCAAAGTTATCATTAAAGTACTTTCCAAGAGAGTCTACGATACGTATAATATTGGCAAGTATATTTTCATTGATATCATCATTTTGAAATTGAATTTCAATGGCCTGTTGAATTTTTAGAATAATTTCACCATCTGGATAGTGTTCTTGAGAGTAATTGGCAAAAATATCAAATGCTTCTGCCCGTTCATTGAAATTATCTGAGAATAAAAGATTTGAAATTTGTTCTTGAGTTTCTAGAGGCATTTCTTCCGTATTTAGATCTACCATTTTAAATTTCTTATAATCTTTATTCGTATTTGAAGATATTGATAAATCATTAGTTGGATCATTGGATTTTGATGGAATCATTAATACAAAATACTAATATGGTTATAAGATTACATAAACTAGGTTTTGGAACATTGAAATATTAGTGATATTTTTAAAATTTTTGTAAATTCAGATAAAACAAAATTTTTATTTTTTAATAGGTTTATGTAGTAATATGCCAAACAATTCCATTTGCCTAAAATTGATGCTTCCACCATTTCCTTGTGTTAATCTCCAGCGAATAAACTGATATGGTTTAGATTTCGCGCAATCCCAATAATGAGTCTTGTCACTACCTCCCATATCGCTATTCTGTTTCTTTTCATCAATTATAGTATAAAAAGCGTCTTCCCTTGGGTTATTTTTGCCTTCTATGACCCAGCTAATTGGTTGGCTCCATCGTGGCCCAGAACCAGAGGCAATTGAATATCCGGTGATCTGAACTTGCATGGACTTGAAATCGATCAAAACATAATTATCCTTTGTATCCGACATTCCGTAAGGCGTACGCTTATCAGAATTGAAGATACAGTCAAGGGAATTTGATGAATTTTCTCCTTTTGACTTCAAAACGACTTGTCCTGTCCTGAAAATGTCTTGATCAGATCTATGAATCAAATAATGGAAGATTCCATGGAAAAGATCCTTTTCTGGATCAAACAATAATGTTATTGATGGTATATGGTACCTTGTGCTATCTGTTGGGCAAGCAGTAGTTAATGGCTGGCAAAGTCTATGTTTTATGGCTTCAAAGATATCGGCTGATATATACTTCTTAAGTATCTTCTCAAGGAAGAGATTTATATCTTCCTTCTTTGTATTTTCGAAAATTATATACTTAAATAAAGTTACGTATTCATAACCGTACTTCTGACATTGCTGGAATACAAAATTAAATGTCTTTGTTTCATCTTCTAGTATTAAACTTGGATGCGTGAATACCATTTCGAATAAATAAATATCCATTCCATCTAATTGGTCAAATGCAATTTGAAAGAAATTAGCTGCTATATATTCTATTTCTGCAGTAATATCATCTTTATTTTCGTACTTTTCTTCAGCAATTTGAACACAATTTGTAAGTGTAAGTTGCTCATTGCGCCACAAATATGAAAATTCGCGTAATAGTTCTTGATTTCCGATCGCTTTTGCAATTCGTCTAATGTATTTAATATTTGAAGGAATAACATCGATTTCTTCGCCATTCATCAATTGCATTACAACAGAAAAGACATCATATGGATCACTGACATCTATAGTTAAAGATTCTGCGTGTGGATTTTGAATGTGAAGTTCGGCCGCTTTGGATGAAATAAAATCTGCAAGTAATGAGTTACAAGGATACTCCTTTGATCCAACTATGAATACAAAGTCATTTTGCAGGTTGGAATTTGCGCAATTTAAAAGACCTTTCGCTGAAAGGTAAAATTCAGACATTTGATAAATTTTTTTTTGCTAAATTTTGTCAAATATTTTAAAATGAAAATAAACATGCACATAATTTTCACATATATTTCTAAGTATATTTTTCGTTCCAAAGACTTCGGATGAATGAAATTATTGTTCAAATATAATTTTCTTGTACCCATACTAACAAGCACCATCTGCAATTCATTTTTTAAGTGAGGGTATCTCAATTTCCTGTGATGAAGTAAAGTTTTGAGAAATATAAAATGAAAATGAGTTTATGATATGAACTATTTCACTGGAAACTAACCTAATAAACTACATATTTTACTCAAAATCATGATATTTTATTCTGAATCCAAACAAACAAAAACTAAATGTAATAAAAACGAGAAATCATGCAATAAACAATAAGCATTGGTCTGGCAAAATGGACTGAATAAAAAAGTGATACGACAAACACCATGGCCAATATGTCCCAAAATATATCCATCGCTTAATGGATCTGGCATATATTCATTACCAGCTTTCATATTTGTTTTCGTGAAATATAGTTTAGATTCGTGAAAAGGAGTCGTTTCATTAGCAATAGTAGTTGATGGATACTGAGGGCTTATACAGCCAGGATGTCCACTAATATATGAGCTTCCACCTGACCCACCAAACTCAAATATATTATTGCCTCGAATACTATTTGATAATGTATTGTAACAACCTCGATATCCGCTCCCACAACCACCTGAACCTCCCTGATTACCATCAGTGTCAACAGCATCCATTCCTTTTCCTAATTCTCCTTTTGTTTGTGTGCCTCCAAAGATATACATCCCATTATTCACAGCGCTAATGGAGCCACCAGGCATACCAAATTTATTATCATTCGAAACAGCACCGCCCCCAGAACCGGCCACAATAATACGACTCTTCAAAGAAATTTCTAAAGATATATTATCAAGGGGTGGAGAATTGATGTCTACGTACTCTAATCGAAGGTCTACAGCACCTCCTCCTCCAGCGCCGCTTTCAGGAGGGTAAGAAAAATCTGGTTCATTGATATCGCTCTTGTCAATCCCGCCATTTCCCCCGAAGTTCCAACCCCCGAGAGTTTGATGGGTATAATCATTAAATTTTGTCTGATCTTCGCCTTTAGCACCTAAGTACAAGCAGAATGTAGAAGGATTGGTCAGAAGGATTTCACCAGAAACATATGAGCCATTTCCTCCTGAGTTAGGCTGCATTTTTCTTTGATTTCCAAATCGGCCATTTCCGCCTGATGCACCCCAAAGCTCAATTCTAAACTTGCCTCTTTTGAGATTAATGACATATGGTTCACAAATTGTATTGGATTTACAGGGATATTGGAATATGAATGATTCATTAATGTATGAAACATTAACTTGGGTACTATTAGTTTTATTTAGAAGAAAGTAAGTAAGTTCTTTCAGTATCTATCATGAAGTTGATCAAAATAAAATAAAAATTGTTGAATTAACACTTTTAAAGATGAAATTTGGTTTGTATATAGTGGTAAGCCAGATAGAAATAAGAATTTTCCGGTGTCTGAAGGAAAATTGCACGTTGAAGACACCCTTGACACTATATTAATTTTGAAATTGTCCTTCTCAAAATCTCGTACTGAAAATCATCAATCTCCATTTTCAAAATCTGCAAAGTCAGATTCTATTTCATCAATGTTAATGTGATAATAAAGTTAATTCATTATCGTACATTTAAATATCAATTTTTGATATTACAAAAAGCATTGTTTGAATAAATAGATGAAGAAAGAATCAATTGTGTTTTAACAGTTCCACTCTTACAGTATTCATCAATCTTTGTGATATTTTCATATCTCTCTAAATATGGTGGCAAATATAGCCAATGACATTTGGATTACCTGAGATATTGTAATATTTTTTTTCATCAAGCTCTCATGGATATGTCCAATAATTTTACATTGTGTTGCACACCTTGAATTAGTTAATATTGCGAAATCATTTCTAATAAATATACGAAATTAACTTTATTGAAATTGTTGTTTGTTGCTAGAGCTGGACTCGCGCATTCATATTGAATTCTTTGAGCTCCGAAGTTTCGAATATCCTCGTGAAAATAGATAGTGTGACGCCTAATTAAAATATTTTTTCAGCAATATACAAATTTTATTCGCATGAAACAGTAAATAGTTTTTTTTAAACAATTACATACAACAAAAAACAGCTAACATTATCTCAAATTGATCCATTGAGCGATCATGGACATCAAATGTTTTCTTTCTTACAATCTTGCAATTATATCCAATTGATGAATTTGATACTCCAGAATACTTCAAAATATTAAAATATGATGAATTTCTATTACTATAGCAAACTTGAACAATTTTGCTGCAATTAACAAATGAATCAAAATAAACCCAAACATCTACTGGTAAAGTTACACTTGATAGCAAGGATAAATTCGAAAATGAGCACCATGAAATATTTGTTACTTGGGTGTTATTGAAAATTAATTTTTTTTAAATTATGTTTGTTGAAGAAGGCAAATGATTGAATTATTTCTGTTTTTGGAGAGAAGTTTGTTGTGTCATTTTGGTTTTCAGGGAGACAGACAATTAATGTTTTGTAATCTTTTGTATAGAGATAGTTATTATAAACTACAAAATTGTTGTTACTTGCCAAACCAATATACTCAATATTCGGGAATGTTAGTTCAGCCTGACCTTGGCAATTCAACCAACCAAATGTATTATATTGTATTTCTACAAGTTGTGAAGGTGATCCTATATATATTCTTTTCAAAGTAGGAATCACACCAAAAAATCCAATACTTCTTACTGAGTTCGGAATTTTGAATGATTCTAAGGCTGTATTGTGAAGACATCTGAATGAAAGATTTGATATCGAATCAGGTAATGAAATTGATTTTAATTTTATACAGTCCATAAACATGTCTTTAGTTATCGACTTGAATCCATTTACAAATGAAGCACTAACTAAACCTCTGCATCCTTCAAAAATCCTTATTCCGATTTCTGCATTAGGCAAATTAAGTGATACACTTGTAATATTCCAGCATTTATAGAAAGAATCATTCCCAAGTGAAGGCAATTTTGCAAGGAAATACTTTTCAATGACAAACATCTGGCAAATCCAAAATATTCAATAGTTTTAACAGAATTTAAATTAATAGTTTTTAGATTTTTGCAACCAGCAAATGCCATTAGTTGTATAGTTTTTACTGTGGAAGGTAAAGAAACAGATTCAAGAGTAGCACAATTATAGAATGCTTTTGTTCCAATTGTATCTATATTAGATCCAAGTGTCAGAGATGAAGGTGACATTGCCTGTTCGTAAAGTCTAGGTGGAAAAGTCGTTAAAAAGATTGCAACTCAACTTGTACAGGTTGATTTACATAAGCGAGGAATGACTCATTAAAATCATAGGTTCTATTTGTAAAGCTAATTGTTTCGACACTTGATGTATCAAAAAAATCTATATTGAAAGAAATAGAAGTATTTCCTTCAAAAATAACATGCTTTATAAACGGTAACTTAGTCAACTTTCCAGTAATACTTGTTATATTATCAGTGAAACCCAGAGTGTCAGGTTTTTCAGCTATTTTTTCATAATACATGTCCTCTATTGGTTCCAAATCGAATCTACTTATTGCTTTATTAGGAGAAAAAATAAAAAGTTCAGATGCGTTGAATAGATGGAAATAGTCTATGTAAAAACCATTGGGTGAAATGTATAGTCTTGTACAATTCGGTTTGTTTTTACGTACTAATTCATAATTATAAGTTAATACTGATGGGAATATAATTGGTTGCATTCCCAAGTAAATATACAAATCAGATCTGGAAATACTTCCCAAGTCTAGTCTATTTACATAAAAATCATGAATATCAAATGCATAATTTACAATTTTACATGAAAAATTGATTTGAAGAAGATCGCGCTTTCCAAAATATCTGATAATGGTAAAATCACCGAATTCGCCCATTATTAGCATATTATCTTTGATAAAAATGTTATCGCTTCGATTTGGCATAACAAATTCGAGATCTGTAAGTGATTCAAATCCATTTGTACTAATTGACGTTAATGTTGAAGGAAGATCAATAATTTTAACAGTATTAAGTCCAGAAAGTGTTGAAATTGATCTTGCTTTTTCCAATGTAAGCCTTCTCAATGAAACATTATTAAATGTTGTTGAATCTATTGTTTCATCAGGAACTGTTAATGTATCTTGCTTTATATTAGTATATTTAAACTGAAATGTTAATTGAGAAAAGCATAAAACCAGGAAAAACGCCATTTTTGATAAATATCAAATTTATAGGATAAATTGAAATAAAAGGAGGATTGAAAAATTGAATGAGTTCTAGTAACTGAAATCTATATCATGAATTATAGCATTACATTATATTATTTACTTAATTTTTACCCTAAAATCAGAGCTCTCAAAAATAACTATTCAAAATATATTACCCAGATTTTCCTTACTTTTACCACTCCCCATGTAATTTCTGGGGAAAACGATAATTCATTTTTTTTATGGATGAATAGATCGTTTTCCTAGAAAGGACCTCATATCTCTGGCTAAAAAGAGTGTCAGATCCTAAATAGGTTATTGATCTAGTGTACAAATCCAATAAAAAGCCTATTTTTTTGGCTTTTTTGGTGCTCATTTTTTCGAAGATCTACATGAATATGGGGAAACCATCGGATTTTTTTGGTTAACCCACATCTTCATGTAGTCTGGACTATCTTTCCTCGAAGGACCTCTTTACGGGTGTAAAAACTCATAAAGTTCTCAAAAGATTCATTCTCGATCTCCATGCTGAAAGAATTTACAATAAAAAAGAGATCTACGCATCAAACTACAGCCATAAATGAACTGAACCCCTAAAGCTCAGCTCTTAGTTTATCAAAAACGTCGAAATCCTTCTCATTGCAATCAAATTTTCTCAATAACTCATAAGAAAAATCGAATTTTGATTAAGCCGATGTTATAGGTATCACAAATACTACAAACTTGAGCAATATCGAAATTGCCAGCAAAAGTTTGAAATTGCATTGCTCATATTTGTTTTGTAAACTAAAAATCTGCTTATATTATTCATTAATTTTTTATATATTATTCATATACTTTAATAAAAACAATACTATTTCACCTTAAAAATGAATTTCATAAGTCAATATTATTTTTTTGAAAATGTATCAATTTTCGATTAAAACAACATGAGAATAAAATTTACGCAAAATTATTTTAAAAAATGGTTTTAAAAATTTACAATTGATGAAGACTAAGATTGCAAGAAGTTTTGAAGTTTAATTTTAAGAAAAAAAATTCGGATATTATTCATGGATCTAAGTAATTTGATATTTGAGTATCGGCACTATGCATAAAACATATATTTATAGTTTTTTTGGATTTTTATGATTTTAAATATATTCAAATTTGGCAATCCAATAGATTTTTAAAAAATAGGTAAATAAAAATAGATTACATATGCAGCAGATTTAGAACATGAAACAAATCTTATAGTGACCCAAAAAAAAATTCATGATCCAAAAAAGAAAAAAATGGGTAAATGAGAATCAAACCTTGGCATACTGAATCAATATGTCATATGTTTCGATTACCCTACACCGGCAGTCCAAAAAATACCCTTGGTGGTTCTATTTAATAGCTACTCCCAACGATAGGCGGTGTCCCCAGCTTTAGAGGGGTGGTAAAAGTAAGGAAAATCTGGGTAGTTAATTTTTGAGAAGAAGGACGATTAAAAAGTGAATTTTAAATATATTTTAATAGTATCACAACTTATAAAAGTGGGATCATATCATTTACAATTGTTTTGTAGCTTATGACATACGTAATAAGGTCCTATTAATACAGAAATTTACTTTTTTGCTATTTGAAATTAAATTCAAAACTCATACTCTTATAATTAAAACCACATAATTGACAGTTATTCAATGTGTTTAAATTGCATAAGTATTAATTAATATGCACTCAAATATCTTTAATGAACTGTATGACATGATTTTGAAAAGTCATAGAATTTTCTTAAGTAATTGTTAAGTATTAAAAAATGTTTGAAATCGCAAAATGCAAACAGTTGCATCATCTGTGATACATTGTTTGGATTGCGTAAAATTTTTGAAATACAATTTAGTAACCTTAAAATTCATTGAATATTAAAACCTCTAAGGCGACTGAACTTCTTAATCATAAACATCTGCAGCAGTTTCACTTAGCCAATTCTATATTTTTAAGTCTGCCTAGACTTTTCAATGCTCGATTTTAAGGTTCTCATAAAATCGAGCTAATTATTGATAGCTATGGCAGACTTTCATATCTCTTCGGACTATTTCAGAGAATTGAGCCTGAGTTCAATTCTCTGAAACAGTCCAGACAAATTTGCTAAATATTTCAGTCACTATTTAATAATGTGAAGCATACCGACATATATAGACAATTATGAGCTTTTTCTAAACATAAATGTTAATATCATGCTTATTTATAATTAGTTTAATGTTCTGATATTTAGAATCTATATTATCCAATTAATTTCTTCATTAGAATACCCATATACAATATTTGTCACTATGCAAATCATAGGATACATAATAATAAGTAATAGAAAGTTCACAGTTTGGAGTATTAATTTCAACATTATGGAAAAGAACTAAATCATTCCATGCAAAACAAAATTTCATGACATAAAATTAATGATGATATCAATGTAATGCACACTTGCCTCTATTGTAGACATTTTGGGAAGGAGAGAGGTGCTATCCTTTTTTTTATATATAAAAAGTTCCTTAAAAGTCACTGAATGTATTTCTTTATTATTATATGAATGAGAATCTATAAATTTTAACGATAAAAATTTTTTGAAAAAATAACCGCTGAATTAAAAAAGGATGTCAACTAAAGATATACAAATCGGCTTTATTAGAGATAAGACAACTCAATTCCGTAACTTTAGAGGCTCTATGAACTTTGGTTCCGGTCCAACAAATGATGTTTCAACTGGATTAATTAGTGCTACGCCAATGAATGATGCCAAAGGACGTGGAGACTCTACTGTTATTAACACAGCAAGTAATATCGAAGCACAGTTCCAAAACATTCAAAGTGAGATGAAGACATTGGCAGATATGCATAAACAGCGTGTTAAAGCAAACTTTTCCGATAATAAATCTCAAGATGCCGCTATTGAAGCCAAAACAAGATCAATTTCTACTCAAATTACTCAGTTACGCGATCAAATTCGTGAAGGATCAAATCATGTTAACTCTACACAAGCCCAAATTCAAGAAAATATGAAGATGGGCTTTGTCGCTAGACTACGTGATCTTACAACTAGATTTAGAGATATGCAAGCCGCATATATTACAAATATTCGCAGAATGAACGAAAAAGCTCATGCAGCCGTTCTTGATTTAGGAGATGCTAATGATGATGAAATTGGCCTTGATGATTTCGATCCAGGATTAACTGGCGAACAAACTTCTCAAATTGTTGCTAATGATTTAATGCTCAGACAGCGTAACCAAGAATTAACACAAATGATTCAAAGTATGAACCAGCTTAATGAACTTTTTGCCGATCTTGGCACTTTAATTATTCAACAAGGTACAATGCTTGATAGAATTGATAATACGATTGTTGAGGCCCACGAACAAATTCAACAGGGCAATAAAACCCTGGAAAAGGCCGAAACACATCAAAAGAGCAAGTGTTTCTATTGGTATATGATTGCAGTTATTCTTCTCATTATTATATTCGGTACTGTTGTCATTATTAAGAAGCAAAAGAAATCTTCTAAATAATTTTTGCCTATTTATCTTATTTTCATTTTTTTAAATTTTTTGATTAAGTAGAAATGAATAAAACACACGAACGTATAAATGTCCTTTTACGTTCGAAGCCGAACAAAAAATCTTACCCAGAAATTGACAACAACCATTTTTTTAATGTAAAATCGCTAATATACAATAATAGATCAATGAATTGATCCAAATTTTGAAAGATCCATTTTGGCGGTTGAGAGATCTTTTTTTGAATACCAATAAAAAAAAGACTATTCAAAAAAAGATATTATTACGAAATATTGATAGATTCCAGGTATATTTGATTTGCTTAGATACAAAAATTCTAATGATAAATGGGCGCCTTTTCATTCAAAAATAACTGTCAAAACGATAGAATGTAAATTTGAGGAAGAAAATGTGACAACTCGATCAATGTCATCTCAAACGAGTCATAACGAAGTCAACAACTTCCTCCGGCTCGCGACCGAGTCCATCGCCAAAGGCTTCACAGCCGCGGCGCAAGTCGCCCACGAGATGCACTCTTACAGAGAAAGCTCTATCGCGGCAAAGAGAGTATTTACGCTTAATCCGACCAGTGAAAAAATGCTACAACTATTTCCTAATTTTGCACCTCTTGTTCAAGCAATTTATTCGATAATTGAGCAAATTATGATTCAAATCTCAAAAACCGATGCAGATCCAAACCTGTGGATGACACTAGGACACGGATATCTTGTTATCGGAGACTTTCCGAATGCTTTTTCAGCTTACGCAAGAGCAATAAGATTAAATCCGAATAATAACGACATATTTTTCCTCTACGCTTATGGAATTGTGTATAATCACTATAACTACAAAGATCACGCACAAAGCTGCTTCACACAAGTTCTGGCGGAGAAAGAAAAATTTATTTATTATCCAGATTTGGTCTTTCGATTTGCCATTCTACTCCGATCGAAGGGAGAATATGACAAAGCATTAGAATTCTTCGATATCTCGCTTCATAATCCTCCTAACGGTCTAAGTGATGCAGATATTCAATTCCAACGCGCCTACACGCTCAGTCTCAAGCGTGATAACAATTCCGCGTTCCAGATATATCAGACTCTCTACCAGCACTATCCAAATTCCATTGAAGCCGTTGAACAATATGTTTGGTTTTTATATCTCAACAAAAACAATACAATGCCAAACGACGAAATACAGAAAATTATCAACGAGCACCGCGACCACCCGAATCTTACAATTCTAAGCGCCAGAATCGCAATGAAAGAGAATGATACAGAAAAAGCATACCAGAGCTACAGAAGTTGCATTCCTTACTGGAGTGAGAACTCCTATTTCTGGTGCGCACTCGGATGCCTCTACTACCGGAACGGACAAGAGAAAGATGCCGAAATCGCCTTTAGTAGGTCAATCTACTTAGACCCGAACTTCGAAGAAGCATGGCTCAACCTCGGATTGGTCCTAGATTCAAGACCACAGATGGCGTTGGAGATTTATAAGCAGGGAAAGGACAGATGCGTTAATTCAAGGGAACTCGAGAAGCGTATACAGTCATACAGCTTACCAAGTCATCCAACACCAACAATCATAGAGGTAAATGACGCTAATTTCTTTGAACAAGTTCCTTTGAAATTTGCATCGCAATACGTAAACGCAGTTCCAATTTTACCAGCAAGTTTGTTCGGAAAGGCAACAGAGGGACTTAATTTCGAAGAATTCTCTACATTCCCTAAGTCCTTGTTCGCGTAATTTGATTTTTTCGGCTTAAGGCTTTCTTCAATACATTTTTAATATATCGCTTTGAATTATCTATCTCTACGTCAATGATTTTTATGTTCTTGATTTAAATTTTCTTCATTTTGAAATTTTATTTTTTTTTATTTACAATAACCATTAATTTAAAGTCTAATACAGACATGCTTAGATCATATCTTCACTACTCTGAGTAGAGAACAATATCAAATTTTACTTTTTGTTTTATTTGTTTATGAAAGATCTTTCCAATTAAGTAATGAGTCTATAAAGACGTTTTAAACTGATAGATGTGGCAAAATAGGAACCATTTTCGGTTTAAATGATTATAATACCAAATCATTCTTATATTTTGAAATGTCTATCTTCGAAAGTAAGCTAGTGATTCAAATATATTTGAGTACAGATCCAGTACATATTGAATTTTGTGTTTCAACATGAACAATCAAATTCAATAAAAAATGATTAGTTTATTTCGAAACGACTGAAAGGTTATTTATATGACAATGCTAATTAACATATGAAAAACAAATTTTAATTTGAACTTTATTGTTCGTGGAGGACAGAACGATAAATTTAGGAAAAAAAAATGAGTTTTTCTCCAGACCTGAAACAGCGATGCATTAAAGCAATGGATAATCTCATGTCTCATCCTATCGCTTCTATCTTCGCAAAGCCTGTAAATCCAGAAGAAGACGGGTGTGAGAATTATTACGAGATAGTTAAACATCCTACAGATCTGTCTAAGATTCGTGAGAACTTAATTAATGATAAATACTCAAACGTTCAGTCTTGGATCAATGAAATGCGATATATTTGGTCAAATGCAGAAAAAGTTAACCAAAAGGGTGGAGTCGTTCTGCTCCTTGCTGCCGAACTCAAAAAGAACTTTAAAAAAGAATTAAAATACGTAAAATGCTATAAACTACGAAAATGGACAAAATTAGCTGCCTCATTAAAGGATAAACTCGACGATTTACTGGATCAGCCCCCTGACCAACTTTCTGCCTACGCCGTCATTACAGAACAAGTTTCAGATTCCGAACCAAATGATTTTGACGATATTGATCTCTGTAACTTAATATCAGCTACAACATTCCTTACGGCAAACCAGGATGCAAAGCGAATATCAGCAATCATTAAACGCCACAATCCTGAGGCTGCCCCCACAAATAACAACTACAGCGTTGATATTCATGCATTATCTTCATCAGCGCTAACAGAACTCAAAGAATATGCTGAAAAACGCCTTGGTGAAATGAAGATTCCTTATCCTCATGACGCAATTAAGTATGATTGAGTTAGATTTTGTATAAGTTTAGTCTGTATCTTATATTATCTTTATGTTTGGTAATTAAATCCTATCTTTTTTAAAATCGCTAAATTTTTGCACCATGTGAAATAAGAAATTCAGCTGTTTCTTTATGGTTATAATGTTCTGCGATATGAAGAGCGGATTCTCCATATTTATTTTTTTCATTGATATTTGCACCATGTGAAATAAGAACTTCAACTGTTTTTTATGGTTATATTCTGCTGCGAAACGAAGAGCGGTTCTTCCATATTTGTCACCTTCATTGACATTTACACCATGTGAAATAAGAAGTTCGGCTGTTTCTGCACTACCATTTTGTGCTGCAATATGAAGAACGTTTTTTCTATCATAAATTGTTTTTTGATTGATATTTGCACCAAGTGAAATAAGAAACTCGACTGTTTCTTTATGGTTTTTAATTACTGCAAGTTGAAGAGCGGTTTGTCTATAATCATTTTTTTCATTGATATTTGCACCAAGTGAAATAAGAAACTCGACTGTTTCTTTATGGTTTTTAATTACTGCATGATGAAGAGCGGTTTGTCCATCATTATCTTTTTCATTGATATTTGCACCATGTGAAATAAGAAGTTCGGCTATTTCTTTATGGTTATATTCTGCTGCGATACGAAGAGTGGTTTCTCCATATTTATCTTTTTCATTGATATTTACACCATGTGAAATAAGAAGTTCGGCTGTTTCTGCACTATTATTTTGTGCTGCAATATGAAGAACGGTTTTTCTATCATAAATTGTTTTTTGATTAATATTTGCACCATGTTAAATAAGAAGTTTGGCTATTTCTTTATGGTTATATTGTGCTGCGATATGAAGAGCGGTGTGTCCATCATTATCTTTTTCCTTGATATTTGCACCATGCGTAATGAAATATTCACAAAGAGATGGAGTATCAAACATCACCGTATAAATAAAGCATTTGCTAATATCATTAGTTTGATCGAAATAAACCAAAAATGATTCAAGATTTTTATATATTCCGCAATTAAGTAAATCGATCTCTAATTTGTATTCATTCATTAAGAATGTAACAAAGTCAATGTTATGTGAAATAATTGCATGTTCCATACATAATTCATTTGGTTTCTGATATTTCAAACATTCACTCATGATCTCTGGATTTCCACCTAAAAATGAAAATTGCAGACATTTTTGAGTTATTTTTGAGTTAAATTTAGTTCTTAAGAACTTGAAACAATCAACTGCTCCATAGTAACAACATATTTCATTATCGATTTCAAGTTTTTGATCTTTATCAAAATCGTCTCTTTCGGTGAAAGAGACGAATGTTTCTTTGTCATTGTATTTTGTGAATAAATATCGAGATTTTCAAATTTAATTTTTTCGAAACCAGTTGACTTTTCTAATTTAATTCCATATTCTTTGTAAAACAGGAATTCTGAAATTTTTTCAGCATGAGTGACCTCTTTGACTTGAAACTCATCATAGATGAGTTTAGCAACGAATTGGCATTCATTGCGTAAAATTGAGAAATTCTTCCTTCGAAATATTATCTTATAAGATTAATTTCGAGTTGGACAGCCAAATGGTTATAAGTGGGATCATTGGGGATAGATGGTGCGTTTATCCTTCTGCGTTCAAGAATCGATGACGTGTTTTTTCCTTGAGTTGAAGATCTCTAAAGCACTTTTATTTTATGAATTTTATTTTTTATTCATTCTCAAAAATATGAGAGATTATAAACATTTAAATTTTATTTTGCAGTCAATACTATGCTAAAATGATATTCAGCAATTTTTGGGGTAGGGATTTTGGGGGGCTCCCTTCGGTCGCTCCCCCAAAATCCCTACCCCAAAAGTGAATAACATTTTGCAAAAATGCCATCTTGACAATTACAAAAAGATAGATAAGGCTATGCACATACAACAATTATGCCTGTATTGGAAAAAGGTTCTCTTATGGATAAGAAATAGTTAAGCCGAAATCAATAAGAGATGTATTATCAAATCAATTTTGTAAAATGTCATAATTCTAATGCTTTTGTTCTCCAATCTTAAGGACTATTAAGGGTGCACTTACCACCTTCTGACATCCTTTCAATTTTTTTGACATTTAACAATATTTTTTCGAACATTAACTATTTATGAACTGTATGATATATAATTATTTGTATTTTTACTCTTTTAAAGACTTTCTTCTACATTTTTAGCTTATTCTTGACAATTATATTCATATTGACATAAACTCTTTCTATTTTGTGAAAACGGCTCGAACTAAAATGATATAAGTATTGTATTCTCTGTTCCCCCTTGAAATTATTGAAGTATTGAATATTTAACTGGAAAAATATGTGCTTCTAAACTCGTTTTCATATTCTTCGCGTCTATTCAATTTGCTACCATCTGATTTTAATGGAAGCGTCGGATGAAACTGTATAGGAAAGCTTAATTTCAGAGCTATCTGAAGCTTCCATTAGATTCACATAAGTGATAAATGAATTATTGATGTAAGTGTTGAATGAAAGGTGTACTCTCTTAATTCATTTTGCTCCGAGCGTGTTATGTATAATAAAGAATAATGAAATATGAATTATATCATAAATATTCACTTTATTAACAACAAAAATATTACAAAAACTTATTAATCTTGAAATGGAATTCTAACACTTTGAGGATTTGGATCATTAATTAAACTACGCTTTAGAGGTGATGCAGGTGGTATATCACCTGTTCTTTTTGTTAACATTGGAATTTTTGATTTCATTCGTTTTGAATTATGAAAAGCTCCAGGTTTTGACGAAGAAATCTTTCTATTGATTACTTGCAATTGTTTATCAAGTATTTGCATCTTTTCACAAACTTCTTTTTCGAACGAACCAATTTCACCTTCAAATGCATTCTTGATATCGTTTGCATGCCAAATAGCAATTTCCATATTACTTAATGTCGCAATCATAGTTTCGACACTTGTAAGAGCCTGTTCTTGATTGAATGGTCTTTCAATCAAGATAGAAAATAGATCGCCAATGCTTCTTAGTCCTTCATTATCTTTGAACTCCTCAGATTTACAGAAATTACTAACAATATCAATAAAGTCAGTAATTTTTTCAAGATATTTATCATTGGAGTCAGAATCTTGTTCTGTATTTGAAACAGGATGTATAAGAGATCTTATTGGAGTAGTATGACTAGAACTGTTCCTTGATTTCAGTGGAGTAATAGACTTTGTAGTGAGAATTGGTGTTGCATTTCTGGAAGTTGCTGTTGTAGCAAAACTATTTGAAGATACTGTTGATTTAACTGATGAAGGAACTTTGATTTGCTCTAATTGTGCGATCTTTGTATTTGCCAAGTCAATCTCATCTTGGAAATTACGAATTTCAATATCATGAAGTTGTTGCATCTCATCAATCTTCTTATCATTTTCTTCTCTTAGTAGTTCTATTTGTTCATTCTGTTCAATAACTGTTTGTCTGATTGTTTCAATTTCAAGTGATAATTCTTGATTTCTCTTCCTTTCATTTTCAAGCTCTTTCATGTAATCTTTTTGCTCAGAGGCTGTTTCAGTTTGCTCCTTTATTTGTTGTTCTAATTCTTTGTTTTTAGCTTCTGTAATTTGATTCTTTTCTTGAGAAACTAAAAGAGACTGAACATAAGGCACAATGTCTGTAGGAGTGCAATTTAACATTTTAACGAGTGAATCTACTGCAATTTGTGCTGTTGAAAATTCATTTTCAAATTTCGATGAATATTGAGACATTTTGTTTCTGATGCCTTCTATTACATTTTCTGCCTTTATTCTCAATTCAATTTCATGATTGAGACTCTTTTTATTGACCAAATTAACTTGTTCCATAATACTTAAATTTTTATTGAGTTCAGCAATCTTGTCTTGTGATTCTTTATATTTAGATTCAAATGAGTTCACTTCTTTTAATTGCTCTGACTGAGTTATTAGCTTATCAGTTAATGTATCAACTTCTGCTTGATGATTTATCTGCATTTCAGAAATTTCCATCTCTAAAGCAGATTTTTCTTGTAATATTTGAGAAAGTTTCTGTTTTAATTGATCATTTTGAGAGTTTGGATCATCTACATTTGAAGGTAAATGAGATTTCAGTTTGAGAGTTAACTCTTGCTGTATTTCAAGCTTTTCATTTGCAATTTTCAGTTTATCTTGAGTTTCCTTCAATTGTTCAACAGAAGCTTTAATATCTTGATTATACTGCTCGATTGTAACTGATTTCATAACTTTTGTTTCAAGAAGTTTATTTCTTTCTGTAAGTTCCTTAATTTCTCCAAGTAATTCGCCAATTTTATTTTGAATTCCTTCTTCAATTTCGTCATTTTGCTTTCGTTTGAGTTTTGCATTTTCTGAAACAAGTCTCATGATTTCATCATTCAAGACACCTATATCAGAAGCAAAAGAACTCATGTTTTTGAAGCAGAAACAAAAATTTTAAACGGTCATTTTTCATGATTTTGATGATTCCAGTGATTTTAAGATGTTAATTCTATAAGGTTGTAAATATGCGATTTTAAAATAGTAATTTTAATTGTTTTTTTGAAGAATTTGTTTCAAAAAACATTTAATTGTTCAAATTGCTTAATAAAATATTAATAATTTATTTAAGCATACAAATTTAATGATAGATTTTGATAAAGACACAATAATTATTATTTTTCATCACGACGATAGAGAAAAAAAATCAAGCGATGTCTTGTTGGTCAATTAATTCTCAAGTTTTCACTGTAAATGAGGGAGAATTTGATGCGTACAATATTTATGAACTTGATACAGAATCATATGACCAACATAAAGTTATTTTTGAAAACTTAAAACCATTAATTTCAAAATATTCAAGTAATTCATTAACAAAAGAAGATATTGGCAAAGCCATTATCAAAATTAAAGAATATGATACATTTGAAGAAGGAAATGATCTTAAACAAAAAGTTTATGCATTTTTAGAATTACTAAACTACAAAGACAAAGCAATCACAAGAAAAGAATTAATTGATAGCTTGTACCCTAACACAGATAATAACATTGATTCATCTGATATATTTAGTTTACTCGAACAATTACTTCTTTTACGCGATGTTCCTAATGAAGAAGATCCAGAGAGTGCAGAAGGATACATCAATTTCAATGATCATTACTTGAGACAAGGTGGAAGTGAGAAAGTCGCTGATATTCTTACAAGATTTTACGAATATCAAAATGTCGAAGATTTTAGACAGAAATTGGTCTCCTTACAGAAGACAAAAATACAAGAATTTGATGATAGAGTTATTAATTACATCATTGGCATTATAGATCGCGAAGAATGCCAAAATCAAAAAGATTTTATCAAAACGATCATTGTTAAAGCTGCTTTCTCAGGTATTTCTATTACAGCTGACTTAATCATGGGCGTTGCTTCCAAACTCGGTACTCCAAAGTATGAAAATGATGAACAAACAACAGAACTCTTATATGCATATTTGTTACAAGGAAAATTCAATGAATTCGCTTCACATTTCTATGATATGACCAATGATTTTACCTCTGAATTCACTTTTGTCATTTTCTTGAAATTTATCTTGTCATTATACAAAGAAACCAAATTCGACGAAGACGAATCGATTACTTCTATTGTCATACGCAGATACTGCCAATATATTGCTTCAATTGAAGAACTTATCGATTATATTCCAACATATTTCGGAATTCTCAAGAATGGAACAAAGAATCAGGTTTTCCAAGCCTTGAATCCTGATATCCAGCATCATTACTGCTCAAATAGTACAATGGCAAGCTCAGGAAACGGAATTCTTGATTTAATTTCAATTGCGCTCAAATCTAACCCCATTTCCTATGATAAGATATTCACAGAACTCAACAGGCAAGAGACTCTACTCCTTACTGACAAAATTTTGGAAAATATTATTTTGAATCTTCTAAAATTGCCAGAATTTCCGGCCAATAAGCTTAATCCTGAGATCCTCATTAAGCTTATCGATGTTGCGAATCGCCAAATTGATCATTGCACTGACAAACAAATAGTTACACAATTACGCAAATTCCTCTCCAAATTTATGAATCAGTCACTGGAGAAAATCGTTAAGGATGGAAAAATACCAGTGTATCCAATATCATGTTTCCCAGAATGAGTTATTTTCTGAATTTTTTCTTTTATTCTCCAAAATTATTTTGTATATAGTATAAATAAAGTTTATTTTTATCAAGTTATAGCTACCTTGTTTCTGATCCTTTCATTGAATACCTTTCCGAGAAAAAAATAAATTTGACAAATTATTCAAATTGAAAATCTGCATTTAATAATCGAATAATGAAATATAATTCATATATATGTTTTAATTTGTATGCTATAATAACATATCTTTATGGATTTGATCTATATTTGACATGTTTCCAGATTCATTTTGATACTTTAGCTAAATATTATAAAATGTCATACAGATGGTATTTGTTCTGAAGTTGGATCAATACATAATACCTCTTTATATTGAAAATTTATTATATTTTCCAAGGGATAATTCAAAACAATCCCCTATATAGTAACTCTTCCTTCACACTGAATACAAATAATATGGTCAATCCTTGTTGTTATGATCAAAATAAGATGTTTACAAGTATTTTAATTAGATATCGTTAGTATATGTGAATCCTTGTAATTTTTTCTGAATGTTATCGCCAACGAGCGATGGATCTTCGTATGTAAGCTTTGGTGCCTCGCCTGTGAATTCTTGGTCGAATTGTGAGACATCCAAGAGGTCTTGAACAGGTGGCTTCCACTGCATTGGGATTGTCTTCTTCTCGAGGTTTGTCCAGTTGATGGATGCGAAGAATGGATGAGCCTTAATCTCCTCAGCATCGGTTGGACCGGAACCGAGACGAGTTTTGGGATCCTTATCGAGGAGTTTTGTGATCAAGTCGATAGCATCCAAGGAAGCGTCCTCTGGGAAAACAACTTCGTCGCGCAAAATGGAGCGATACATTGCATTGGTGTTTGCATCGTAGAACGGAGGAACACCGTAGAGCATTTCATATGCAAGTGTTCCAATTGCCCACCAATCGACGGAAATCGTGTATTCGTTGCCATTAATCATTTCTGGAGCAAGATATTCTGGAGTTCCGCAGAATGTTGTTGTTGTGGAGTCCTTTGTCATGTTACGCTTGACCAAACCGAAGTCGGTGAGTTTGATGTAACCATCTTTGTCGAATAAGATGTTTTCTGGTTTAAGGTCTCTATGCATAATTCCCTTCTTATGGAGATATCCGATGGCTGAGACAAGTTCGGCGATGTAATAACGAGCTCGAGGTTCGGCAAATTTTTGTTCGGCGCGAAGGCGCGAGAATAATTCGCCTCCTTGGACATAATCCAAGACAAGGAAGATCTTAGTTTCAGTTTGGAATGCATAACGTGCGGAAACTAAGAATGGATGGTTGATTGACAAAAGAACATCTCTTTCAGCGATGATTCTGCTAACAAGATCATGCTCTGAAAGGAGCTGCTTAGAGATGGACTTCATGGCGTAAATGAGGTCTGTCATCTTATGGCGGACAAGTTGTACTTTACCGTAAGATCCTTTACCAAGGACTTTAAGAATATCGAAATCTTCGACCTTGACTTCGGAGCGCTTCTGTGGCTTTGACTTAGCCAATTCATCCCTGGCTTTTGTGATTAAATTGACCCATTCCTCCATTTGCTTGGCATTTTCGCAGGAAATTTCGTAAGTACGCTCAGGAACAGTAATCATGAAAGCATTTGGCTTGGCGCATTCTGGAAATGGCCTAATCTCCTTGATTTGTAATAAATCGATAATGCCTCTCTCCTTGCCATTTGGCTCAATGAAGTAGGTGAGAGTATGACTTGTAAGAACAAACCAACGCTTCTTCCATGACTTGATATAGTATCCGATTTTAGTGCACCAGCCTGAGTGTATCTGTTTGGGTTGGGACATAAATGTTTGTAAAGCAATCAAATAAAAAAAATTGAGCGATGTATCGAAATTTCAATAATTTATTTTTTTACAGGCGTATTTATAGCCATGAATTCTATAATAAGTATCTGCTAATATTTCATTAAGATTTTAGTTTTCTATGTCTCTCATTTAATTAATTGAATTTTTTGCCAAGTTCAGAGATTTATTTTTTACAAGATTGATATCAGCAGTTATTTTCAATTTTGATCAAAGATCAATGTCCAACCAATTATCTCACTATATTTCTGGATGTTTCTGTGCATCTGATTATTTGCAATAAATCTTATTTAAAATATCTTTTTTTTGCCGATTTTCTGATTGTACATTGGAATTGAGTATATACCAAAATAACAAGTTGTAAATGAAAGTATCTTGAGAAAAGACATTTCGATGAGGTTTTTATTACCTTATTGCCTAATAATTTTGATCATTTTCCAAAGTTGAATCCGCTTCTTCGGGGCTGAAAAACCATAATTACATAGTAGATCAAAGCTCTGAATATAAATATTAAAATTAAAATAAAAGAAAAATACGCCAACGCATTTCATTTTCAGTTTATATTGCTATTTCCTTCCAAATCATATTGACACAATCAATATTATAAATTGACACTTTATTGCTCCTGTCATTTTTTTTGGCAAAAGGATATCGCCAATGTTCTCATGGGAAGTTAAGATAATTCACTAGCAGAATTGCAAATATATGGCCATGGCAACTGAATATATATCAATTTTTGGATTCCTTTTTTCCAATTTTTAGAAAATTTACTATCGTTACTAACTATGGGATTTGGATTCGGTTTTGAATTAAACTGTATCATTTATGATGTTTCATAAGATCCAAAACCATTTTCATCAGCCTTATTTGATCAAATTCTATTTTTAACTTTAATTTTATTTTAAACCTTATCGTATGATAGTATATCGAAATTACTTTTTGCTTACCATATTTTCAAGCTTCAAATTTGAAAATAATTTCATTGAATAACAAATTTTTGTTAAAATTAAAATTTGTGTATAAATATACCAAAACTTTGGTAGTAACTATTGCTTTTTGAATTGGTATCTGTCATAAAATTAAGTCCAAACATCTTTGTATTCTATGCATAGCATCAATCATCATTTATTGCTTGCATTTCTATACAAGAGGCAATGATGAAATATTTTTTGTTTCATCTGCTTATTTCTACACATTCTTTTGGCAATACGGTTTATATTATCAAAAGAATTTAAAGATATCATTCAACGATTATACAAAAATTGACGATCAATGTACATTTAATTCACGAAATACTAATCCTAATAGTACTCCAAGAGATATATTAATTTCATATTGTAAAGGCAAGATCAAAAACATAAATTTGTTTGCCCGTACATTAAGGCATACAGGATCTAAGTGCACTTGCGTTATTTTACTTGATCATCAAGCATCGCAATCTCTTTCAAAAGAAATGCGAAATGATATTCAAAATTTAGGTATAATTCTAATCGATGTAGGTAATACACAACTTATTCAACCCGATGATGTCTTCTGTCAAGCCTATATTTATATGATTAATTTCATTCGAAGAAATTTTTGGGATGTTAACAGAGTAATTAAAATAGATCTTTATGATACTGTATTCCAAGGCGATCCATTTACTCAATCTCTACCAAAAGGAGCTGTTCATCTACTTGAAGAAGGTTTATCTTTCTTATCTTCTGAAGGCAATGTAAATATGGACTTACTCAATGCATTAGGATATAAAGTTCAAGATTTTAATTACCATTACGTCTGTGCAGGCTATTTTGGAGGCGATGTAGAAGAAATTCTGAACTTCTTATCGTTTTCATTGACTTTTTATCTATTTGGACGTCATTGGCATGATCAAGCACTGTTTAATTATCTACTCATGACAGGAATCTATGAAAATAACCATATTTTCATTAAGAAATATGATTCATTATCATTAGTTCGCCATTTATCAGGAATAAAGCTACGAGATAATCAGTTCCTAGGAAATGTCACATCTGCCTACAGAAATGACAGATATGCGGCTATAATTCACCATTATTATTTAGGTAAGGATTTTTTATACTCAATTTATAGATCATGTCCTCCTACTAGTATTAAATATCCAGATTACATTAATATCAAGATGGAAAATCTGACGTTTGAAGAATTTGAAAGAAAAGCAAAGAATTTATGAATAAAATTTAAATATCTATATGCACAATATAATATTATATAACAAATTAGATCAACTCTTTATATTTTTTTGGTTTAATTTAAAGAACAACACCTATCTGACACTGAAGAAGTTACAAAGAATTATGATTTTTGATTTTTGATTGTTATGCGACACATTTTAACATACAAGCATTGATTATCTATTTAGATCAAACCCAAAGAGTCAACAAAACGTTTATTTATTAGCCTAGATTTCATTCTTTAGAACTTGTTGAATATTTTATCGATTATGGAGCTGATATTAATGCAATCGATGAAATGGGAGTAACCGCTCTCTGCAATGCATCAATAAATTTTAGAGTTGAGATTTTTGAGTATCTTATATCAAAAGGGGCAAATGTCAATTTCTTTTTTGTGCGGAACAAAATAGGTTACAATTTATGGAAATCCTTATTTCACATGTGGCCGATGTTAATGCACGAACTAATTTCCAGCATTGGATACAAAGAATAAAGAAATTGCATCATATCTCATTTCTCTTGGAGCAAAAATGAGATAGGATTTAGTCAACTTCACATTGCAGTGTTAAACAATTATATGGCGATAGCAAAATTATTAATGATAAAAGGTGCGGATGTTAATGCGTATGATATGTGTAATAAAACACCAATTATATATGCAATAGAGAAAAGTAACCTTGAAATGATAAAATTTCTTTTATCAAAACAAGCAACTGTCAACGTTTCCAACATATAAGAAACTAATGCTTTTAATAACGCAGTTATTAAAAACAATTTAGATGTTATAGGAACACTTATTTCTCTTGGTGTGGATGTCAAATCAAGAGGTGTAGAAGGAAAAACTGCACTTCATATGGTAGCGCAAAATAATAGTAAAGCAGTCGCAGAATTTCTTATTTCTAAATGTGCAGAAATTAACTCAAAAGATGATTTAGGGAAAACTCCATAACATTATGCAGCAATTTTATTGGCATAGACTTAATTGAATTCCTTGTTTCACATGATTCTGATGTCAATTCAAAAGATCATGATGATTGGAAAGCTCCACTTCATGATTCGATATTATCTTTCATATTTGATGAGAAAGTTGAAGAATTTCTTTTAATAAATGATAATAATGGAATGACATCTCTTCATTATGAAATACTTAATGATAAGATCGAAATGACAAAATTCTGCTCACTCATGAAGCAAATGTTAATGTCAAGAATATGATTGATATGAAACCTTTAAATTATTCAATTTATGATGAATTATCAAGTATTCTTATCTTGAATGGTGTAAAACGTGGTGAAGATCTTGATTTTTGAATCCAATAAGTTGAAAAAAAATTAATAGAAATTGAAGTTTTAAGGAGGAATTAATTAATTAAATCATGTTGAAAAAAAAAAAAAAAAAAAAAAAAAAAGGTAGTGGGGCTTCCAGGCACTTCGTGCCCTCTAGCCCTGAAGATGTTTAGTATAAATGAAGTTTTTATTCGGAGGGCTTCCCGAAGATGTTTAGTATAAATGAAGTTTTTATTCGGAAAATTGTTAGTCTTCTGGGTCGAAAACATTATATAATGTGTCGCTTTTCACAAATTATATATGTTTTCATGTTTTGTCACTTTTCTGTCACTTTTCAGGAAAAAACATTTTATTATTATATATAAATGAATTTTACAAAACCACCGTTACCGTTCTTTGGAAATAAGAGTAAATGTAAAGATATTATATTGAGAGAACTTAAGAAACTACCGAATGGTCTAACATTTGTAGATTTGTTCGGTGGAAGTTTCTATATATCTCATTTGTGCCATACTGTATTTCCTGACTCAAAGATTATATGCAATGACTTCGACAACTATATGGACCGTCTCAAACATATACCAGACACAAACAATATATTGAAAGAGTTAAAAGAAAAGATACCTATAGGTAAGATGGAACGTATACCATTAGATAACAAAAATATTGTGAGAGAGGTTTTGAAAAAAGCAGAATATATAGACTGGGATAGTATATCTGCTAGACTATTATATAGTGGTTCTATAAGAGTTCATGACATTGAAACACTTATGTCAAAAGTTTTATATCTTAACTATACAAATGTTTTCAAAGAGGACATAGAAAAATATATTGAGGGTATAGAGTTTGTGAGATGTCATTGGACAGAGTTGTATGAAAAATATAAAGACAAGGAAAATATTTTCTTTATAGTGGACCCGCCGTTCTATAACACATGGGATTTTCAATACCAAGTAGACTGGACTTTGAGAGACTCTTTAGAAACTTTAGACGTTTTACATAACTGTCCATGCTTTTACTTTACATCCGATAAAAGTGGTTTGGAAAGTGTTATGAGATGGTTAGAGGACATACATGACTATGATTTTAGATACGATAAGATAGAATATGAGAGAGGTCCTATAAACCGGAGAAAGTGTCATAACAAAGAAATTTTATTGGTAAGTAAATGTGGTTTGAAATAGGACTACTTGTTTTAGGTTTTTTCCATTGTGTCATTTACTTATTTGACGTGGCAGAAAGATATAGAGAATATGAAGATGAACCAATGTCTGCAAATGTTCAGCATATGTACTCGTAAGAGATATTTTTATCTAATATTAAATGGACGCACAGAACTTAGCGAATGCACAGAAACCTGGACAACCAAACCCAGAGAATATTCCAAATGAAGTTAGAATACAAACTGCAATGGCAAACTATGGTCAAGTGCCAACAGATGTACAAATGCAAACTGCCATGTCAAATGACGCTGCGTTAGGTTTGCCACCATGGTATGCAAATATGAGATGGAAAGAGTTTTATACAAACCCTGAAGTGGGATATAAACAACTCTATGCAGATGACGCGAACACAGGAGTTGACCCAGAATATGTTTTCTACCAGAGGAGAAACAGAATGTATGAGCTCCAGTTAAAGAATGCTATGGAACTCAACAGGAAACGTAAGAGACTAGGTGGACATTAGATTTTTACATATAGTAAAATGGGTTTCTTTGGAAGAATAGGAAACTTCTTTCGAAATGTCGGAAGAGGTATATGGAATGGAATAAAATCTGTCGGAAGAGGAATTTGGAACGGTGTCAAAAATATTGGTAAAAGAGTAGGTCAGTTCGTTGGTATTATACCTAAAGACCCTGAACCAGAAGAACAAGCTCCTGTTATACAACAGCCTGAACCTGCACCACAGTCTAGTTGGCAACCAAATCCAACACCTCAACCGTATTAAAATTATATTTTTACCGTTCGATAGTAGTTGTATATGAAGCTAAGTTCTAAGTAAAACGCATGGTATAATGGAACTATTCTCTTTCTTCCATCTGTTGTAAACCATACTTGAAAGTCTGAAATACTTCCACTCGGTGGTTCATATAGCTTTGTAGGTTTTTCGTAAAAGTCATTTGCCAAGCATAAAAAAGAGTTTTGTGCACCAGAAAATGAAGCATGAACTATAATAGCATCTGAGTCGAAAACATTTTCATATGTTCCATTAGGGTTTTCGACTTCATAAAAGTTCGGGTGTACTGGATATTCTGCAGGCTGATTTAACATCCTCAAAAATCTATACCATGCCAAGTTGTTATATTTTGTAGAAATATAAACGTCTTCTCCAAGGTCTTCTATTCTATTGATTTTAACAGTTGCATTTTTCCTGTCATATAAAATATCGAGATGGTACTCTCCTTCGTCAATGTTGTACTGTTTTGCATATTCGAGATAGATATCGTTTATTTTTTCTTGAAAAGCTTGAAGAGTTGTTTCTAAGTTTACAAGCAAACTAACTTGTAAAAGTTTTCCCTGTTCAAATTTCTCATACGTACGTTTTTCTTTGTTATAGTATCGAATTTCAAAAGCGACCGTAAATGGGAAACCATGTATGGCTTCTGAAATGAACTTCATTCTACGAAAGCCAACAGCTTTTGTGACGGATGGGTCTCTTAACCATCTCAATGGGTAGTCAAAACGATAGCCTTCATGCTTTACGGTCTCTGTCTCAAACTTTTGACCGACATTCGTAAAAAGTTCATCTAATGGTTTAGTTGTAGCAACTCTTGAATTTTCTTTTTCTATTGAAAGCATATTTTATCTAGAATAAAAATGTCAAAAGAAACAGCGTCTATGAGAGAAATACAACACAACCGACAACTCATTATACAAGCTCTAAATAAGAACACAACAAACTTTTCAAACTATTCTAAGATATCTGAGTCATTGAAAGAAGGAAACTTAAAACTGACGATAAACCCAATGACAGATGAGTTTCTGTTTCAAGACAGTAAGAACCATACTGTTTGTATAAATCCAACAAAAGGAACTTTAAACGAGAAGCCTATAAAAGAACTTCTTTTGAAAGCAGATGTTGACAACAAAGCTGACAAAGAGTATGTCATTGAAAAAGTTCAAGAAGAACATGACAGAGCAGATGCAACATATGCAACAAAAGAACATACTCATCCTGAACTAGCAGACAAAACATATGTTGACAATAAAATGTCAAGTGAAGTGACAAGAGCTGAAAACGAATATTCTAAAAAGACTCATACACATACCATTGCAAATATTACAAACTTACAAGAAACCTTAAACAGGAAAAGTGACGTTGGACATACACATACTATATCTGAAATAACAGACTTAAACGTTAGCCTTGAAAAGAAAGCTGACAAAGAGTATGTAGATGCAACAAAAGACTATATTTTCGCATGGACAGATAGAGCATACCCACAAAAACACCATACACATAACATCTATGACGTAGATGAACTTCAAGAAAAGTTAGATGACAAGGCGGATAAAACATATGTTGACAATAAAATGTCAAGTGAAGTGACAAGAGCTGACAAAGAATATTCTAAAAAGACTCATACACATACCATTGCAAATATTACAAACTTACAAGAAACCTTAAACAAGAAAAGTGACGTTGGACATACACACGATTTCTTCGCAACTGTTGGTATAGAAAATATTGCAGGAACGGTTGAAGAACCTGATGGAACTGGTGGGGATGTATTAAATTGGAAACCTCCTAACTTTCCACAAGGTTTAACATCGGAGGATGACATAACGACGATGAAATACATTAGATGTAGAAATGTCTATGTCATGGAGGATGAAAACAATGTTAAATTCACTGCTCAAGATTTATATGATAAAAAAGCAGACAAAACAGAGCTTCAAACATTAAAGACAGAAATACTTCAAACAGTATATCCTATAGGTTCTATTTACACGTCAATGAACTCTACCAGACCAGAAGTAGTACTTGGTCTCGGAACTTGGACTCAAATAGTCGACAGGTTTTTGTATTGTGCAAACTCTTCAAAGGAAACAGGTGGAAGTAAAACGATTTCAGGTGCAAATTTACCTGCGCACAGTCACTACATAGATTTAAGTACATCTGAAGCAGGTTGGCATAAGCATAGATTTTGGGATTGGTCGGCAATGAAAAAAGGTAAAGGATATGATGTTAAAGACGACGTTCAGTTTGCTATAAATTGTTTCTGGGGTAGCACACAGGGAGAAGGAAACCATACACATCGCGTTTCAGGGTATACGCAAACAACGGGACAAAGTAAAGACTACATGCCACCTTACATGACAGTTTACGCATGGTATAGAAATGCTTAGTCGTCATTTTCAACTTCTTTAGCATATTCGTCAGGAGTTGTCTTATATTTGTTAGGAACTGTCTTTGAAAGTATACCACCTTGAACTTTGACAAGTTTGAAACGAGGTCTGACAATAGTAGTTTTATCTTCTGCTTGCAGTCTGTACATTTTGCCATGTTTGCCTAAAACTTCATAATATTCTCTTGTATACTTTCTTCTATTTTTACGAACACGAATGTGAGTACCTGTCGGGTACTTGTTGTTGTCATAGTCAATAGTATTTTCATATGGGTCGCGTTTAGGTATTTCTATTTTTACTTTGTCACCTTTCTGAAGTTTGAAGCCCGGCATTCTTTCTTGTTTGTCTCTTTTGACTAAACTATTAAATATATAGTCTTTCTCTAAGTGGGTTGTTTTTCATTTCTTCGGGGGAGTGGTTTCCCAAACCTTTTTGTTTACGGCTATTGTAAATATTTAAAACTTGTCTCATCTTTGCCATGGAGAAGTGTCTATATTTGTCGTCATATGACATTTCATCTTCACCACCTTGTGGTTGTTTAAGTCTCTTAAGATTTTTATACAACTGTCAATGACACCAAGAGCAGAATGGTTTTGGTCGACAATGAAATATTGGTTTACATTTTTTGAACGCAGATAGTTTTTAATATCGTCTGATTTGAAAGAACTTTCACAGTCAGATGTCAGTTTTGTTGGATGGTATTTGTCAACGAATATTGTCAAAGCAGTTTTCACATCTAAAATATTTTTGGACCATAATGGTATGGCTTCACAGTATCTTGTGTTTTGACCGACAAATATTAGCCAGTATGGTGGTCCATCTTCTCTATACCTCGGAATGTTTTCCAAGATATCCATAAACCAAGCATTTGGTGTTGAACTAAAGATTTTTACCATGAGTGCTTTCTTTGTCGCTTTAGAAACATACGGGTCCTTGTTTGAATTCGTCATTTTTAACCCATAAGAAATGGGTTTATTTGGCGCATTAGCAGGAGTCGCATCTAGATTTTTGCCCGCAGTGGGAACACTAGCCAGAGGTGCATTTGGAATTGGAAGGAAGATTTTGAGTACATTAGGTATACTGAAAGAGAAAGCACAACCTATTATACAAACTGTACAGAAAGGTTGGGAGGTAGCACGAGATGCAGCAAATCTTATTCCAAATCCTGAAACAAGAGGAAAAGTTCAAGGATGGATGGACAATGTAGGAAGACAAGCAGGAAACTACTATAACAAAGCAAATGACTACTATAACCAAGCAGGCACTACATGGACCAAGGTGAAAGATTCTTTAACAGAGGATATAACCATGCACAACAGTGGGTAAACAACAACCAACCTCAACCGCCTCAAACGTGGGGAATGTAAATTTTTTACTGAGATGAAATGAACAATACAGCATTGAGACAAATGGGCTCAAGATGGCTTTGTCGGCTTCCAGCAGTTACACAACCACGTGTTTGTCAAGTTCTTCCTATACCTCAGGAAGTTTTAGACCGACTTAAAAAACCTCAACAACCAGTTGAAAACAAACCAAACTAAAATTTTTTACTGAGATGAAATGACCGAAGAAGTTGAAACGGTAGATTTGACACCACAAACAAAAAGTTCAGAACCATTGTCAAAACCTGTCAAAGAACTTACAGATGAAGAGAAAAATTCAATAATAGAAAGTGCCAGGTCTGGAAATACAAACCCTAACTACAAAGTCACTTTTCATAAAAATGGAACGGCAAGTATCTCAAAAAAGAAACAGACTCTCACAAATAAAATATTGAAGTCTGAAGGAGCTTTCGAGACAACAGATGGAAAAGTTTACTTCACTGACCAACAGTTCATTATAGAACATCTCATTGACTTAGAGTCAAAATATTCTAAACTTTACAACAAACACAAAAAGTTGAAAGGAAAACAGAAACAAATGGCATATGACATTTATGAAGATGTTGACGACACAACTGTTCCAGCAAGTGAGGTAAAGTCAGATGAACCGAAAAGTGACGAAAAACCAATAGAAGAAGAAAAACCAAAAACTGAAGATAAACCAAAACCAAAGTTTAGTTTGAATACTAAACCAAGTCAACCTTCATTAGCTGGTATGGGTTGGCGTCAAAGACTTATGGCAGCCGGTGGTTATGTAAAGTAAAGAAAAAACATTTTTTTATTTTTATAAAAATGCCCCCGTATAGAATGGATAGAAGGTCTGCTAGAATAAAAGCAGAGTTAGAAAGATATGGTTGGAGAGTTTCAAAGAAGTTTAAATATAGGAAGGGAAGACCCATAAAAGTCTATGACAAATTGTCTGGTCTTCGCTACGAAATGGACTTAGAAACAGCACGCGCAAATTATCCAAACAGACTAGAGAGGTTAGAAGAAGAACGTCTTATGGACATGCCTTTCGATGTTAGTGAACCTCAAGTTGAAGGACACGACGGCTTTGCCAGATTCTACTGGAAACATGACGAACAATTGCATCCTTTGAGAAGGAAAAAAGGAAAAGGTGAAGACGCACATGCTCCCATGGAAAGAACAAGATATGCATATGAGAAGTACCGTGAAGTTAGAAGTAAAATTACTCTGGTCGAACCTTTACAGTAAACTTTGACAAAGGAAAGAACAAAGAAGGCTTCATGGGTGTACTTGCTGCAATTCAAGACGGAAATAAGAAAGGATACAATCTCAGACTAACCGTAACAGATTTAGATGGTCATATTTACTATGCACATGGCAATGTCACAACAGCCGCACAACTTCTTGACGCTTTCAAGACTACAAAGAGAGAACAAATGTTTGACTCCGACTCAGATATTTTGAATGCAATTGAAGGAATTGCAAGCGTGAAGTTCGAATGGTACCAACCAACCCTCAAGCAGTCAGACAACATGCTGGATACTTCCCGTTCAGAAATAAGTCTGACATTGACTGACAAGGTATGGAATTTACAATTCAATTGAAACAATTGTCAATGAACCTTGTATTCTCACATGTCTCAGGAACTCTGGTCTTGTTACAGATGAGAAGATGAAGTATCTTGAGTCATGTGTGAAGACAAGGTACATTCTCAGAGGTCAATTGCAAAAATTGCACCGTTGGCAAATGTGAATATCCGAGTCAACATTCCGACTGAGAAAGGTTCTTCACACGACGACTATGTTGTTGACTTCAAATTGCCATGGTTGAAGATTGTACTTGTCCACAACCACTTCATGTTGAACGAAAGTCTTACAAACCCATTGTTCGGAAAAGGCAAGTGCAACATTGTCAGAGCTGTTAACATTCTTTTCGAGAAAGGCTTGTTGGAACCAATTCCAGATGACAAGCTGACAGAAACTTTTGTACCAAAAGACGAAACAAACTTTTCATTGTTGGTAAGACCAAAAGTTGTTCCGGACAAGGTTATAGCACAAAAGAAGTACACAGTTCCAAAAGGAGTTGGATTGTTCGGATACCAACCTGAACCAGAAGAACTTCCAATGAGGTTGCAAGAACTTCAAGATGCTATAAACAAACTTCCATTGAGGCATCCAATTGATGTCAAATTGTATTGGAGAGCTTCTGAGTTAGGTCAGAAGGTTTTATATGAAACAGGTTGCTTTGACGATGTTTATGAGATAACAGGCGAGGTTTCTCAAAAGATAAGAGACTCACTTGAATTTCCACGAACTGGACCCATTGGATGCGACAAGTTCGACTCAAACGAAAAAATATACTATGTCGACCTTAACGCTGCGTACATGAGGTTTGTCCAATATATCCCGACTGGAATTCCAAACGAAAATGGTGAGTTCCCGGGAAGGAACTATACAGTTGGAAAAGTCATACAACAAATGTATGATATTAGGAAAGCTTCAAACCCCAAACTTGCAATGACACTCAAATTGCTTATGAATTCGACATGGGGATATTCCATTAAGAAACCTCAAGAGATGAAGAGTAAACACTATGAGAAGGTCGACAACTTTGTTGAAAGGTTTTCTCCTTTTGTTTTGAAATACGAGTTCACCGAAGGTCAAAATGGCTTAGTAACCACAGTAAAACCTATTGTCGAACATTGGTCTTACCCTCAGTTCGCAAAGGCAGTCCTCGACAACTACAACAAATTCTTCTCCGAAGTTAAATCCAAAGTGAAGGTATACTATGAGAACATCGATGCGCTCATGACGAACGAAGAAGGCTATAACAAACTCATTGAAATGGGAATGGTCGGTGAAAAGATGGGTCAATTCAAATTGGACAAAATTTTCACCGAAGTTCATGTCCTCTCCAAGCGTAAGTACTGGGGCATACTTGAAGACGGCACAGAAATAAAACATTGCATGAAGTAAAAAATTTTTATTCGAATTTGAATCGGACAGGTCGAGTTACACCATTCTTGGTCTCAAACTCATATATAACCTGTTTGTTTGTATTTTCGTCGACTATGGCACGAGACACAAACATTGACCAAACGGACAAAAAGTGTCATTTCAGATGGTCAAGCAGCCAATCGCATTCGAGCACTTCGAAGAAGCCTTACGTTCCAAGGGAGAGGGTGTCTGGTGCAAGGCAGAGGTCATGAGACTCTACGAGCAGTACATCCTCAATGCCTGGGAGGACAAATCGTCCTTGGATTGGCAATTCTCTCAACTCCTCTGGGACGACCTCCTACGCAACTGGGATGACGAAAGAGTCCAATTCAGAGGTCAGGAACTACTTATCCAAATTGCCATTAATTTAAGCTACTTATGCAACTAAAAACTTAAATTTACTCGGGGTTTCCCCCTAAAATAAAATTTTTTTACTCTTAGAACCACTCGAGGTTCTCCTTACGGTTGTTGAGCTTGTCACCGTCAATGTGTCTGACCTTCGTCTTCTTGTTTGGATTTGGAACCCATTGCATACCGACAAGCCTTCCCATGGAAATTGTACCGTAATTCCGAAGGGTAAGGCTCAAGTGTCCCAAGTTGTTGAGGACTGGGGTAAGAACCTTGCCGGTCTCCCTGTTGCGGATTTTGTATGGGTAGGGTTGGGAAATTTCATAACCGTCATCGGCAACAAGGGTTGCCCAAACTTCCTTTTCTTCGTGTTTCTCTTCTTCTTCCTCTTCTTCTTCGTGTTTCTCTTCTTCCTCGAAAATTCCTTCTTCAATTTGGTACTCACGAAGTACGGTGTTGCATGTTCTGTCCTTTCCGAGTACCTTCCAGATGGTGTCTATCTCTTCGAAGAAACGGTAGATGAGTCTGGCAAGGTTTTGGTTCTCTATGTTGTATTGGCGCAAGGTTTCCGCGAAATCGTTCAGGACTTTCTTATTGGAAGCTTGGTTCGTGAGGACTTCGACTTTGAGATTGGTTATCTCTTCCATAAGACTACATTGGATAGTCTTAATGGTGGTTGTCAGATGAGCGTTCAATTGGGCAATTTGAATTTGAACTGGGCGCTTGTCTGGCAACCTTGAAAGGACATCTGCCATTGAGTTTGGCTTCGGTGCTTGTTCGGACATCGAAAAAATGAAGTGGTTTGAGAATGACGGTTTTACTTCAAAAAGCTTGTTATGACGGTTAAGTCATACAACAAGTTTAAAATAATATCTTGTTCTTCTTCTGAACGTTTGTTGTCTCTTCCGATAAAAGTTTCGAACATGAGAACCAAAAAACGTTTTTTGAGATTGCGGAAGAGTTCAGGCAAACGTTCATATTCTGGATATGTTGGGAGCAGTTCGAAACATCTGAGCTGACTTTCGGACAAAATTGGGACAATGTCAACAAATTCATCTTTGGTCGGATTGCTTGAAGGTAAGTCCCTTACATGTAAGTAGCTCTGGTAAAGTCTTCTCATTTCTGCTAACTTTTGGAGTATAGCTTCGTAGTTTAGAAGTTTTAATTTTAATTGTCTTATTCCACTCTTGACATCTAAACGGTAACTATCCATGAGGTCAAGAGTAGCTTTGGTAGCTTTAAGTGGAGCTATCTGTTCCTTGACTTCTGCAATTTTGGTTGCAATTGTGATTTGAGCTCCTTCAAGTTCGCCGTCTATGTCGTTCTCAACACCTTCAACCATAGCTTGAAACTCTTCATCGGTCCATTGAGTTTGGTGTGGGACGAATTTAACTTGCTTCATTCAAAAAATGAAAAAAAATGTTTTTACTCTAAACGTGCCATATAGATGTTTGCTGAACTGGTTGGATGTCGCCTTCTGAGGTTATGTAGAACGGTTGACCAGAGAAGTGAAGGAGAGACTGAATTGCCAATTTCATATGGGGTAGGGGGTTCTCCTTGTTTGGTATTTTTATCCAAGGACGTTTGTTTAGGAACTTAACAAGAGCTTCTCTTTTGGCGTCCTTTATGCCATCGTAGGCTGTCCCGTCTGGTATTTGAATTGGAATTCCAGTCGAAGTCTCGAGCTGAAGTGTAGACCTTCCAGAAATAGAGATGAACTTGACCTTGGGCTTCATTACCTTGCGCAAGTAGTCTTTTAAGCAGTCGTTAATTTCAATTAGGTAAATTGCCTCGTCAAGTCTTTCTTGCATTCCAAGTTCTTCCATCCGACAGGAAAATGTTTTCCCGACAACTGGAAAAAATTTTCCTGTTGTTCGTCCGTAAACCATTCAAATTTTCGAAAATTGAGAACTTTTTGGTCGAACTTCAGAAAAAGTTTTTCCTTCCGACAGAAAAAGTTTTTCCTTCTGACAGGACACAAACAGATGACTGACGTCCCACCAACCGAGTCCATTCCCAAACCAGAAGAACCTAAAGCACCAGCCCCTGCACCTCAGTTCCAGCAAGTACCTCCGTATTACTACCAATTTCCACCTCAAGGTTACTACCCACCACAAGGCTTCCCGAACTACCCTCCTCAACCTATGCCTTACTTCCCCAACCCTTGGATGTTCCAGCAAGCTCCACCCCAGCAATTCCAATCTCAATCCCAATCGAAGAGAGACCAAGACTTCGAAGAAGGTCTGAACCGCTTACGCAAAGAGTATGCTACAGCTCCAATGGAAGACGACAGGCTTTCAGTCTCTTCCCTCAAATCGACCGATTCGACTCGTACCACAGATTCGGTCAAAGACAGAGACGACTACCTCAAGCAGTCTGAGAGACTCTTCATCCTACAACCATTTACAGTTGGAGCTCTCAAGAACATGCGCAATTACGAAGGTCAGACACCAGCTGGAGACCGCAAAACAGACGTACTCGCAAGAGCCGTCCAACTGGTCAAGACAAAGACTGAGATAATCGACTTCATTCTTGCAGCTTGCCCATACAAGTAAAAAAATAAACAATTACGAGTTAAACTTTTTATTCTTTCTTTTCTGAGTTGTTTAGAGCTGGTTTCTCTTGTAGGAACCTTTCGTACTCTTCCATGGTCATGTAATTGCGAATTTTGTACGCAATTCCAGGTTCGTTGTTTTTGAACCTTACGTATGTAACGCTTCCATCCTCCTCAGGGAAGTAAGCTGCTAACATCTGACCAAGTTTTCTCGGTGACTCGGAGCTCATAAAAATGTCACTTTTTAAACGTTAAGTTTTTAGTCTTATTTTACCCTTTGTTTACCCTTTGTTTGTCAAGGTAGTATTGGAGTGCAATTTCTCCAAATTCTCTGTGTCGGAGTTCTTCAGCATTTTCCAAGGTGTACCTGGAGAACTCAAAGAAGTTGTCAAGAACATACTGCCATGCTGCTCTTCTGAGTTCGTCGGTATTTTGGAAGTGTTGCACCTTCGAGTCTTCTGACATGAAAAAAATGACACTTTTTCATTATATAACTGTTATTTTTTGACGAAGAGAACTTTTGCACTTCGTAAAAAAATCCCTGAAATCGTGAAAAATTGCGAGTAGGTAAAAAACCCCAGTCGCCAAAACTCATGAAAATCGTGAAGAACAGCGACCCCGACTTTTACAGGGGTCGCCTAAAACACATGAAAATCGTGAAAAAATGCTACCCCGACTTTTTCCGGTCTTGCCTAAAACTCATGAAAATCGTAAAAAAACTCTATGAAATCATATCTTTTATACAAGATAGAAAAAATAAAATTAACGCTAGTTTTTTTAAAATATTTTTTTTTATTTTGTATGTAAGAACAGGAAATGACAAACACTGAGTTTGAAACAGTTAAAAAGATAGACAATGACACCAAAGTGGTTAGAATAGGTGATTTAAACGTAAGATACTCAAAGAAATACAACAAATATTCTTTGTCAGACATTATATCACCATTTGGAAAGAAAACATGGCATTGGGTTGGAATTGCTTCAACTCAGAAAATTTTGACAAGAAATCCTGAGCTTATGATATCGGTAAGATTCTGTGGAACTACAGCATATCTCATTGACAAAAGTCTTATACCGATAGTTTTGTTATGGTTAGACCCAGTTGTTGGATATAATTTCATAACATATGGTTCATTCGATACGGAACGTTGCAGTGAAGGCTTACTTTACATCGTTCAGAAACCGAAGGACTTCAATACAAAGAGATATAAGATAGGAAGAACATATAATATAACTCAAAGATATGACAGTATAGTCAATAGAGTCAAGGTTGTGTTTGTGAATGATATGAGAGCTGCTGAAACAGAACTACTTGAAAAGTTTGAGAAAATGTATGGTGCTCCCATAAAAGGTAAAGAAACGTTTGAAGTAGATGAGATAGATAAAGCTATAAAATTATTTGACGAAGTTGCTGAAAAATACATGTAAAGCGTTTATTTTTGGTCTTTTGTGAAAGTCAGATGGCTCAGGTAGCTCTATAAGGTAAATTGTCTTGTCAAATCCTTCTGGCATTCCGAGTCCTTCCTTCCTACAGGAAAAAATTTTCCTTCCTACAGGAAAAGTTTTTCCTTCCAACAGGAAAAAATTTTCCTTCCTACAGGAAAAAATTTTCCTTCCTACAGGAAAAAATTTTCCAGTTGTCCGTCCGTAAACCATTCAAATTTTCGAAAATTGAGAACTTTTTGGCCGACCTTCAGGAAAAATTTTTCTTTCCGACAGGAAAAATTTTTCTTTCCGACAGGAAAAGTTTTTCTTTCCGACAGGAAAAGTTTTTCTTTCCGACAGGAAAAGTCCTTCCTTCCGACAGGAAAAGTCCTTCCATCCGACAGGACACAAACGAATGTCCGACGTACCACCAACCGAGTCCATTCCAAAGCCAGAAGAACCGACAGCCCCAGCACCACAACAGACTAAGACTCAAACACTTACATTTTTACGCTTGACTTTTTACAATTTGAACTTTGTTCGCGTAGATGTGAATTCTGAAAGAAGTATGAGGGTCTTGTATGACTTTGTACTTCTCCCATAGTTCATGTCTGTCAAACTTACCTGCCATGGACTCTTTCATAAGTTCCATGAAATCGTCTTCGGACAATCCGGGGAAAAGTATGATATCAGTAAGTATTCTCTTTAACATCCTTACTTAAACTCTTGCTGTCTGTACACAAATGACAACTGAAATGTTAAAGTGTCTGAGCTTCTTAAGAATTCGACACATGTCTTGTTCTCTGTTCTTTAACAAAGGATGAGAAGCAAAGTCATCTAAGATAAGAAGACACCTCTGTGAGGGTAAGTCTTCCAATCGTAAGATTGCAATTTCTTCGAAAGGTACTCAATCTCTTTCTGTTTGTTTCTGAAGTGTTTTTCTCTAATATTCTCTGCATTTCCTCATTTGGGTCTTTAAACTTAGAATTGACATACTCATTTATAGCATTGTACTTCAAAACTCTTCTTTTGGTACTTCTTATCCAATCTAACAACCCAGAGTCTTTTATACATACTAACTTAGACTTCTTTATAATATCTTTGAACGAATTGACGGTTTGGTCAAATTGACCAGAAGTACTACAAATGACTACTAACTCATAGAATGGGTTCTTCTCATCTAGTTCTTGTTGTTGTGCAGCCATTTTAAGATAAGTGAAAGTCTTACCGACCAGGTGGTGCGATTAGACCTGTTTACCATTCTGAGCAAATAGGAACTTGTCATGTATGGGTTTTATCTGAGCATTTTCCAACTTCCTCTTGTTCTTGTTTAAAACATTCTCAATTTCTTGTCAATGTCAGCAAACTTTTTTCTAACATATTTTTAGAAAAATTAAAATTTTTATCTTTTAGGAAATGTCTAGCGATTTCGCTATCTATATTCGAGACAAGCTTTTCGACAGCAAAACATCTGTCGACCATAAAATCTTACATAGTGTAAACAAGAAAGGTGAATTTGTTCTAAAGTTCTGTTTCTGGGAATATGACAAGAACCATAAAACCTTAAGCAGAGAAGTCTTAAAATTTGTCAATGACAGACTTGTTGACAGAGATGACGCCTCTTGGAGAGATGAAGTCCAACAAAACTTCTTAGAATGCAAAGAAGACACATGCGCTGTTCTTGAAAATGAAATAGAAAACAGAATAGAAGAGCTATTAAATGACAAAGCACTTTTACAAAAATATGGTTCTGAGAAGTTTGACATAACTCCACCAGAGAAGAAGAAGAGAGAAAAGAAGAAAAGAAAGTAGAAGAAGAGAAGAAAGAACCAGAGCCAGAGAAAAAGAGAATTTGACATGTAAAAATAAAATTTTATTTTTAGAACATTTCTGGGTCAATGTCAATGTTCTCTTCCTCTTTAGGAGCAAACACTGGCTTAGACTCTAAAATCTTTTTACCCAATTTACCTTGAATTCAACTATCTTAGACTCATAATATTCATAGTCGTCTGCTTTCTTTGGTTCATAAGGTATAACAAGTTTGTATGCTTTGCCTTCTTTAAGGTTTGAAACCTTCTGTCAAAACTTTCTTTGACTGTTAACAAACCTTCTATGTCTAAGTCTTCAAATTTCGCACCATTTTTAGTCACAATAGCAAACTTAACTGGTTCGATGTTCCAAACTTTGTCAAATGTAGACTTTTCAAAATGGTAGAAGTAAACATTCAAATATGTGAATGGGTCTAGTTCTTCTTTAAGTCCTGACATGTACTTGTTTACTGAGATGAATTTCGTCATCTTTTCTATCGGATAAAAAAATATTTTTTTTAAAATTTACTCAGAAAAATTTTTCTTTGTATATACACCATTCTGAACATCTAAAAGACTTTTGACATTTGCCAAGAATGTTCGTTTAGACGCTGTCATATAACCATACTCTTGACAATACTGTTTATACGAATCGTACAATGACCTTTCATCTAAACACTCAAAGTCAGTTTCATCTATGAACAGTTCATATACACTCTTGTTTGCTTCTAACAATGTTTGTCTCTCTTCGGTATGTGGAATTTGTCTTGGATTGAACTTAGAAATATCTAATGTCATAAATATGAGAACAAGTGGTTGTAAAAGTCAGATGTCAAAGTTTCTGCTAAGTCGTCAAAATATTCTGTATCTTGCATATGAGAATCTGACGTTCTGACAACTACATATCTTCTGTCAGAACTTTCTAACTTCATCGGAACGGCGTTGTTTGAAACCATGACGAAGTTTGCAACATTTTCACAAACTCTTTGGTCTTTATATTTTCTTTCAACAACTCCAACTTTGTCTGTTATAAGACTCTTCAAAGCATCTGAGTTCAAAACTTTTGTTGTATCTATACTTTGAAGTTCGTTACATACTATAAGTTTCATATTCTCTATTGAAGAGTTAAATTTACCGCAGATGTTTTCTAAGTTTGTCATATTAGGGTTCGAATAGCCCTCTAACAGTTTGCATAAGATATCTGTAAAGAAAGTGTTCTTACCTGTTCCTTGTTTTCCAATTATGATGAGAGCAGTTTCATTTTTAGCACTTGGATGTTGTAAGATGTTTGCAAACCAACATAAGATATACTCATATACTCTTTCGTTTCCATTGCATATAATTTCTTTGACATGGTCTAACCAAGCTTCTATAACATTTTCTTTCCATTCTACTTGTTCGTATTTATATCCAGTGAAGATAGAATAGAAGTTTGGAGATGGTGTATAGAACTTTATACCACGAACTGAAAAATCTTCTAACTTTGACAATAAGATATCCCAAGCATCTAACATCTTCATACCAACTTGTACGACTTTTATTTTCTTAAGTTTCTGTTTACATTCTTGTTCTGAAACTATTGTCGCTTTAGGTTTGTTAAAGACTACATCCCATTCTTTCATGACATAACATTCTGGGGCAGAGTCGACATAAATGACTAAACGTTTTCAAATTCTCGACTGCTTTGTTATAGTCTCTAAATGGACACATATTTCTGAACGCTTGGAAGTCATAAAAATCTGAAACGTCTATTCTGTACATTTTTTATAAAAATAAAAAAATATTTTTTTTATTCTTGAGCTATTTGTTGTTGCATTTGTTCATTTGTTGCATTTGTTGTTCTTGAGCTATTTGTTGTTGAAGTTGTTCTTGTAGTACAATACTTTCACCAGTTGCATCTTCCAATTCGAAACTTTCTGCCGTCATTGACAAATACATAGGACATAAAAGTTTTACAGGAACAAAGTTTGCGTCAACTAAGGTTAAGTTTATGTTTGCTAAAGTGTTTGAGTTTACTAAAGCTGAAAACTCTGCATTCGAATGAACAATAGGCAAACCAGCAGAGAATGTGTTGTTTATACGCATAAGTATCTTTTGGTCATAGTAGTTTCTGTCGACATTCGAATAACACTTTGAACCTAAGTTTGAAACAATATATAAAATAGGTGTACTTAAAGTCAATGGAACAGACATTCCTTGTATGACACCTTTTCCTGTTATAGGAAACTGTTGGTAGTAAAAACCAGATATAAGTTTTGTATTATAGCTCATATCGTTTATACTAAACTCAGTCGGACATCCAAACATAATGAAACCTGCTCTAGTTGCAGCACATGTTACATCCGTCCTTAAAGTATTAAATAAGTCACAAAACCTGTTGGTGGTATATCTGAGTAAGTATCTTCAAAGGAGTATTTTTTACCATTCACAACAATAAAATCTTCTGGTGTCAAAAGAGCAAAACAGGCTTTAGTCGTCATCGTGTTTAAGGTCAGTTTACAATACGTCCTTGAGGACTTTGTAAGTTTGTTGTTATAGAATTATATGACTCAGGGTTTTTAGTCGTAATAGTATAAACCACTATGTCTTCTGCCATTTACATATATTTAAAAGTTTTTCTGAAAGTGGAGAAGAACTTCATCTAAACTTTCACATGGCGTTTCTTGAAGTTCTCTGTCTAAGAAGTTCAAATATTTTGTAAAGACATAGAACTTTCCTTTGTCTACACGAACAAACAAAACAGGGTCTTTCATATCGTTCAAAAGTGTGTAAAGTCCTTTACATGAAATAAAGTCTATATTATTTTTCTTCAAACATCTTTCAAGAAGTTTTGACATTTTTACTTAGCAACTAAATTTTAATGAAATGTTGTGGTCGTCAAATATTTTTATAACGTCTGGGAAACTATATTTTAAGTTCAACGTTTCACCTCCTTTCATAACGTATATCTTGTCAATGACATTATATGAAACACCACAGCAAGCAATGTCGGGTTCTATTTCTTTGATGTTTATATCGTCTGCCTCTGTCAAAAGTTTCAATAGTTCTTTCAAAATTTCATGAGGTGCAATGACATATGAGTTCACTTTTACAGGGTTGTGTTCGACCAAGTTTAACATTAGACCCAAAGCTTGACAAATCTTCTCCTGAGTTTTAAGTTTGTCTTTAAGTTGTTGGTAGTCGTTTCGAATATCTGCAACAGAACTTAAGTCTCTGCTAACTTCAGGGTATGTTGGTTGTTCTTTTACAGGAACTATTGTTATACCATCTTCGTCTTCGTATGGTTTCCCCACTTCAACATCTCTGTCTTTGACATTGACAAACAACACTTTGACTGTTTGTTTGAGTTGGTGAATTTAACTTCACATCTGCCATCGCCATTAAACCTTTTGAAACACTTACGCTTCTATTTTTCGGAAATGACATTTTACTTAGAATAAAAAGATGGACGTATTTGAGTATCTCTTCGAATTGAAGCAAAACAAAGTTTACACACACAAACAATACAAGTTCATTGACAGAGTAGTTCTTTACACAAACAATGGAAAATGTTATAGAATAGCAGTCTTTGCTGAACCAAAATATTTTCATAAAGCAAAGAAAGTTGGTATAACTGAAATGGTGAAAGTTCTTGACGTTGACAAAAATATAACAACAAAACTGACCGATATTTCTAAAGGAAAGTTTTTAATACAATACTATGTCAAAACTGGCGTACTGTCAATATTTGACGGAGAGAAGTCAGTTCAAGAACAACTTACTGACCTGCTGCCAAAATCTGCTCGATGGAAGCTGTCGTTATACCAATCTGAGGAGCCCCAGCAGGTTTCATCGAACGAATCTTCAAAAGAGCATCTTCCGTGAAAAGTGCTATTGGTTTTGTAAACTTCTTTGCTTTCAATTCATTTAGACCGTCTCTGTCACCAGTATATTGTATTTGAACTGTACCAACAGTTGAAATACCACCCATAAAGTCTTCTGAGTCAGCAAATGGAATGCCAAGCCAAAAGTTTGAACGGTCTCCATTTGTATATTGAGTTTTTTGACCTCCTGAATGAGTCCATACTTTCACATATGGCATAATAGAACTTTGCATTTCAGGGTTAATGGTTGTTGTGAAGTTGTTGTTAAAGTTCATAGCATCTAATGTCAAGTTGTATGACCTCATATCTTCAACTGTAGAATATTCTTCTCTTGGATAATATTTGCCATCTATGTTTATATGATATTTAATACCGGGGTTGTAGAAACAAGAATAGTCATTTATAGTTCGTCTGAACAGTACAAACATAGTATCTGCATGTTTCATTGCAGTTGTTAAGGCAATATCTGTTCTTGCACCTGGGTCAGCACTTTGGTTTCCAACTTCACCTGCAAAGTCTTTGACAGATATTTGGTGTATAGGGAACATAAGTGGAACTGCAATATATTTGGCAGCTAAAGCATTTGAAATATCTGGGTCCAACATATAGACTGCAAGTCTGCTTTCTATTCTCTTGCATTCAACTTTTCGCATGTGAACTTAACTGGGTCCCAAGCAGTTCCAGCAGCATTGAAATAATAGTTTACTTCAGTGTTGAGGTTTGAGAAACCAAAGTCTAAGTCAACTTTGTCTTTGCAAAAGTCACAGAACTTGGCTCCACCAGTTCCAGCTACAGTAAGAGTGAATGGGTCTTGCGTTGGTGCAATGACTAAGTTATTTTTGCTTGGAGTAAGTTCGATAGAAATTTTTCCTGCCCAGTTTGGCAAGTATCTTAAAAAACCTGAAGATGAGGAAAGATGACAAAGGAACTCTAAGTTTCAATTTTACTTTGGTTACTGCTGCTGCAGTTTGTCCAGAAAGGTCAACATAAACTCCTGGAACGTTAGGGTCAAGTCTTCTTATTTTCTCAATAGTTGCATACTGGTCTGTTTGTTCTCTAGCTTGTGGTTGTACTGAGTTTCTCAAAGCGAACCATTCATAGTTTGCCCATGTTACTGTTTGAACTAAGTCAGAGTTAGAATATATCTTATATCCCATGAAAACTTCTGGAGCATATTGGTATCCGACATAGAAAATTCCATTGCAACCTTTCTTGTCAGACAACTTGGCAGAAGGTTTTATTTCAATGTCTTGTTCCACGTATAAGAAAGAGTTGTCAATAGAAATTATATGAACCTGTCGCAAGCAATATCTACTGTTGTTGAAGAACCTTCTCCAAACTCACCTACGTTTCCATAAGAAAACAGCAGTTGTATATTCGTAAGTTCCAGGAACTATTTCTGACCTTCTAATGGCATTGTCGCATTCGTTATACCATTCGGAAACATTTCCATTCATGGCATCCAAAACTGTTGCGTTATATTCTGAGCGGCGTACATTTCATATGGGTAAAAATATAGAATAGTTGGGTTTATGTGTCATAATAGAACCCACGTGGACCAAGCTTTACTTTCTTCCTGACTGAGTTTTTAACTCTTCTTTTTCCTTCATTGCCACTACTTTCACTAGATGAAGTTACTTCTTCACTACTTTCACTTTGTTCTACTCTTCTCTTCTTCTTTGGTGTCGCTTTTGGTAACTTGCCCTCTGCTTCAAGTTGTTGCATCTTTGCCTCATGTTCACCTAGTATGTTGTAAATTTCCCATGTCCTTTTTGCCTTTGGGCTCTGGTCGCCCATCTCAGGTAACCTATATCCTAGAAAGAGTTTGTCATAGTTTGTATTTGAGTCTTCGCGTATTGTTTGCATGACTCTGTCCTGAGTTTCCGGTTCAAGCTCTTCAAACAGTGCCTGTCCATATGGAATAAGCTCGTTTCCAAATATATGTTTTGTAGCCATTCTGGTTTTCTTTCCATGTTACCAACTATATCTTTTGTGAATGGGAAAGCTTTTACCCAATCTTTCAGTCTTGCGTCGTTTATTTCTGTAGTTGGTTTTATTTTGTCAAGGAACATGTTTTTCAATACTAACATTTCATTTGGTACTGTCCATTTGAGTTTTCTTAAATATTCATCCCTTCTCAGGTCATTGTCTGCAAAGTAAGTTTTTATGACATTTTGTAAACTTTCGTTTGCAAGGTCATGTACAATAGGTTCTCTTCCTTCTCCCTCCCTAACTTTCTTTCTAAACTCTTCACCAAATATACCATCTCTATGGTTCTGTGTAGTTCTTTGAGATAAATGTTCTAGAACGTCAGGTGTTATATTTCCATCAGCCATGTTCATTTCATACTGGTCCAAAATATCTGCATGTTTCATATCTTTCAATGGCATTAAAGCCGCGCTTAAAATACCAGCTATATCTGGTTCACCATTGACTTCCATTGCGTCTACAACTTCTTGGAATTGTGGTTGTAAGTTTATGAACCACCTATCCGAGTTAGCTTTATGACCCCATCTCATTGTAGTTCCATCGTCTGCAGAAACAAAAGTAGGTTTGTTTCCATCTTGGCTAGGTTCTGAATGAACTTTAAACAATGTTTCATTTCTATATGTTTTCTTGAAATTTAACCTTTTATTTTCACCGAGTTCATCAAAGATTGAACGTTAAATGCTCGTAAGTAAAAAGGGTTGTTGTATTTGTGTACATTTTCTTTCAGTGCTTCCATTCTATGCTGAATATTTTCATCTGGTGTTGGAGTCTTTTGTATGTCGGCAAACATTTTTCGATATTCTTCTACTATGTCAGCCGAATTTTTTTTAGACTCTTGGAAATATTCCATATTCTCCGCATACTCTTGTTGAGGGTCAAGATTTTTCGGCTGTTCCAAATCTTCATCTAGTTCTGTGAAGTTAGTTTCCAAAGGAGTGACTTGTTCGTTTCCTTCAGGCTCTTCTAGCTGTTGTTGCTGAACTATTTCTTCCATGTCTGGTTGTATCTGAACTAGTTCTTCCTGTGGAGTTTCTTGTACCTCATCTGCTGGCATTTCATATATTCCGAGACCGTTTTTAACAACTTCCCTTTCTAAGTCATCCGGACTCATAAACCTTTCTTCTTTCGTTCCGTCTCTATTTTTTACGCGTTTCATGACGGGAGTTGAATTGTCATTTAGCTCTGACATCAAATATCTCGGAGTAAATTCAGTCATGTCATTTGGATGATATGCTATTAAATCATATCCCTTAGCGAGCTTGTATTTTCCAGGTTTGAAATTATATCCCATTTGGTGCTGAACCATAAAGCTAAATAGGTTCGGGTCAGTATTTCCATCCTTGAACTTTCTAATAGCTTCTTTATATCTGTCACTAAAGTCAATACTATCTGGGTAACCATAGTCTTCTTTAAGCATTTTTAAGAATTCTTGGTTTCCTTGTTCTCTACTTCTTTTATGTCCTTGCTCTGGTTGTGGAGGTGGTTGTTGTGCAGGGTTTTGAACTGTTGGTTGTTGTGCAGGGTTTTGAACTGTTGGTTGTTGTGCAGGGTTTTGAACTGTTGGTTGCTGTGCTGGTTGTTGTTGTTGTTGTGTTGGTTTTGGTGCATGCCTGTGTCTGTGTCCATGTGACGATGTAAATGTGTTAGGTAGTCCTGGTGCAGGTGCTTCTCTTGGAGGGTTTGGTGGTATATAAGTTCCACTAGCTAGTATATAAGTTCCACCAGCTGGTATATAAGTTCCACCAGCTGGCACATATGTTCCATCTGCAGCGTAATGTCCTACCTGACTTTTCGTTTTTAAGAAAGCATTTACTAGGTCTGTTTTGGTCTGTTGTAACTCTTTTTCTTGACTTTTCACAACAGTTGCTCTAACGGCGTCATAGGCACTTTGAACTGCCTGTCTCGTTGCTGCATCTGTTATTTTCGTCATATTTTGTGCTACTTCTCTTAACTCTTTGTCGAAACCTTCAGACTTCAGTTTCTTTCCAGATGAGAAGTCGTTCACTTGTTTCACCTTACTATGAAGATCTTCGAAGGCGTTCTTAAAGTCAGCATTTGTTAAAGCTTCATTTGAACTGTCTTCATCCGCTTGTATTTTTGTCCTTATTGACCCTATAAGCTGGGCTGCTTTAGCGTTGGCTTGGGCATCTAACCAGTCATTGTTAGCTTTTATATATTCTGCGCTTTTCATTGCCTTTTGCATGGCTGCGTCGTTATTTTTACTTTCTTGTGCTAAGTTTTCATACTGTACGGTTTGGTTTTGCAACTGTAAAAGTTTTTCTGCCTTTACATTTGCTTCAACTTCTTTTTTATACTCATCGCTATCCATATATGTCTTCAGGGCTTTTTGTTTTATCTCTTCATCTTTCAGTACTTTATATTGAGTAGTATGGTTTTTCAAATTTATGACATCTTGTTCCATTTTTGCTACTTCTGCTGCTTTTTCTGACACTTTTTTCGCATATTCCTCTGTACTTAGTTCTTTCAGTTGTTCTTCTTTCTTCTTTTTCTCTACGTTTAACTCATTGAGTTTCTTTGTGTGTCTGTCATATTCTAGTTTCTTTTCGTTTTCACTTATTTGCTTCTGTATGTCTATGTTTGACTTTTTGACATCTGATATTTGATTTTTGAGTGAACTCAAATTCATTTGACTTTGAGGGTTATATGCTGTTCCGTCTGCAGCTCCACCATAGCCTGCCATTTTCGCTAAAAGTGCCGCTCTTAAACCTCCACTCTGTGCACCAATGACTCGGTTTAAAAGCATAGGATTGCTTGACATTTGTTGCAACATAGTGGGGTCATTCAGCATTTGTTGTTGCAACTGTTGTTGTGGTGTTAGTCTTACTATTGGATGTTTCAATGCTCTCTTCCTCTTACGTATATTCTTACGTAGCTTACGTGGCATTTTAAGTGAAGTTAAAAAGCGGTTTTATACTAAACATCTTCGGGGCTAGAGGGCGCAACGCGCCTGGAAGCCCCAATACCTTTTTTTTTGTTGTTGTAGATTTAACTCTTTGAGTTATGTGAATGAAGAAATTCGATTAATTCTGCATTATTAATAGAAATTGCACAATCAAGAAGTGTTTCTCCATTGTTATTTGTTTCATTAATATTTGCACCGTGTGAAATAAGAAACTCGATCATATCTAATTCACTAAAATATAGTGCTTGAAAAATGGGTGTGTTTCCAAATAGATCTTTTGCATTAATGTTGGCTCCATGTGAAAGGAGAAGTTCGACTATTTCTATAGATTTGTTATGAACTGCAAAAAAGAGAGGTGTTTGCCCGTTAATATTTTTTTTCATCGATACTTGCACCGTGGGAGAGAAGAAGTTCAACAATTTTTTTGTGTTCAGAGTTTGTTGCAAGATGAAGAGCTGTTAGTTCATCGCAATTTTTTTCATTAATATTTGCCCCATGCAAAAGAAAAAGTTCAACTATTTCTTTATTTCCGCGTATCGAGGCAAAATGAAGAGCTGTATTTTCATCATTCATTTTTTCATTGGCATTTGCACCATGTGAAAGAAGAAGTTCAGTTATTTCTTTATCATCATTGAACAAAGAATAGAAAAGAGCTGTACATTCCTCATTAATTATTTCATTGGGATTTGCACCATGTGAAAGAAGAAGTTTAATTATTTCTTTACAATTATAAATCATGGCATAACCAAAAGGAGTTTTTTCATCAAAATCTTTTTCATTGATATTTGCGCCATGTGAAAGAAGAAGTTCAGATATTTCTATACAATTATTAATTGCTGCAAAATGAAGAGCTGTTTTGTTGTCATAACATTTTCCATTGACATTTGCACCATGTGAAAGAAGTAATTCGGCTGCCTTTTTATTATTTCTTAATGATACCTGATGAAAAGCTGTTATGCCATTTTTATCTTTTCCATTGATGTCTGCACCAAGCGAAATGAATAATTCGAAAAGAGATGGAATATTAAACATCGGAGAATAAATAAAGCATTTGTCAACATCATTAGATTGGTCGAAATAAACTAAAAATGCTTCAAGATTATTATATTCTCCACAATAATCTAAATCAATCTCTATATCATACTCATTCATCAAGAATGTAACAAAAATACAACTTGGCTCCATAATAATCCTGTCATGGTGGCTGTTTGTATCCCCTAGTATTTTCCTCTTGAATCTCTTTTTCTGTCGAAATTAAATTCAAATCTCAGAAGTAGAAGTGAATAATCGACTTATTACTGCTATTATACGAATAAATAAATTCATTATATTATTTTTATTAGTTAGTATACAAGTCATGGGTACGGCGGCACTGCGTTCCACCTTACCCAATACTTGTGAATTTGACACTTTACAAAGCCGCCAACCACTTCACTAACGAACTCACTAATGTAAAAAATAAACGTTCTCACTATCGTTCTCACTAACGACTTCACTAATGTTCTCATAAATTTTCCTCAATATCTTCATCATCAGTGTTAACCCTATTGTAGTCATACTTGAAGCCATAAACTTTCTCTAACTTCTTAACGTACAATTTACATAACTTACCTTCGTCATCGTATGGTTTAATGATATAACTATTTCTATCTTTATACACAGTCAATGAAAAGTCAACTGGTCTCGGATGTATTTGAAAGAACATGTTATGCTCAGGAAGGAAGAATAAATGTTTAAATGTATGTTTGTTATACTGTGGAATTCGAATGAGTTGCTTTTGTTCTGTCATTTACATCCAAATAAAAATTTTCAGTAAAATAAAAAATAAACTTAAAAATTAATGATATCACCACCCCACACGTATGAAAACATAGCGCAAAAATAAATTTAGGTGAAGTGGTGAGATCTCACCTCTTTTTTCACCTGTTTTTTCACCCTGTTGAATTCATTGCTTTATAACTCTCTTCCTTTCTCCAACTCTTCTAACTTCTTCTTAAGTTCAGCAATGTTGTCCTCATGAAGTTTAATCTTCTAATTCCTTCTCTATCTAATGGTTGCTTTATCTTTCTAAACTGAACTCTACCATCCTTCATAGTATGAATGTAAAAACCTTCTGGAATAGTTCCTGATTTAATGTATTCTACCAAAAACTTTTGTTTCATTGCTTCAGTGACTTTATTTGTCATTTCAATCAAATAAAAATTTTAATATTAAATAAAAATAACGTTATTTTTTCAGTAAGGAAACGCAGGAGTTTTACGATTTATTTGAGGAGTAGGTTCTGGTTTAAATGTTGGAGTCGGTTTAGGAGTTGACTTTTGAACAGGAGTTTGTACTTCCATAGGTTCAGGAGTCATTGAAGGTTTTGCTTGTGAAGGCGTGGTTTTGGCGAAGGGTTGGAGTTTGTTTAACTTCAGCTACTTCAGTATTATTTACAACATTTGCTTTATTTCTTTTCAACATCATAACTGCTCCTGCTGTAGCTAGCAAACCTAGTGGGAGACCATATCTTATATAAGGACTTGACCAAATGCTATTTTTGACAGGAGCTGGTGGAACACCTAACCTTGGTGAGACTGCTCTTTGCCATTGTGCAGCTCGTAAGAAATATTCAATAGGTGCTCCATAATCGTTTGGTAAAGTTTGTTTCATAGATGGTGAAGGTTCACGAGAGCTTGATGAAGAACTCATTTATAAGCTTTAAAAATAAACGTTCATCCTTTATTCCTCACTGTCGTCCGTAGCTAAGTTATAGTCATCTAATCTTATTATGGGGATGCCTGACGCACCTGAATGGCAAAGCAACAATCCCTCATAAATCCAATAAGTGGCTTTGGTACATTTTCAGTTGCTAGTTCAATAGGTCCTTTAACAGACAATTTGTATGTTATTGGAGCAGTAGATGTTTGACCTTGCTGGAAGCAAAAGTCCACTTCTGTTGGAAAACCACATAAGAAATGTGTGTTGTCATAGCTATCCCATTTATGTTCCACACTACCATCATCCACCAATGACCTCATAACATCTTCATTAAATCCTATCATATCATTGTTTGTATTGCAGGCGTTCGCAACCATTTCATAAAATACAGGTCCATATGATTTTTCAGGTTCTGCAGGCATATTTCCATAAGCTCCCATGGAAAGCTGAAGATATTTAAACTTAGGGTTCTCAAAATTAACATAATAGTTGTCTTTCTTTCTAAATAGTGCCCAAATACTTTTAACATTAATAGGCGTATAAGCTGCTGTAAATGTTGCACTTGAACTATCTGTATTCTTTGAGAATGAACCGTCCATAGGAATCCAATCCATAACTTTAACAGGAAAACATAAAGCCTCGTTTGTATAATGTTCTACAAGTTCTGTATAAATGTTAGGGTCTAAAGAGAATGACTTTGGATGAATGAAACATTCATTAAAATCCATCTTTGTTCGAAATAGTTGCTGGGTTACAGTTGTAATAGTAACTGTTCCACTAGCTTCTACTGCCTTCGTTATCATAGTGAATGGTTCATTCCATGGAACAAATTTATTTGTCGGTGGATTTGAATCTGAAGCAAATGCAACTTTAAGAGTTGGATTGAAAGCAATGATATCATTTACAGATATAGATGTGCATTGTAAGGCGTCGCTACTGAACTTTACTTTAAGCTGAATGTTTCCTGCAAAAGCTGGAATAAATCGAATAGCTTCTAATGGAAGGAATCTTCTAACAGGAATTCTTAAACGAAGCTTAAAATCAAATGATTTTCCTGCTGTAATTGGACCACTAACAATTTGTCCTGTTCTGCATGTTCCCGAATGACTCCATACATCTTCATGTCGAGTCTTTGAGAAAACATCTACTTTCTTTATTTGTTCGGTAGTTTGTGAGTTTGAAGTTATATATGCTTCTTCTCTTGCGTTGTCTTGAGAATATACGATACGACCATTTGCAAGGATTTGATATCCAGCAACTGCATAGAAAGCGTCATCGAAACCAATCCAAAATCCTGGTGGGTTTGTTTTATTGGAACCTGAACCAATTTCTTTATCTACAATAAATTGACCTTCCATTTTATACGTAATGAATGTATTGTAAAGGTCCAACATATTTTCACCAGGAGGTGAGAGATTGAATGTTACCCATGTGTTATCTTTAGCAGTTCCAGGTTGTGATGGAATCTTTGCGTCAGAATATTTTCTATTAGTGTCACCAATTTGAACTGCATTGTCTATGATATCGAAATATGAGCGAATCTGATGAATATGCTCTGCTGGAGTAAATTCGTTTACTGTTCGTTCTGCATGTATTTACTTCAGATAAAAATATCTATTTACTTCATTATTCTCACTCTTCTTCTTGGCATTCGTGGTGGAAGTTGTTTCTTGACATTTTCAATGAACTGTACATTCTCTTTTGTCTCAACTTCTTTCACTGGCGGGTCAGGTTCTTTGACTCGGTTTGTTTTTCAATGAAATTCACGAACTTTGCAATAAGCTCTTGGTTCGTTATTGAAAGTACATCTGGCTTCTTTTCTTCTGGTTCTATTGACTTTTCAGTTTGAATAGAAGGTTTTATATGGGCTTCGTGGACTTCACCCTTGCCATACACCTTAATGTTGTCGCTTTCTGCATTCGCTAATGGAACCTTTCTTTTTCTTACGTATATTTTACCATCTTTACTCTGACTTACGTAATAGAAAGGATGTTGTATTCCTCTTGCGTCATTTAATATAATAGACTCTCGCTCTGATTTTGACAAGCTCATTTTACATCGGTTAAAGTTTTAATTTTGTTTTTTATCTGCAGTCAAATGACTCAGACAAGCCCTACGGACAAGACCCAAGGGGTCATAGATGTTGAAGCATTGAAGAAAGAAATTCGTGAGCAAATTTTATCCGAACTGAAGGAACAAAAACAAGAACAAAAGCCAGAGAGACCAAAGAGAAAACTTAGTGAAAAACAACTTGCTGCATTAGCTGCTGGAAGACAAAAGAACCCACTGCTGGCGAAAAAGCTAGAGAAGAAGCTGAAGCAAAAGCTAAAGAAGCTGAAGCAAAGAAAGAGTAAATGGTTTATTTTTATCCGAATTAAATGTATAGACAAATACCTTTATCTGTTGCGTTCAGTAGTGAAAACCCTGACGTCAAAATAAAGGGGAACAGAGTAACGTTTAAGTTTCCAACAGACTGGATTGTGAACATAAATGAAGAGAAGTACATTGGCATAACATCTATGTATATAACACGTGCTTTCAGAAAGGTTGACTTTATACTTCAAGTCGAGATAGAAAATGACGAACAGTCTTTAAGCGCCCAAAACATTCACATATACAAATACTTTAAAGACGATACAACATTGCAACAATGTATGATTTCATTTAATGAGATGTTCGAGAAAAAGTTCAACATTGAAGTACAAACTTTACAGCCTTTACGTGAGTTTCTTGCACAACTGAAAGAAGAAGGTAGTCAGCCACAACTTATAGACTTTCATTATGAATTTAATGAAAATGAAGATGGAACACATGACTGTCAGTTTGTTGTATTCTCACCATTCAATGAAGTCGCTAAAGAGAAAGAAAATCCATTACGTATAAGATTTCAAATCTCTGAACCAAGTGATGATTTCAAGAATGTTTTCAATTATGATGCAATGCTTCCGAGGAAAAATGAATTTTCAAAGATTGTAACACCTGGCATTTGGGATAGAAAGCAAGCTATATTATATTCAAACTTAAGTAAGGGAGTTGAAAATGAGTTCATTGGTCATACAAGAACTTCACCACTTCCTAACCCTAAATACTATAAATTAACTGGCTTCAATCGTGAGTTTTGGATAGACATGTTCTCCACTCATGACCATAACTGCCCAGTGTTCTTACCTCCAGACCATAAGGACTGTCTCTACATTGAAGCACAACTCTTAAACTCTACCATCGCAGTATTGTAAATGACCACATGGGCTTCGCCCTTGCCGCTAGCGGCTTATTTTTATCATGAATGGTCTCACTGCTGACAAAAATAAATGACCTCATTATTTTTCTCATTCATGACCTCAGAACTTAAGCTTTCTTATGAATGAAGTCTTAGTCTGAATAGAAAAGTTAAACTTTTCAGCAAAGCAAGGTTGACACGACTTACATAAGTCGAATGCAATCTCTTGACCGTCATAAAGTGCTTTATATAACTTCATAACACTGAACTCAGAGTCTTTGTCAAATTTTCCTTGCGGAACCATTAAACCTTTATCTTCATCATAGAAACACTGAACAGAGTCAGGAAACATTTCATTAGCGGTTAAAGCAATAACATCTTGCTTCACGCCTTTCATTCTGCAGTGAAATGCAACTTCATTTAAATCATTCGTGAGTAAGTCTATGTAAGTCTTCTTTCCACAAAATATTGACTTGTATGCTAAACTTTGTTTATCTTTTGTGATTTCTGCAAAGTCGCTATGAAATTGACCAAGGTTTTTACCAATGAGAACTCTTCCATAACGTTTCTCAAACTCTTCAGCTAAACGAGGGATATCTTCATTGTAGAGATGCATACTGTCCGTATCGCTATAAAAGATGTCCATTCCTAAGTCCTCAGCAGTACAGAATACTTCACACATTATTCTCTTCGACATAGACAGAATGTTAACACCAAGTGGACAGAAGTTAAAGTGTCTGCAAATGCTTTTCGTTAGCTTGAAAATAGTTTTATCTGAACCATCCAAACCTTCGAACTTCACTATATGGTTGTAGTTTCTGATGGCATATCTTATAGCATCTTTGTCATTTACTATGGTTATTTTTGACTCAATAGGAGATAGAATAGTTTTGCCATAAATACTGTTCAGAATGAGCTTTATATTTTCTTGCAAAGGATTTCCTTCTTTCTTATACTTTAACCTTAACTCAAACAACTTCTTTACTTCATCTCTTATTCTAATATCTCTGTTTCCATCGTAATAGTATCCTTGCAACACTTCACATTTGACACCTTGATATTTTATGAGGTCTTGTAATGTTATATGGTCAACATACATTAAACAGCAAGTGTTTGAACTTCTGGGAACGTTAAGTTCTGGATTTAGTTCAGGGTCACAAACTATTAAAGGAAAGTGTCTATGTATTCCAATCTCTGTTATCTTAATGAGAACAAAGAAGCCAGACATAAACTTTTCACCAATGGGTTCCTTTTGGTCGTCATCGAATAAATGTCTCATGAGATACTCTGTGCTTAACATTTCTTTCTTCATAACCTTTGGAATACCTTCTAAAGTATAAAGTCTTGCTATAGCTGATGGATATAATGAAACAGCGTCGAAAGTCAGCAATGAGTTTCTTTTCGCTCTTTTGTTTAATGTTATCTGACAGCATACATCTTCCACCTTGAATACAGCGTGAAATAAATTCTCTTGGTTTATTTGAGAGGTCATATAAATTTCCATTCGGGAAGTACACTCTGTTCTCAACAATTTGTTAGCAATTGAACAAATACTAACGTAGTCATAAACGTTTAAATCAAATTCTTTCAATATGTCATTGCGGAACTTAACAAAACCTTCTCTTAAAATTCTTACATCTTGTTTGCAATAAAATGTGCTATACTTTTCTAAGTCGAAGTGGTTTCATCTATTCTGCAACCTTTGATGGAATCTATGTTTTTCATGAATGTATCTGCATCCGGATAAACTTACATGCTTCAGAAATGACACCAGTTCTGTTGTCATTTGCTAACAAAACACTGCTGTAGTAGTTATATGGAAATACTTCTTTCGGTCCTGTTTGTAAGTTAAACATAGCAGGAAATAGTTTAAGCTTCTTATTTATAACACTGTAAGAGTCTTTTATAATAATTGCCCTTCCTTTATATAAGCCAGTTATTTGCATTGTTCGTGAACCTTTAATGATGGGAGTTCCTTTCACTTCTGTCATGTGTCTTAAGATGAAGTTTATATCATAACTGAGGTTATGGAAATATATTAAACTCTTGTCAGGAAGTCGTTCCAAAAATTCTGTTGCACAGTTCTGACCCCAAATGCTTTCACTCACTGAACCATCTTCACTGTCGTAACATATGTTAAAAGCTTTATGAAAGCCATCGGTACTGCACTCAAAGTCAGCAAAGAAAACGTGCTCAGGAATGAACTTGCACTTATTTTTATTTACTTCTTTTGACTCGGCTTTCTTCTTCAGTTGTACACAATACTTTGGAGCATATGTCAAATCTTTAAATGGTGCAAGGTTCTGTTTATATAAGTCAGTAGTATATGTGAAAAGTTCTCCATAAGAAATAGGTTCGAAATATTTGCACTCCCACAATGTTTTCATAACATCCCATAACGGTGTTGTTCTATCATAACGAACTACATATTTATCTTCTCTCTTTGTATAAATCTTCATTGTTTCTCAATGTTCATTCCACCACAGCTTGAGAATTTCTATATAGTTGCGAATGAAATATGTTGTCATTGGTAATCTTTCATTTAGCATGTAGTGGTCTTCAACAAGAAGTAAGTCAATAGTTCGAACAGTTTCACATTCTTTTGGTATGTATCTCTTTATTTCATTATGTCTTGAGTCATTGAAATAACCAATGGTAACATTAAATGCTATACCTGTTGCGTCAGAAATTTCTTGTACTTTACTTTGAGGAAAGTCTCTAACACGAATGACTTCTCTCATGTGGTCAATAGTCTCTCCATCTACTCCAGCCTGAATGCAAGCATAAACGAACAATTGTCTTCTGTCATAAGTGTTGCAGTTCTTTTGTTCAGTTCATTGAAGATTTGGTAGCGTTCAAGATTTATAGGTAATGTGCAAAGATACTTCCAGAACTGACCGCTTCTCTTCTTATAAAACTTCTTTTCACCATTATCTTTCCAAAAGCTTTCTATAAGTGCTGGGTTTCCTGTTTGCTTAAGAGCTTCCAAAATGGCTTTCTGGTCATTTGTCAGTGTGCTTTCATCTCTATATGGTCTCTTTTTTGGTTTGCCTTTCTTTACATCTGACATCGTTAAGCCTTCATATTCTGTTAAATCATACATCTTTATTTCAGTAAGATTCTTTATGTTTGTCAAGAAGAAGTCATAGTGCATTTCAACAATACCTGCAGCATTTGCTTCTATCTCTGATATAAAGTTCTCCTTCAAGAGCTGATGTAGTAATGTTCCAATATTATTGAGGTTTAACGTAGAACATTCATACTTTCCACCAAGTTTATAACATACCATCCATCTCTGTTGTGAGTTTATTTTAATTTTCTCTAAGAGTCTCATGAAAACCTTACCGAAATGTTTGTGTAAGTAGTCTCTGTTTGGTTCATCTAAAGCTTCGATGTTAAAGTCAATGAGTCTATTGCCTGACTTCACATTTCTCTTCCTATTCTCTTCATCTTTCTTTAACCATCTCTCACCTTCTTTTGGTTTGTCGTCAATGGAACGAATGACATCGTTAGCTTTGCGAACTTGTTCTATAGCACTTTAAACATCTCTCTTCTCTGTTGTTTCAGTGTGTCGTCTCTTCTTCTTGTTTCACCAACGTTTGCATTTGTTATGTCAAACATTTCTCTTCTTACTTCATGAGGTACTGAACGTCTATGATATAAGTCAATAGCAACGTCATTTAAAGGAAATGCTCTTGCATGGACTTCGTCCTCGCCGCGTTGCGGCTTTATGAACTCATGAATTCTATCATAACTTATTGCACCATTGTAGTCTTTAATGAAGTCAGCGAGTGCTTTTTTGTTTGTTGCGTAATGTTTTGCAACATCTATGTTAGCTTCTGTAAGAAGTTGTTTTATTTCCGAGTGTTCTAACTTAGACAACTTCCGATACATTTTTAGTAGGAAATAAAAAAAATATTTTTTGAAAAAATTAGATTAGATTTTTTTAAAGTTATTTTCAAAATAATTTAATATTTTTATTTTAATGAAACACATGCAAGATTGCAAGTTCTTTTCATACAATGCTCTCGCTACTGCCATCAAGAATGAGTTCAATAATGCTTCAAATGTTAATGTTATCTTTAACAAGAAGTTTGTGAAAGAATCTAAGTTTGGTCAGTATGTCAGACCATTAGCTATCGTCATTGACCGCAAACGTTATACTTCACAAGAGTTAGCAGTAGTTTTGAAACAAAAGAGTTTCTTCGTGAATGTCAAAGATACTCATTATACTGTTATAAAGAACTCTAATATTGACTTCTTCAGTATTGTTTTAAATCTTTCCGAACAGAAAGAATATAAGAAGGGTGAAACATATGTGAAATATTATCCTTCATCTCTGAAGACAATAACGAACAAAGATGTTATACAGAAATTCTTACCAAAGGTTGAAGAAGCTTCTATTGACATTGACGAAGGAAGTGAAATGGTTGAAGAAATAGACCCTGAAGCTATTTAATCAAAAATATATTTTTGGTGAAGAGGTGAGATCTCACCCGTTTTTTCACCTCTTTTTCACCTCATTCTCTCTCGTTAATGTTGTCGTGACTTCTGTCGTGACTTCTTCGTTAATGTTGTCGTGACTTCTTCGTTAATGTTGTCGTGACTTCATTCTTCCTCTTTGAAGTTATCGAAATATTCTGTTATTTTTTCCTTCAGTAATGTTAAGTCTTCTTTGAATGTAAGTATTGTGCAACCTTTGATGTCATAGTGTGTTTGAGGAAGAGTATTTTTGACAATTTCCTTTATTTGCTCATTCGGTGTCATTGAAATCGGTAAGTTTTCACGATAGAACCAGTTTCTGTCAGATTTATATATCTTAGCTAAGTCATAAAAGCTCTTGTTGTTTCTTCTGACTAAATGCAACATAACCATATCTTTATCTTCTTCTTTCTCCAACTCTTCAGTATATATCATATACTTATAACTCTTTTCCTTTCCTTTTGGTACTGAACGCGGTATTCTTTTCTGTATGCTTTTGTCTTTGGATTCAATGACTTCATCTTTTGCTTGAAGTTTCTTTTCCATCTCTCCACGTTCTGCTTTATATAGTTCATCTAACATCATGAAAATATAACAAGCATAACGAGGTGAAGCCCACATTGCTACAGCGTTTACTAAAAGTCTATGAACATAATAACCTTTCAAACCAGGAGCCAAATTCTTGCGATTTTCATACGGAATCTCTTCTCTCGGTTTTCCGAGGGAAGCAATCATATGAGGAAATTCTTCTAAAAGTTCTTTTGTCTGTTGGTTTTCAAACCAATGATATGCTTGCTTTGTAGAACGAAGAGCATTCATTATACTTTGCATTTGGTACATGTCATCTTTGACTGAACGAATGAGACGTAACTGTTTGTTATACTGTATGTACTCGTATTCTTCATTTATAGCTTCATGACTATAACTGTTGTTGTGTTCTCTGATGTTGTCATTACTGTCTTTACATACAAAATAAAAAAATAAATAAAAATAAAACTAACTTTATTTTCTGACTTTCACAAAAGACCAAAAATAAACGCTTTACATGTATTTTTCAGCAACTTCGTCAAATAATTTTATAGCTTTATCTATCTCATCTACTTCAAACGTTTCTTTACCTTTCGTGGGAGCACCATACATTTTCTCAAAAACTTCAAGCAGTTCTGTTTCAGCAGCTCTCATATCATTAACAAACACAACCTTGACTCTATTGACTGTACTGTCATATCTTTGAGTTATATTATATGTCCTTCCTATCTTATATCTTTTTGTGTTGAAGTCCTTCGGTTTCTGACGATGTAAAGTAAGCCTTCACTGCAACGTTCCGTATCGAATGAACCATATGTTATGAAGTTATATCCAACAACTGGGTCTAACCATAACAAAACTATTGGTATAAGACTTTTGTCTATAAGATATGCTCTTGTTCCATGAAATGCTATTGATATCATAAGCTCAGGATTTCTTGTCAAAATTTTCTGAGTTGAAGCATTTCTAACCCAGTCGTTTGTTTTCTTTCCAGATGGAGATATAATGTCTGACAAAGAATATTTGTTGTATTTCTTTGAGTATCTTACGTTTAAATCACCTATTCTAACTACTTTGGTGTCATTGTCTATCTTTCTAACTGTTTCAAACTCAATGTTTGTCATTACTGTCTTTACATACAAAATAAAAAAATAAATAAAAATAAAATTAGCGTTATTTTTCTAACTAATGAAATTCATTATTTTTGTGCTGAATTCAATAAAAATAATTTTTAGGTGAAGAGGTGAGATCTCACCTTTTTTTTCACCTAATTTTTCACCTCTTTTTTCACCTCTTTTTTCACAAGCGTTTTACATGAATTGTACGATGTATATTTGAAATCCTAAACAATTTCGTAGCTTCAATTTCTTCTTTTAGTACATCGAATGTTTTAATCATGCCGAAAGTCTCTTTATATTTCTTCTTGACGTCAGACAGAAGGAAATCTTCTGCTGTTGGATAGTTTTTATTAAGAAATGTCAACATATCCATTTTATCTTCTGCTGGCTTTTCTGCTTCTTTCTTTAAGTCTGCATAGTCGTTTCGCATTCTTTCTATCTCTTTGACTGAGTAGTTATATATTTTCTTATTGCTGCTTTACATTTTGAACATTGCGGATTCATTTTTGCGTTATACATTGAAATAAAACCAGCTAGAACAACTAAGGCGTCAATGGTTTTCTTTAACTCAAAAGCTGCTGGTTTTAACTGTTCATGCCATACCTTACCTCTTCTATCTTTATCTCTTATTTCCCAAACACATTTTGCAACTAATGAAACAAAGTTATCGTATGTCTTAAACTCCACCGATTTATATATGTCAGAAATATTTTTATAAACCATGTCGCAATCTTTGTCCATAACTTTATGGTTGCAATGATATCCTAGAAACTCATAATTTACTTTACGTATGAATTTCTTTATTTCTACTGAGTCAGTTGGTTTCACTTCTATTTCGTCGAATTCAGGAATAGTTAGTTTTTGCTGTTGGATTTCAGGCAATTTGGGTAAATGGTCAATAATGTCCTGCATTTCATAAAGATACTGTTCATTTGTTTCATCTTTCGCACTACAGTCTAAATTACTTGTTAAAAGTTCTTGCTTTATCTTCTGGATTTCTGTTTCAAAAGTATATGAAGAAGGAATAAAGCTTTTCATCTCTACCAACATTGACGTAGGATTCATGACTAGCGAGTTTGGTGCTGTAGTTGTTTGAATTGTTGTTGTGCCGATTGTTGAAATCATATCTTTTATACAAAATAAAAAAAATAAATAAAAATAAAACTAACTTTATTTTTCTATCTTAAGGAAATTCATGAAAATTCACGAGAAAGCTAAAGCAATCTGAGCCGCTAAGCGGTGAGGGTGAAAAAACGGGTGAGATCTCACCTCTTCACCTAAAATATATTTTTGGTGTAAATTTATGTTAAAATAAATGGTACCATTAATAATACATGACTGTTCTCATTCATGTCTGATTTACATCTAATGAAAAAGTTTAGAAGAATTTTCTTATTCTTTCTGGCTTATTTTTGTCTTTCCAATACTCCCGCTCTAATGGTCCCAGATGTGTTGGCTTCGACTCTCTCAAGTTCTTAGATGGTATAACATCTTCAACGCCTCCTTCATATCTTACTTTATAAGTGTCATCGTTTATGTTGTAGCCAAGTATTTCAATAACCACTCCTCGCTTTGCTTCGTCAATGGTTTCAGCAAGTTTGCTATTACTACTTTCGACTAATTTGTGACGAGGGTAAAACGCAATAGAGTCGTCAGCAGCTTTTATAAGATATCCATTACCTTGCGTAGAGTCTACGATATAATAGTTTTCTACTTAACCTTAAACGTTTCTTTGTCAACGGTTTTGTCGTCAAGAACTACACGAACTTTTGTACCAGGAATGAGGGTAAATTGTGTTGAATTTCTGATATTTTGTGTTTGGCTTCGTTTCTTTTGTATATACTTTTCTTCTTGTTGTTGTGTCATTGAATTTGGTGTATGTCCTGTTGTAGAATGTTGTTGAGGAATTGTAAACTTCGATGAAATGTTTCATTGTTTCTTCGGTAAAGTCTCGCTCTTGTTTAAATCTCTGAGCGTTCTTATGAAGCGGTTTATGATGCCGAGTATGTTATGGTTATGGTCTTCAGTAGTGTAGTGAGTTATGTTATGCTTAATGAGAAAATCTGTGATTTCATTGCTGAGTATGCACTGTCTTGGTCTGATGTTAAAGTACTTGGGCTATGTGTTCTGCTACAAACTTTTGTAAAACTCTAACACTTCACGAGTTCCTTTATTTTTCATTGGATATGCATATGCTTTACGAGTGTTAACATTAATGAAGATGAGGAATGATTTATGTCCTCCTTTCTTATACTTGAAGAGAGTGTCAAATTGGTATGCGTCAGGAGTGTTGGAGTAAATTGGTAAAAAGTAGTCGTAAGGGTTTATTTTTTTGTTTGATGTACAACATTTTTGTCAAAGAACCTTTTCACTTCAGCTCTGTTAGTAAATCCCCAACTCTTTGCAGCTTCATTGAACTTCTTAAATGACCTCCATGGATGTTGTTCGAATACTTCTTTCAAGCTCATTTATGTAAAGTTAAAGATTTTATTCTAGGCTCAAGCGCGTTCATTGAACGCGGTACCATGCGAATATAGTCACAAATGGTGGCATATAATCTGCACCCGAGCCTGTTGGATTTGTTGTGAAAGTGTGTGAATGATTTCCTGCGGTTCCACAGAAAATACCTGCGTTGAATCTACTGGTCACTTGAAATATCATATCTATGCATTCCCTGTCTATCCGAACTCTGCTGCACAGATTTTGTATAACCTCTTTTTGTTATTGAATGTGAATGATTACCTGTTGTGTTTGTAGTTCCTGTATGAGTGTGCGGTGGGAAGGTGCTTCTTTAATTTTCTTCGAACCTCCTGTTTGCTTTGAAGAGTTAGCACAGTATAAGAATTTATCTACAATCTGCTTCCACGTACCAAACCAGAACTGTTTCTGGATTTGTTGAGTTCATTGACGTTAAATAGAACCAACAGGATATAATGTTTGAAGTATTTCAGTCTTTAATGTTTGAAGCTCTGTTTTGTCTGCTTTTCTTATCATATAAATCTTGAGCAGTGAATTTAACATTATTTTTCATCACCCATGACATAAAACATTTTTACAGCTAATTTTTTCTTCGTTGTTATGTTTTCATTCGATGTTTAAACCTTGTGGAAAGTTAGGAGGTTTACAATATAATGCATCCCATCAGTTCCGTCAACCGTTCCTTCAATACTTTCTATAGCAACAGTTGAGAAGGAGTTATGTGTATGTTCTTTATCTGCTTTCTTATCTAACATTGCTGGTAGTTCATGTGTTTCAAAGTTTCTGACATGACTTCAATGTTCATACATTTACTATTTAAGGATTTAGTGTATCTTTTACGCTTGTACTTGGATTCTCTAAAGTGCACTTGAACAAGGGTATAGTTCAATATTATGTCGTCTGCTCTAACAGTAGTGAAGGATTCATGTGTATGGTTCTTGTCAGCTTTACTATTTAATGTAGCTTGAAGTTCATTTATATCGGAGATGTTGTGTTTATGAGCTTTCAAAACTTTGTTCATTGCTTCGAGTTCAACTTTGTCAGCTTTACTTTTAATAGCATCTTCAAAAGTTATTTTTGCCTTAACTCTCAAAGTAAATCTTGGTTCAACTAATACACCGTTAACATTGAAAGTAGAGGCATAAATTTCACCGGTATAACCAAATGCTTCTGGTGCTTTAGCTTCACATCATACTGTACGTACAGCTTATGTCATAACCTTTAGCACGAATGTATTTATTCTTCTTTCATTAACATTTTTTGTCTTCGCTTCATCACTTCGTGTTAAATATCCATGGTAGTCCGTTATAATCTGTTCGTCTGAAGTTATATAATGAACATGGTTCTTGACTTTATCACTCAGAGCTAAAAGCTCATTTTTGTCTGCTTTTTCGGCTAATTTCTCATTAACATCATTCACTTCTAATTCAACTCTTCCGCCAGAACTCTTATTATCATTAATCTTTTTCATTAATTCGGTAATTACGTCATAAAGACTATATTCTGTTTTCGGTTTTGTAAATAATGAGTCAAAATTTCTTTTCATCATTACATCGCTGACATTAATGATATCACCAATTCCTTTTTCATTTATTCTCTTCATTAATTCTGCAATAATGACGAATATATAATCTGTTAATTTATTCTCTTCATCGATGGTTATAGAATGTTTTGAAATTGAATCATTAACTCCTCTAAATAAATCAATAACTTCAGGATACACGTTTTAATGTCTCGAATAACCCGACCAGTATCCTGTTGTTCATGTTCTTCGTTCCCGTCGTTACGTGGTTTTATATCTCTAACCATCATCAACGCAGCCATAACCGGAGGGTTTGTTGCTACCTGTTCGAAAATCTGACCGTTATGTATGGTATATCTAAATAATTTCTTTGTGTTTGTTAAAACATTTGAAACAAGTCTTTTAAAACCATCTACAAAATTTCCTGTTTCACCTAATGTTCTTGCAGCATTTACAAGCTCACCCATTCCAGCTTTTGACCCCAAAAACGTCCATATTGCATTTATTTCACTCTGTATAGTTGTCCATTCAGCGAAACTAACACCCGCATTCGCTAAGCTGAAAATGAAATTCAGTGGATCGAACTTAATTCCACCTTCTTTTTCAATTTCAACGAACTCACTAACATGAGATTTTAAGTATTCTTTCGTTAAAATTGTTTTCCCCGATGTTATGTCATTAACGAAACTATCACCGTCAAAAGTTAACGAATTCAATTTCGTCGTTGATGCTTTTATTTCATACACCGCTTTATTGATAGTTTTTGGCTCACCTTCTTTAGAAGCATATGAAACATTAATGAATGAATTATATGTATTCGTGAATGAGTTAAAATCAATGATTTTCATTAATGACGCCTTTAATGATTCATTTACTGTCGAATCCCTTAAAGCAATTACTGAACTGTCATTAATGAAAGGTACACTACAAACCGTCGAATTTGGATCAAATGCTGTAGTTGGTGCAGGAATATTAATGATATAAGTCATTAAATCATTAAGTGACGTAAATAATGTTGTCGTTTTTGATTTAATTTCTTTAGCATCTGTTATATATGGTAATTTTATTTCTGTAGTTTCTGAATTAAAGATATTCGCTAAAAATGTTTTGTAAACTGTTTTGAACAGCTGTGTAAACCGTTGAATCCGGAACTCTTACGATTTCACCGTCCTTAATAAAAGGCATTGCACATGGTGTAGTGCTTGGGTCAATCTTTTTGGGTTATGATTCAACATATATTCTAATGCTTCATAAACAGACCTATATACGGTTGTATTATCTTTTTCAATAATTTCACCGTCCTTTATAAACGGCATAGTACATGGAGTTAAAATAGGGTCAAACTTTTCATAGTCCTTCCATGTTATGTATTTCTCAGTATTTCCATCAGTGATAACAATATATTTGTCAGTAAGTGTGAGAGAGTATTGACCAAAATATAAACGTTTAGCTCTGTCAGCTTCATACGCATATGCAGCTATACTCATATTTTAATGAGAATAAAATGTTGTTCTATTTGCAAAGTACAGACCCAAACGAATACGGGACAGTAAAGCTACAAACAAACTTAGGTCTACAGAATGAGGCGCTTGCATTCAGAATGGTTGACTTCAATACTATCGCTTCATTCGTTATAACAGATGAAACAGATTTCATGGAGATTGAAATAGATGGAAAGAAGCACGAAATAAGATTTCACAATAATGTAGAATATAAGATGGAAACATTAGCTGGAGTGTTAAATGCTCTCATAAATACTACAATAAACAAGGATAACGAAGAAAACTTAATGAATGTTAAACTTATTGCAGGAGTTTTGAAGTTCAGTTATGCGAAGGAGTTTAAGATACCAAGAATGAGTCATAGAGTACAACTTCTTTTGGGTGCATACCATATGACATTTCCTTTGAAAAGTGTTGACAAAACGATTGAGATGAAATCTGTTCCATACGTATGTTATGGTAATTGTTTATACATTGAGTCTAAAATAGCTAATGTCACAGGCATTTCAGGAGTTAATAGTAAAGGTTCAGTAGAATATAAATCCTGCTGTTATGCAGTCAATTCAATGTTCATTCCAAACGTTCCTGTCATAGCAACTCATTTAGGTAAATGGGTTCGCATTAGTCCTCATAATTTGAAAGACATGCAATTCAGACTTGTTGACTTTCAAGGAGAGCCTGTAGAACTGAGGGCACCAGTGCGAATGACTGTTGAAGTTGACTTTTTAGAAAATATTAAATGCAACAGCTTACAAGAGAACTCAGAGCTAAAAATATAAAGTATGAATATTATGTATTAGGTCATGAACTTTGGTTGTTGCTGTTTGATGAAACAAATGAATTAGTTATGTCAGTCAAGAGAACAGAAAAATATTGTGTTAGTGAAAACTGCACCAAGTCAATAAGATTAGGTTTGCATTATGAAGATGAGTTCGATACTGTTGAAGAAGTTTTGGATAGATATTACAAATTGCTAACTTGAAATTTTTTTGACTGACGGCGCAAAGCGCCAAGATGGGCTCAAAGAGCCCTCCTGACTGCTTTAATTTACTAAAACATATTTCAAACAAAGTTTATATTCTGTTGAAAGTTTTGTATACTCGTTCGAATATTTATACTTAAACTCAACTCCTGTAGTTCCTGGTGTTTCAATGATGCGGATGTTACCTATTTTCATGAATAGTGGAGTTTGACCACAGCATTCGATTTCAGGGTCGAGATAGTCAATGACACATTGTTTCCCTGTTATTCGTGAGATAACATTTTCAAGGTCCTCCTTTGTTAGAATTATTTGGTTCTTGCTTATAAGATTTGTCAAAAGCTTCTTATCGTCTTTGAGTAAAATTGTTTGGTATAACTGAAGAAGGTAATGGTCTACGTTATCTGAAGGATTTGTTTGAACATTTGTGTAAGGGTTGTCGTTGGCTTCTCTTGAAAGAATTTGGTCCAGTGGTGGATACTCTAACTTAACATCTGATGTAGCGTTAGCGTTTGAAGCTGAGTTTAAATTCACGGATTTCAGCTCTGGTTCTTTTTCTTTCAAACACTCTGAACTATAGTTCTTTATGACAATATTGTTTGTCGTTCGTGAGTCAACATTTGATGTTGGTTCAATTGGAACATTAACGGCACCAGCTAAGATGGATTTGCTTCTCATTTCATATAGAATAAAAACCTTATATGTATGAAATGAACAATATACTCGACAAGGGTTTGAATGTAAAGCTAACGAATGAAAATATTGTTGAATTCACTGAGACAGGAGCTGTGTATAAAGATGTAGAACTACTGAACAAAAGAGCTAAGGGAAGAAGCAGGAACATGAACAAAGGGTGGAAGCCTATAAAAATTTATGTCAATGATGGCTCAGGAGGTTCAAACATAAAGTATGCAGAAAGTTATAGAGTTTATGCTCTCAAAGGTGAAAAGCCTTCATTTAAGAACAGCTATTCTAACGCATATCCTCAAAAGCTAACGGATGGGGAAGTGGATGATATGAATGACAGCAAAAATATTAACAGAAATGGCGACAGAGATGCATGGAATTTGTTTACCATCAGTCAATTGAAGGTTAAACTTTAAAACAATGTTGGTCGTTCCCATGGAATATTTTTGACTTTAATGGTATTAGTCATGATATGAATCTCAAGGTATGAACGAGGAGAGATGAGAAACTTATATGCTTCCCAAATTTCTTCAAAAGGTAATGTTATACCCGACTGTTTCCAAATGAGTTCAATATCATAACGTGAGAAACCTTGAAAGATAACGAAGTCAGTTATGAGACGTTTTATGTTTAAAGCTAAAAACCTCCATGTTTGCATAAGTATTGCTACAGTTAAATGGTAATGTCTGACTTTAGTTATGATGTTAGCTAATGGTGAGTCTGGTTTTGACACTAAACCTTTACCAGCGAAGTCGTCACAAACGAGCAGAGTGTTTGAAGGATACTTTTTGAAGGGGTATTTTGAAAGTTTTGATAGAATGTAGTTTGTAAGTCGTTTCATATCGTAAACTCCTGAGTATTGACGTAAGTGGTGTTTGTCAATAATTCTTTCCATCTCCTCAGAAGTCTTTTGCATTCCTGACTGTATAAATTCAACGATGGCATAATATTTCCTCTTACGTCGAATGTAACGTTGAAGAAATTCAATGAGTTCACTGTCTGGAACTTTAACGACAGAGGCTTGAGCTTTTGACATAAATGTTTTCGCTGTTGAATCCATAGAGTCTGAAGTTGCTGATATAATGATTTGGTCATAGTAAGAGTCGTTTCCTAAACGCTCTGTTATGAGTATATGACGAATGAGGTTAAATGTCTTTCCTGACCCCATCTTTCCACAATAGAAATAAACACCATTTGAACAGAACTCATAGTCCTTACTGAAAGGAAGAATAAGAGAAGAGTTAAGTTTGTCTGTAGTTTCATTCATGTCTTCATCTACGTCATGTATTAAATGCTTCATTTTATCTCCATTAAAAATGCAAGTCAGAAATATTCAGAACATAGCACCGAGTCTAACTGACAAGAGTATAAAGATATACTATGAACACGTTATGATGAAATCTACCAAAATTCAAGAAAGTCAGTATACTTATGAATATCCAAGACACTGGGTAGAGTATGTAGGAGGTGAGAAAGCTATTGAAATCAGACAGGTTCGAAGTATTCCAGCAGGAAGAACAATATTATTGAAGAACTTTAATGTTTTGAGGTATAATGATGAAACAAAGAAGCAAGATAGTTTCCCTGTTGCTGTGTATGTGAACTTAGATACAGGAGATGACATGAAAGTTTTTAATACAAAGCTTCAAACGGTAGTGAGAGAACAACTGACTGCGGAAGGACATCCATTACCTTCAGAAGTTACCATAGCATATAATTTTGAAACAAACTCAATAGATTTTAAAGTCATCTCTGCAAAGAAGTCAGGTTTTACATTTAATGAAGCAGATGTATATTCGAATGAAAACTTCAAAGCTATTGTATGGTTAGATAATGACGATTGCTTTAAGAAAATATTTAAATACAGTGACTCAACGATGTCAATTGATGACCTTCGTGGAATGTTACCATCGACGTTTACAGTAGAAGGTTCAGCAGGATTGCTTACAAGATTGTCAATTGGTGGTATTTGGTCTCGTGAGAACATTGTTATAAAATCCAGTATAAGTGAATTTGCTGAAGAATCTATATTATGTCTTTCAAACTACATGTATTCGCCGCCGAAGCATTATAGTATAACAAACTTTGTCAGTAAGTTTAATATAAGACTTGTCGAACCTTCTTCAATGAAAGATGTTGTGCTACCCAAAGACGGAAAGGATGGACTCATTATTGAGATGATTTTAATAGCATATTAAATGAGCTTGTTCTTGAAGGTCATTCATGATGAAATAACTGTTGTAGAAGATGTTAGCAATTGTTCAGACATTTTGAAGCGTATAGATGAGATAAGAAAGAAGTTAGATAGACCGCAAAGCGGTGAGGGCGAAGCCCGTGAGAACGCTTATGTTTCATTGACTTTCTCCAGTAACGAGAACTTTTATGAGATAAGATTGAAGAGAGATGATTTTAATATGGTGTAAATGGTAGCTTGGGCAGCTTTAGGCGCAATGGGAACAAAAGCATTAGCATTTGGAGCAAAAGCACTTGGAGCTTATGACGCAGTAAATAAAATGAGTGGAGGAAGGGTTTCGAAGACATTAGATGCAAATAAAGGGAAGATTGGAGGCTGGGTTGCAAAGAAGTTAAGATTAAATAAAATAGGGCTCATAAATAAAGCATCCAATTTGGTTGCGACTGAGTCAGAAAATGCTTTAGGAAAGGACGATGAGTTTGCAAAACACGCAAAAGACTTTAATGACCAGATGAAAGGTGAAACAATGCATTTAAATAGAGTCGATGGAACTAAAGAAAATGTTTCTTCTCCACCAGTAGTTCTTCCGTATGGTCCCTATGGAATGTATGGAAACCCTTACGAAAGACCATTTGACCCATTGACTGGTGGAAGTAACTGGTATCATTACGGCCGAAGAAGAAAGACAGTCAAGTTGGAGACAGACGTGAAGAAAGCAACTAAAAAGAAACCAAGGAAGAGAGTTATAAAGCAATGAATTCAACAGGGTGAAAAAAGAGGTGAGATCTCACCACTTCACCTAAATTTATTTTTGTGCTATGTTTTCATACGTGTGAGGGTGGTGATATCATTAATTTTTAAGTTTATTTTTTATTTTACTGAAAATTTTTATTTGGATGTAAATGACAGAACAAAAGCAACTCATACAAATCGAAAAATATAACAAACATACATTTAAACATTTATTCTTCCTTTCTGAGCATAACATGTTCTTTCAAATACATCCGAGACCAGTTGACTTTTCATTGACTGTGTATAAAGATAGAAATAGTTATATCATTAAACCATATGATGACGAAGGTAAGTTATGTAAATTGTATGTTAAGAAGTTAGAGAAAGCTTATGGCTTCAAGTATGACTACAATAGGGTTAACACTGATGATGAAGATATTGAGGAAAATTTATGAGAACATTAGTGAAGTCGTTAGTGAGAACGATAGTGAGAACGTTTATTTTTTTACATTAGTGAGTTTGTTAGTGAAGTGGGTGGCGGTTTTGTAAATATTTAAGGTTAAGTTAGTGTTGTCGTTTGTGTTGTAAAATATACGTTACCGGTTTCGTAAAGTGTCAAAACCGTTAAGTGGTGTACGGAGGCGCGCAGTGCCACAGTACCCAACTTAACCATACTAACTTGTGAACTCTTGAATTATCAAAATGAATTGCAAACTTTTGCTTTTGTTGTTTGGATTTCTCAAACTCATCAGAATTGATAATTTGAGTAAGAACATTGTCAATTAGATACTGAGCATTCATCGTATTAGGTTTTTGAAGAATATCAATTGCGATGATGCCATTCACGCCCCAAAAAACCGACAACATCATCATTGATGTGTCAATTTTTTTCTTCGGGAATGTTTGCGGATTTTCATCCTTCGGGATCCACATGATTTTGGCTTCTGTTGCATATTGAAACCAAGACTCGTCCCCTGTTACTAAAAAGCGAAACTTCTTGGATTGATACGCACCCAATATAGAGAGGAGCTCTTTCGAAGATTGGACTCTAGATTTTTTTTGAACTGAATTAAGGTTGTGCGGAACCCAACGTGTATACGCTAGTTTGTAGTTCAAATAATTGTGCAGATAATAACTGACTGTTGTACGTGGTATCTTTGTCATCTCCTCTATCCTTCTGAGTGATGCTCTTGGGTCTTCATCTAGCGCTTGAAGAATTGCTTTGATTTTTCTTTGATCCGGCGATTTTTTGTCAATTTTTATGATGGGCGCCTTTTTGTTCATGAAGTGATACATCCTAACATGATACGTTACAGTGGAATAGCTAGGAGCATCCATACCGAAGCATTTTACCAATGTCTCGTAGATTTTTTTACAGTCTTTGCATTTTTTTGCAAGAGCGAGGATGTTTTCTTTATGATTCATTAAAAAAATGAAAAAAATCCCGCCAAAATTTCCCGCGAAACCGCCTCTTGTCTCAAAATTCATTTTATATCCCGGCATGGCGCCAAAATACAACATACTCATCATATACATATATTCATATTTTTTATTATATATTTATAATCAGCATATATCTCCTTTAATAGTCTCATATAGAGCGCTGTGCTAAACGCACCTTTGGACACCCTATATTTAACATTTTCAAATTGATCATTATATGATGCACGAATGAGTGGAGTCCATCCAAAATTATCCTTTGCTTCTTTATCAGCTCCAACTGAGATAAGATATTTAACAATTTCAAATTGATCATTATATGATGCACGAATGAGTGGAGTCCATCCATCATTATCCTTTGCTTCTTTATCAGCTCCAACTGAGATAAGATATTTAACAATTTCAAGATGATCATTATATGATGCACGAATGAGTGGAGTATATCCATTATTATCCTTTGCTTCTTTATCAGCTCCAACTGAGATAAGATATTTAACAATTTCAAATTGATCATTATATGATGCACGAATGAGTGGAGTCCATCCATCATTATCCTTTGCTTCTTTATCAGCTTCAACTGAGATAAGATATTTAACAATTTCAAGATGATCATTATATGATGCACGAATGAGTGGAGTCCATCCATCATTATCCTTTGCTTCTTTATCAGCTCCAACTGAGATAAGATATTTAACAATTTCAAGATGATCATTATATGATGCACGAATGAGTGGAGTCCATCCATCAGAACTCTTTAAATCTTTATCGCAGCCATATTCAATCAGAGATTTTACAAGTGCAAGGTTTCCCTTTTCACTTGCTACATGAAGTACATGTGCTATATCATGATATATCATGAAATTTCTTTTCTAAAAGTAATTCGTCACATGATTTTGAAATCATTTTTCGATTGCCTTGTGATGAAAGCTTATCAAGTAAGTTGTAAACTCGTTCAAAATCATATGATTTCTTAAGTTCTGAAATTTCTGCTAGAATTTCTCTCTCATTACTGTTTTCTTCATTAATTTGATTGAGTTGGGAATTAAGTAATTCTATTTCTTTGTCACTTTTTGGAGGTTGATTTTGAAATGTTTCTTCTGATTGAGGCTTTTGTATTTTCTCTGATGAATCAGATATTTCTTTATGGGTTTGTATTAAAAAATTAATAACTCCATCAAGTATTCTAAGTTTCATGTATTTCTTGAGTAATTTCAAAATTGAAACGATATCTTCAAAATTTTGGACAGAAATATTTGCATTTTGAGTACAGATATATAATTCGTTTGCTTTGATAGAAGAATGAGATTGCTTTATAACAGTAATGAAGTCATTTGTTGTCAGAGTTGTAAATTTCATGATTTTTTTGATGTCGTTTGTTTCGAAAGTAGAAAACAACTTGTCCTCATCGATGTAATCTTTAATGTGTGCCGCGATGTATTCGAAATTATGAATAAGACCTTGGCTCATTAAATTTGTCATAGGTATAAAAATGTTGGCAAAAAAAATATTTCACTTATTTATAGCTCTACATATAGCATAAATATGATGATTCACATAAGGAATCTAAATATAGTATTTATTTGGTTACATCCTAAAATACTCAAATTTTCCTTGAATTTCATTATTTTCCTCGTTTGTAAACAACAATATATATATATAGAACTTTCTAACGATGTTACAATATAAGATGAAAACTGTGTGTGAACCTTTTTGGAAGGGTATTTTTTCTTCTTTGCTTCTTTTTGGATTATAGAATTGATATCTAGCTTAATGGTTGAAATTTGTTAGGTAGTTCTTGTAATAGTATATATATGTATGCATGCAATTGCTGAAATTTATATATATGAAATTATATATCAGATTTAATTCTTAAATCAAAAATATAACTATATAAGTATGAGAATTGATATATACAAATGTGTGAGATGTATGTATAATGAAATAGGTTTGTAAATGAATAGTAAAAAATGTATAATTTGATTAATTTGAAATTTTCATTATACTTGCTTAAAAATATATAAGTAATAGGAGATAGTTGTAATTGTAATAAAATCCAGATAACTTCAGCATAAACGAATAATAGACATGTTCTCTCGCCCTTTGTGGGCCAGAGAAGGAATAAAAAAATTATTTGGTGAATAGGTTTGATGCATACCTACTCACTGCAAGGAAATCCTAAAAGTAACTTTTTGAAAAAAAGTGACAAAATGTCGCAAGTTTCCAATGAAAAAATATACAGAGCAACTAAAATAGCAAGTGTCACTAATACCCCTGATGGAGAAATTGCTGTTGTTCGCTTAAATGGCGAATGGAGGCGAATTAGAACAGAGCAAATCGAAAATTTTGCTGAATTCAAAAACAAAGAGCTCAATCCTTTACTTAAAATATCCTCATATATTCCTAGCAAAATTGGCGAAACTCCTACGGAAAATGACAAAAATAAAACAATACTCAAGTTAACACCTTATCAAAAACCAATTTTTCCGACCATAAAATTGTAATAAATTAACTACAAAGCAAATAGCTCAATATAATCCTGTAATTTATATTATAATTTAATAAAATTTTAGTACAAGTGTTTAGAAGCAGAATTTGTTACAGTGAATCCTCTCATGTTCTGAAAGATATTAGGTTTAACTTACGTCTATTCCAAAATTATTTTTCCACAAAATTTTCTTTAAGAATAGAAACGTTTTAAGTATAGAACGCCATCATTACTATAAATTGTTATGTAAATATATATTATATACTATATCTAGTTTTATTTTATTTCGAATCTATAGAATTTTTCAAATCAAGTTTTAATTAAAACAAAATAGAGTATGTTTTTGATGATTTACAATCTGGAATAGCAATATATGCATATATTATTAAATCTTGAGTTTGATCGAAATTTGTAATCTTCTCAATTTTGATGCATTTTTCGTTATTTTTATTGATGGATAAATACCGAGTTGACAAGGTTTTGGGAAAAGGTGGCTTCGGAAAAGCGCTTCTTGTTACATCCCTCGAGAATGAGTCAAAGAAAAGGGTCGTCAAACAGATAATTCTTAGCAAATTAAGTGAGAAACAACAACTAAAAGCAGAGTCTGAGATTACGATCCTAAGTACCCTCAAGCATACGAACATTGTTAGGTACAGAGGCTGCAAGAAGACTAAATCTTCTCTATTTATTCTCATGGATTATGCTGATGGGGGAGATCTTCAGCAATTACTAAAAAGACGGAACTTGTCTTCAATACCTGAAGATAAGATCATTGATTGGTTTACTCAGATATGTCTTGCTGTCAAGTATATTCACGATCGAAAAATTATTCATCGCGATATCAAACCAAGCAACATCTTTCTTGATAGTAATGGTGTCCTTAAGCTAGGTGATTTCGGTCTTGCTCGTTTTCTTGATAGCACTGAAGCATTTGCTGCAACATTTGCAGGTTCACCTTATTACATGCCCCCAGAGATCTGCAATGTCCAAAAGTACAACGCATCTGCGGATATTTGGTCCCTTGGATGTGTGCTTTATGAAATGTGCAATTTAAGAAAAGCATTCTATGGAATCAATGTTCACAACATTATGCTTGATATCACAAGAAATACACCTTCAAAGATAAGAAGCTTTTACTCGAAGGAATTGAGTGATTTAGTTTCATCAATGCTCAACAAGGATCCTCAACTTCGCCCAACAATTAACGAAATTTTGCAAATTCCAATTATTAAGTTCAAAGCAATTGCATTGATGGGGTCAGAAGTAGCATCAAAAGAGCTTAATCATACAGTTTTTCATGGAATTGGTCCAGGATTAACACCTTCTAACGCTCCAAAAGAAATCAAGATTGATTACATTCCTGAAGCTGAAGAAGATGATGAAGGAGTTAAGTTCATGGGAAGGAAGTTTAAATTTGATAAAGAATGCAATGATACATCAATGAAATCAATGGCAATCCGAAAATTTTTATCAGATATGCTCGGTGAGGAGAAATTCAGTCAAATGTATCAAATGATCAGCACATCTTCACTAAAAATTGAGTGGAAATGGGCAACAAAAATGGAAGAATATGCATCTCAATTGATCATACAATTGATTGCATTGGAATCAATCTTATAGTATACATTTGTATACCAAGGGCAAATTATAGCTATTTCTATGATTTTTACATAATTCTTCAACCATGAATAAAATTTCATTAATTATTACCGAATCCTAATGAAGAATATAAGCATTAATTCAAGAGTTATATGTATTTAACTCATGCTGTAAGATAAAATCGCAATATTAACAAATCAAAAAAATCTTTTCCATTAGGAAGAAAAACTTATATAATTATGTAAGTTATATACGCAGCACATTTTAAACAAATTCAATTTCTCTATAAGTTAAAAAATCTATAAATAATTACAAAGTATATGGTAGTTTTTGAGTTTCTCGTGTATTACTTTCTTGAGATAATCTAAATCCAAATACTCTAGGAACATATTGTCTAGGAGGAGCTTCTGGCACCATATCTTCATATTGCTGAGTAATAATATGAACATATGATGGACCCCAGTATGCCCCATCTAAATTATTCCATTCAGGGTATTCTGGGTCGTATACATCTCCGCAATTCGGGCAATACATTTTAAGAGTTCCTTCGCCTTCAACTTCAGAGCATCCATAAGGTAAGCAATAGCATCCATTGCATAAAACTCGTGGACATCGCTGAAAGTGGCCTGCTAAATACTTTCCGTGCATATTATGCATTCCATCACATGAGCCAATGTATCTGGCATGCACTAATCCATATAATCGTATTGTCTGATGCATTAAGTCTTGATCTTCATAATTAAAATCGGCTCCGCGCAAAATTGCAACACATTCTTTAAATCGAGGTATTTTTTGACGTAATCCATAAAAATTAAAGGAGTCTTCAAGATACTGACGTTCAATAGCAGCAAAACATCGATATTGTTTTGTGTTAACTAGCCAGCCAATGAAATTTTTTTCTCCCATATTCATCCTCTAAAAAGTGACAAACTAAAAACTTTTAGTGGATTTTTTTAAAAATTTCCTGTAAATCATATGTTTTTTCCTTTTCTCTTTGAATCATTCATTACTTTCGAGAATTTTACAATTCTAGCTAACCAAAACTATACACTCGAGAATATTCCAAACATAACTTCATATATATTTGCCGAAAATTCAAATAATCTTACGATTACAACAAATGGAACAGAAGTTTTGGTTCCTGGAAAGTCATTTTCCTCTAAAAATGTTAATTCAATCCTATCAGACGTAAATACAACGATTTATAAATGGAATATTAATTCTTCGTATTGTACTGGGCCAATTTACGAGTTTTCAACGCCACAACTCTTTTATTTAGAAACAGAATTCATCAAACCTACAAAAGAAAACCACGGTTCTTGTTTATTTTTAAGTAATTTTAATCCTCAAGGTTCAGTTTCAATCTCATTGTTTAAGATGTCGTCGTCAATTTCAATATACCAGGTCGATGAACATAATAACGTTACTTTATTTGGCGAATGCGGTGACCAAAATTGTGATAAAGTCAAATTAAAAGGAAAACCGTTTATGATTCGCTTTAACAATCTTCCAGAGTTTACTTATCTCGACATGTATGCTAAATTGGACGTTTTGGATCCAAATGTGAAATGTCAAAATAATCCAATTGTTCAATATTCTGGAGATCAATGCTTTAAGACAGAATTCCAATATTTGGACAGTGCATTTATGTGCACAGATTCAAAAGATCACAAAATTGGAGTTATTGTAGTTTTATCTGTCTTAGCTGCTGTTGTATTAATGATTGTTGCAATTGTCTTGGTTATATGCTTCGTTGAGAAGTCATCAGATTCCAAGAAAGACTCATTACATTTGGATATCATTCCATAATTATTTATATATCCCAATTTGTATATTATTAGGAATTTCAATTTGTTCTGTATAATTAAATAAACTTATTTCACCTCGGAATTTAAATCTTAAAATAATATTTCTCATTCACTTTATTTAAGATTGAATTTTGTAGGTATTCATTCAATAATGTCCATGAAATAGTTGAGGTTGTGTCTAATTGGTCAATTTCCTAAAAAAATTCACAAGATTCATATGCAACAGGTATCATATGATGAACGTGATTAACTCTTCTTTAATGAAGCGGCTGATAAATTAGGAAAGACATTATTACCTGTATATATGAGAATACTGTTGTTGAGTTAAAAAAAAGTCTATATGATTCAAAAGCATTTTTCTTCAAATGATAGAGATAATGTTATCAAACAATGTTGCAGAAATGATGTTATCGATGGATTAGGTCTGTGCCTTTATTTGACTGGTTCAATGCATTTATTTTTTGTGAAGAGCCTAATCTAGCTCTACTGAGACAAAGCTTTAAAAATCAATATATCTTTATTCTAACAGCAGAAATGTATAACAGTCTTATTAGGATCTATACAATGTTTTACAGTTACTTCTTCCCGACCGACAATATTAACTTTTGACCATCGAAAATTGGGTAATAAAGCTTGGATGTCAAAAAAAAATGAGAGAATGTCAGAAAGTGCCCTTAAGGGTGTACTTCCCATTTTCTGACATGCTATGAAAAAATCAACATATCTGTATTATAATAGCAGAAAAGTATAGAGGCCAAATTAGGTACTATTTATTTTTACTTTCTCCTGACCAAAAATATTAACTTTTGACATGAGAATATTGTGATAGAATTCTTGTGTCAAAAAAAATTGAGAGAATGTCAAAAAGTGGTAAGTGCCCTTAATAAAAAAAATTTCTTATTTATACAACATAAATTAATAAAATAATATAAATCATTTCAATACGAATGGACAAGATGTCAAGATCTCGCCTTCTGTTACAGTTATTGCAGATGGAAGCATTGTTGTTTCCACTCCATCAATCAGTAGAATAGGAAGTTTCAAAACTCCAGGAGTCTGAGGAATCAGATTCAGTGAAACTTCTCCTCCTTCGAAGTTGTTTCTCTTCGTAATTCCAGAAACAACAAAATGAGGACATGTCAGCACTTGGAATGAACATTTTGGCAAAGCAAAGTTCACTTTGATGGAAGCACCGGCGTGAGGATGAGAAGGAGAGTAAGAAACATTCACATTAGGAGTCATTGTCGAAAGAATGCTCCAACTCTTTTCAACGGTCGGAAAATCAGTTCCAGCCTCGTAGAAACAGGCTTTGAACTCTATGTCTTTCTCGCTACTGCAGTGGGACATCACGTATGTCGATTTTCCTGGTTTTATGACCAAGTTTTTGTAAATCGAGTGATTTAACTTGCCTTCGACAAGAGTAACATCGTTTGGACCTGTATTAGTGAGACAGGTGTGAACAATGCTCTTTGTGAAGATTCGTGTTGAAACTTGGATCGGAAATTCGACGGCTTTTGAAAATTTCGTTTCAAAAACGTTGTTTTCGATGGAAGAAACAAGACTGAACTGGCAGATGTTAGATCCTGGCTTCGGCTTGATCGGGAGAGTGAATCTGACGTCACTTAAAGATAATGGAATTGAACTCTTTGTTTCTGGATCAATAAAGTTGACGATACCGTCACTACTGATATCGTATTCGTATTTTATGGAGTTTATCTCGACAACTCCCTTTAATGCGTCAATTATTGATTCTGTTGACCGGATATTCAAGTAAATGCTCTGGGAAGCACAGTTCTTGAAGTTAATGTAGAATTCTACGAAGTATTCCGGTAAAACGCTCGATATTGTGCACAATTTAATTTTAATCGGCGGTTCTGACCTCGCGTTTACATCTACAGCGTTATCTGTGTGCGACATCTGCAGATTATGGATAAAGCAGATGTTTCCGACGTAGAACTTCAAAGCAAGAGGAATCCATTTTCCCGGTAAGTTGAAATGCACCAAAATATCAATTGCTTTGCCGATAGAAACGTACTGGGTGGGAAATGTGATCGTTTTCTCTGTCCTCATGTGCTGGAAAATCAAATCTATGTGAGAATAAATTTTTGGAAGCCAATCAACTTGTTCAACGAACAATTGGAGGTTGAATGGCCTGTCACAGTCTGATTTGCCTCTGAAAATGTCAGATTCGAGCTTAATCTTGTAGAAATCTTGGTGATCAAATTGAAATTCTTCTCCTGTCTTCATTAGCTCTTGAAGGAGCTGCTCTTTCATCGGGAAAACTGATCTGTTAGAGAATAACTGTGCTAAATACTTCTTAGCGTTAGGATCTTTCTCAGATAATAATTTTCTCGAATACAAATCAAGGAATTTTGTATCAGCATTCCATCCAACGTATACGTTCTTTGGTGGAGTGAACGTATTTGACGTTACTAAGGCTGCAGTTGCGATTCTTGTGGCAAATCCATTTCTTGAATTCACTTTTCGACTTTCTATCTCTCCGAGAACGAAATCTTTGATGGAGAATAATTTTTCAAGGTCACTGGCATCGTAGATAACAAACAAAGATTGATATAATCTGAATTTGAAGTCAAAGTCATCACTGAACAATCCGCTGATCGCGACAATGGAAGTTTCGGCCCAGTTATTAAGTTGTGCTTCATCTTCATCTGTTTTGCAAAGCGATCGTAAGAAAGAATAATGTTTATAGAAAATAACTTTGGCGGCAGAGTTGTTGCTGATGTGTGTAGATGATATATTCAATATACAATGTAAACAGACCATTACGAGCTCGGCATTCGTCTTTGCATTTTCAATATTTGGATAATGCGGTAAAACTTTTTGATCGATTGGTTTTGATACTAATTCCTCGAAGTTGAATGTTTCGTTTTGTAATAATTTGTTGTAAATATCAATTATCGAGTTGAGAGGAGATAGAAGAAAACCAATAGCAGCAAGAGATAAGCTTTTAACCAATCTCCATCTTTCACTTGGTAGGAATTTGTCTTTGACGTAGTTTTGTTCTGCATCTAAGCGTTTAAAGTATGATTTTGAGTCTTCAAAAATTAATTTAACCAAAAACTGTCTGATTTTTTCACAATATTGCTCTGTATGCTTTTCATTTGCTTGCAGAATCAATACATTCTCTTCGAATGATGGATCTGGCACTAAGATTGTCTTATTTATTTGTGCATAAGTTGTAAAGATTGATGTTTGCTCTTGAATGATAATAACACCGAAATTGTTTTGTGCAAATTGGCATTTTGATGTCCAGTGAAGTATGTTTTCTTGATTAACCGCGTCAATATCTTTATTTCCTGGAGTATCGATGATATACAAACGGAGATGAGGTCGTTTAAACGGATCACTACCGGGAACGTTTGCAACTGCTGTTTCTTCGCAGTCAACGATAAATTTAATTTCGCATTTATCTCTTTGTTCTGTGTCTTTTACATTGTAGCTCTCGCGAGGAAATTCAAATGTAAAGTTCTTCAAAGCATCTGCGGCTATTTGCTTCCACTGAACACTTTTAAGAACATGCGTAACGTGAATTTTCCTTATCGAGCGCATTTTTATCTAGTTTTCTGTCACTTTTGAGAGAGGAGTTCTTCCCATAATCAAACTCATCAAAAGGTTTAAAACTAGTACTTTGAGGAGTATAAAAAGCTAATTATGAAGTTTAAATATCTTGGAAAATGGAATATTGATATTTTCCATATAATTAAATTCAGTTTTGATGTATATTTTGCTAATTATCTCCATACTGTAGACAGTCGAAACTAAATTCAAGATGTCTAGTCTTATATTAAGATATTCAGAAACAAATACATCTCTTGTTCTTAAATTGCGTATTGATGATATAAAATCAATTTAGATAACTCACATATAAGATGATTTACTGTATATTTAATGATTTTTGATAGAATACTAAATATCAAAAAATATGTATGTCAATATCTATTGATATCCTAGTATACATTATACTGATGCATCACACACAATAGTTTATGATCATTGTTGAATAACAAAGAAAAATATTTAATAAATCAGAATATCAGCATCGAAAGCATCCAAAAGCAAGTAAAATATAAATACCATTGTCATTTGTAATCATTCGATATGGTCTGCTTGCTGAATAATTATGAATTTCTTATTGTCTAAATTATCGAACGTACAAAGTTAACGATTTGTTAATTACGCAATAGTATTGTATCCTAAACCAGAATCTAAAATAAAAAAGATAATTAGATTGGGCGTTCAATATCACAAATTTGGCGCCATAAAATGTGAGTTTTAATTGAATCGGAAATTCACTTTACAAAAGTTCACACCAAGAAATTGAGAGAAAAAACCGCAAATACAAGACGTTAGAACTCTAATGAAGACGTCCTCATCCCATGCTCAGCCACTTGCGCCGACGCGTGTTCGTAATAAAATTAACAACTGCGTTAAGAATGTCAAATGGCAAAAGGAAGAGGATGAATTGCTGATGAAATTAATGCTGGGAAATATGCATCCTAACTATTCTAGGATGGCTGAACATTTTCCTGGTAAGACAGGCCAGCAGATTGCAGAGCGCTGGGATAAAGTTCTTAATCCGGAACTTGTAAAAGGTTCTTGGACAAGACAAGAAGATGAAATTATCATTAAATTTGTACAAGAAAACGGTACTAAAAACTGGAAAAAGCTCTGCGAGCTATTGCCAGGTCGTATCGGTAAACAGTGTCGTGAAAGATGGCGAAACCACCTTGATCCAAACATCAACCATCAGCCGTGGACTCCTGAAGAAGATAACCTCTTGATAAAGTACCATGAGATGTATGGAAATAAGTGGGTTCAAATTTCGCAATTAATTCCGAATCGTTCTGATAACGCGATTAAAAATCGATGGAATGCTACGATTAAAAAGCTTGTGAATTCGACTCCTAAGCCTGAAATTGAGACTAAGGATACAGTTCCGTCAACAAGTCCTGCTTCAACTCCTGTTGTTCAGACATTGATATCATCTCCATTCTTAACAACAGTTACGCCTCTCGGATATCTTTCGCCAGGACTGTCATTGTTAGAGAAAAAGAGTCCTAAAGGGAAGGAAGCTAGTTCATCTTTGACCGACAACTTTGCTAAGCTCCTTGAGATGATTCCCAAAAATTAATGTTGAAAAATCCTAAACTTATATGTGTTTTCAATACAATTTCCGCCAATAGTCCACTTTAGATGTACATGTGAAATAGTGCATGATGGACTTATTTTTTTCATTTATCCGAAAATGATAATGAAATTTGAAAAACATTCAAGCAATTTTCAATGCTTAATTGGAGCAACAAAGTTCTCTTAACACGCTTATTTACGAGACATATTTTTTACATGGTCATTCATGAGAAGTTTTCTTAATAATGAAAATTTTATAAATCAGCTACAACAAATTCGGAACCATTCCAATCAATTCTTCCACCAGTATTGATAACTAATGATTTGCCAGCCTCAGCTTTCTCCATAAATATGTCAAGGTCAGACTTAGTTGTTTTTCTTCCAAGAGGAAATGTTCCATAATGAATTGGAGTAAGTTTGGCAGCGCCAATAGCTTTAGCCATATCCCAAGCATCCTTTCCATCCATATGGACAACTCTCATTGTCTCTCTCGGAACAGTCGGGCCGATTCCTGCAATCATCAAATCTGGGCCTCTTCCGATTGTTTCCTTGATTTCTGCAAAATGTGGTCCAACAGCTGTATCTCCTGTAAAGTAGATCTTTACATTCTCATGTTCTATCAGCCATGAACACCATAGTGCTTTATTTATATTGCACAAAGAGCGGGCTGATTCATGTCTTGCTGGGAAGCATGTGAAATTGATGCCTTCAATATTCAAGTGTGTTCTCCAATCAAACTCTGTATAATGAATGATTCCCCATTTTGATAAAAGACTGCCATTACCAAGAGGAACTAAAAAGTGACAATCAGGGAAAAAAGATTTGATTTTCTTGACGGATCCTTTGTTCAAATGATCATAATGGTTATGGGAGATCAGCACATATGAAATTCTAGGTAATTCCTCTATTTTGCACGCTGCTGGAGTCTTCCTTGACAATCCCATTTTCAATGGAGAGCAAGAACTCTCAAACATTGGATCTGTTATGATAAATTTATCCTTGATTTGGATTAAGTTTGTTGCATGGCCAATCCACCAATCTCTTATTCCGTCACCAAGATTAAAGTCATATTTTGGATTTCGATGTGGCATTTCTCGTGTTACATCTTTTTCTGCAAATAGAGCTTTGAAGACTAATGGTACTATTTTCAGTCCGAGATGTCCTAATGGAACAATTGGATCACCATCATTGTTAATAAATTTCCCACTTGCGTGGTGTGCATCGTTATAAGTAGGTAAGTTTTCTGGTATAAAGAAGCCAGCTTGTTGGTTGAGCAACATCATTATCTGCAATAAAACCTGATCGGTACTTTTGTGAAAAAAATGATCGCAATAATTATCCGACTATAATATTATCCTAATGAATTATTGTATAATTTAAGAATAAAAAAAATTTGAATGCTTTGAATTTTCAATCCATTGCTTTAGACTCATTATAACTTTGAGTTTATACTTTGAAAATATCATCATTGATGTGTATATGCTTTAGTATGTAAGAACAGAACTGAAATTCATAAAGCAATGGTTAAAGTAAACAATTTTTCCTGAAATAATTTGATTTTTCTTATTTAAACATGGTGATTCGTCATTATTTAATGTAGATATATTTCATCATTAAAAATTAATTGTAGATACTTAAATTTTTTTGATAACGAATAAAAAAATCAAATTAAATTGACTCTAATACAAACATAAATTAAGACAGTAATATTTACAAACAACATTATCCAAATTCAAGCCTTCTTTTTCATAGGCGTAATTTGGAATTTTTGATGGTGACGAACTGAAACACGAGGAGTCTTTCCTTTGAGTTTAGGTAGCTGCTCCTTAGGCTTTGGATCGAAATTACGAGCTGAAGCCGGTTCATGGCTGATATAATTCTTTTCTTTTACGAACATAGTATAATTTCGAAGTAAATAATCTAATGCAGGGAATCTCCTTGGCTCGTAAACTCCGTCTGATTTAAAATTGAGTATAGCTGAGTAGTTATTAACCATTCCGCAATAATTTGAAGCTCCAAATACCGTAATTACTGATCCGAAGTGGACTAGATAGCCATCAGGAACGCACTCATGGCCACGTACGAGATATTTCAATTTATTGCTTTTCATAAAATCATCTGTTGCGTTTGGTCCAAAAAGGAACCCGGTGCCTCTCGGAGAATCGCTAAATTCCCTCAAGTCATTGCTCGGATCTGACCATAGAATTCCGTCTATAACATCATCGTCGCCAAAATCGTCAAAAGGCTTCTGTATATTTTTGAGTTGGGCTAGCGAGTATAGCGATGGACTAAGTCCACCATGAATACATAGAGTTGTTTGACCTATTAAAGCCGCAATTGGTATATACGAGAAAGATTTCAAAAAACCTCGAAAAATATTAATATCGCCGTAAACTTCTGTTATTTGGCTGAAGAAGCCACATTGTCCGCATAAATACGCAAACTCGTGATTTCCTCGAATAATCCATACATTTTTTGGCCAAACTGTCTTCATAATATATATTAGAATAATGCATTCGACTGAAAATTCACCTCTATCTACTATATCACCAAGAAACAAGTATTGTCTTGCTTCTGGCGAGCCGTATGTTTTTAGGATTCGAAGTAGATCTAAAAGGTGACCATGTAAATCCCCGCAAACTATTACTGGTGGTGAAAGTTCGAGTAAACTTGGCTCTGATTTGAATATTTCTGTTGTATTTTGTATTAATTGATTTACAAATGAAACAGAAAATGTTGGGAGAAGGAGTTGTTTCTTTCTTGACGCATAGGCTTCAATATCGCCCGGTACGGCAGAAAGAAACTCCCTAAAATAAGAAAGACAGCTATCTTGAAAAGTCACGAGAAAAAAAATTGAAATAAATTTCTCTTTTTTCCGGGCAAACCCAAATTTTAGCTAAAAGTGACAGGGAAAAAAAACGTTTAGTATTAAAAAAAAGACCGATGAGAGCTTCGTTCGAAATATAGAGGGAACTGAGAATGCGCAACCATTCTCAGGGAATATTGGATGCTATTCCCGTTCCCTCTGGATGGAAAATTGAGGTTTTCAAAGGGAGTTAAAATAATATCAAATTTATACTAATTTACTTCAAAATACAAAAGTATTTGACAGCTAAAATTAGTTACTTTAGCAAGCCTATCAATACCCTTTTACGATTATTGTTACTTTTTCGAAATAAAAGTAAAAACAAATTTATACTAATTTACTTCAAAATACAAAAGTATTTGACAGCTAAAATTAGTTACTTTAGCAAGCCTATCAATACCCTTTTACGATTATTGCTACTTTTTCGAAATAAAATAAATTTATTATCAAAAACCTTTTTTTTTCTTAGTAAAAATAAACGAAATTTTTTACCTTATGAACTTTTGATGGAAATATGCAAATTTAAAATAATAAAGAAAGCCGCGAGCGAAGCGATCGGCTTAGTTCGAAGATTTTGATTCAAATCTTTGCTGATCTGTAATTCGCGGAAGCCGCGAGCGAATCGAGCGGCTTAGGTCTAAGATTTTGATTCAAATCTTTGCTTATATTCCTTAAATTCTTTATGAAACTCGCAACAGTTCCATAAAAAATTTTAAATTCTAAACTGTCGAAATTACCGATCGGTAATCACCCCTACTCACTCAAAAATCTTATCAACGGGTTCGTAATATTTATTTATTAACCCGCAGTGCTCTCAATTTTTGAGAAAATTTTACATAAATAAAAAATAAGTCATTTCTTAATTTAGCATGTTACCAATATATTTGGTTTTTTGATCGGAGATTGAAATTTCACTTGTTATCTCAAAAATTGCAAAGCCTTTTGAAAATCTTTGTCCATTTCTTATCGAAGCTTATAATCGGTTCATTACAACGAATCACTTAGATTTCATATTTTAATTCAGATAAGTTTATCGTTGATCAAACAGATTTCCTAAAGTCAAAGCAACCAAAATAATTGACGCGTTATATAATCCAAGACTTTATTAAGAAAATTTGCATTTGATGTATCATTTTCAGTATTTTTAAGAAAATAAAATGTTAAAATAGAATAAAATTTTATTTATAAAACAAAACAATTACAATATAAAATATTACTGACTAATAATAGCTGCATAGTTGCGTCTAACTCTTCCGAGCTCTTCGACGAGTTCAGATTCTCTTTGAATTTGTTGTGAAAGTTGCTGATTCAAGCCATCTACTCTTTGTCTGAGCATTGCTATGAGTGAGTCCTTGCTCATGGAGTCTTCTTCGGCTTCATCATCGAAGGACCTCACTCTTGGAATATTTTGAATTGGAACTGACAAAGAAAATGAATCACCAAACGACAAACTTTTGTCTGTTTGCGATTTGCCGTAACTTGTGAGTCCAGAAACTGTCAATGCCGAATTCTTCTTCAACACAGACAATGATATATTCGGTTTAGAAATAACCAATGTCCTTGTCTTCTTCTCTTGCGATGGAGAACTTGGCGGAGTAAATATTGGTTTCGGAGAGTTCACGAATTTGATCATTTCAGGAGATTTCTTGCTCAATCTTCTTGGAGGAGACAAAGGTGCTCTTATTGACTCTCCAAATGACTGTGGACTTGAGAAATACTGTGCAAATGGATCAGTTTCGAATGCATTTGGTCGAGCAGAAATGGAAAGTGCAATTGAATTATGAGATTCAATTACAATTAAATTAGAAACAGCCAAACAAATGTCGACACTTTCAGGTTTGACTTCGAATTTTTGGGTGTTTGCATCGACATATTTCTTCCTCTTTATTTCGGAATGGATATGTGCAATTGGCTCCAAAACTTCCATATGCATGAAAGATTTTTCTGGAGGCAAAACATTGATGTGTTTGAAGTCGAATGTCAATCTCGGCAATTGCGAAACAAACGAATATGATGATTGACCACCGACCACTAGGAATGCTTTGTCTTCCGTTGGTGCAATACTCGACATAGTGACAGAACCTGTCTGATGGAACATTGCGAGTTTTCTGTCAATTCTTTCGAATGTTTGGCTTTTAACTGTTGACAAAATGATGTTTTGTCGTGGAACAGATTGAACAACAACAGAATTTGGTTTGAAGATGATGTCAACAGATGAATCATTAAGTTCTGTAACAGACAAAGTTGGTTTCTGTTCTTCTTCTGTTTCGTAAAATGAAGAAATAGAAATATCACAAATAGGAAGATATTTTTCTTCATTTTGTCTCTTTAAGAGTTTCATTATCTTTGATTCTGCTTGGTTAAGAAGAGATTTGTTTCTTTGTTTCAATCTCATGTTTTCTACTTCTAATTTGGCATTTTCTTCTTCAAGTTTTTGAGCTTTTTCTGCTTGTTGTCCAATAGAATTTGTGAATTTTTGTTTCATTGTTTCATATCTATTCTTCATCATTTCTACTCTCATCTTTAGTTTTTCGTTTTCATCAATGATTGAATCTGATTCTTTGACTTTCTTTCCGTAAGCCTTCTCAAGTAAATTGGAGACTCCTGATGTTCCTTCTCTTTCGAAAATTTCCAAATTATCAACAAACAAATTCACTTTTTCATTGGATTTTTCACAACCTTCTATTGTGAAATTCCATGAATTTGTTTGTGTCAAATTAACTGTTCTTTCCATGTTAAGAGAGAGTGGATCAGATACAAGTAAATCAACATCCAAAGATGAAGATTCTCTTGTATTTAACCTGTCACATCCCAAAGAAACGAAATGAGATTCGCAAATGATTGGATCATAAACAGAGTTCTTCTTCGAACTGTAGAATGATTCATTGATCACTGCATGGGAAATGGAAAGATCAATAATATCAGGTAATGGAGGCATCATCTCTATAAATGGTGAAGTATCTCCGATTTGGCCAATTTCGAATGAATTTGGAGCAGAATTTTGCAAATTCAAAATTTCTGTTTTTGTTTGAGAGAAATTCTCAACTAATGATGATGAAACCATGAGATTATTCTCTACAACATGTGATAAACCAAGTATTGGATGATAATCTTTGTGATTCTCGTTGTTGTCAAAGATATCTGATTTCGAAATTTGGAAAATCATCTTTGGTTCATTAATTTGAGGGATATTGTTGAAGTATGATGATGAAGACAATGTAAATGATGGAATTTCCTCATCGTCACTGTTAATCTGTGGAGTATTTTGGTAAATTTCGGAATTCGACAAAGATAATTTTGTTTCATTAAATATTTGTTCACTTACAACATTTTCTGAAACTTTTGGAGGTACTTTCTCATCATATAAATTTATATCTCTGATTGTGGAATTGGAGATCTTTAATTCTTTCTTTTCTTCTTGTTGTGATAAATTGAATTCAAATTTATCGTCACAAATTGAGAGGTTTACATTGTTCTGAATATTTATAATTGAATCTTTCTGAGAAATCAACTTGTATTTGATTGGTAATGGACTGTGGTTACGATAATGGCACTCTGATAACTCGAAAACAGGGATTTCTTCTTGAGAAACAGTTTCTCTCTTTTGTGGAGAAGATTTGACATCAAAAATTTCTTGATTTTGATGATTAAATGTTGTTGTGTGGTAAATGTTTGATTCTATTAGATTGGAAATGTCCAAATTCATGTTATTTGGTAATCTTTCGAATTCATTTGATTCTAAGACTGTTAATTTGACTTTCTTTGGATGATCTAATGATAAAATGTGGTAATCAATAGATGAATACTCAAATGAAGGAGATTCTGATTCATTATCTGCAACAACATTTGTATTCATTGTCATTGTTAATTCTTCTTTCATGAATTCATTTGAAACAGCATCAGAAATGAAAACAAATGATTTTTCATTATTAATGTTGATTTCATTGTTAACAGATGAAATCATTAGATTCGTTTCTGTTTCTAAATCAAATCCTTCTGTTGAAGAAAGATTTAATTTGTTGGAATTTCCAATGAAACCAATTATTTCGTTGTTATTTGATAAAGAAAGATTTGTTTCACTCATCAAATCAATTATTTCATTTGCTGATGAAATGGAAAGATCCAAAATTGGTGTAGATTCAGCAATCAAATTAATTTCTTCATTTGTTGATGACAAAGAAAGTTTGTTTTGTTTGTTTATTGTTATATAATCATAAACAAACCGAGAAATTTTGTTTCTTTGTGATTGATTTTCTAAATCAAATTGTTGAGAACTGAAAATAGATAATGGATTCATTCTCCTCTCGAATGAATTATATGTTATCTCTGAATTATCAAATGATTTCTCTTCTGATTCAATTGAATGATTTTCTGACCAAATTGAACAACTGTGTTTGGTTGGATCAATTGAAATATCAACTAAATTTTGTTTTTGTAAATTAGGAATTTGTTTTTCATTAGAAATGAAATCATCGAAAACAATCTTAGTTGAATAAATTGGTGAAATTAAAGGAACTTCAAACAAAGATGATGTTTCATCCAAAACAAATTTGTTATTTTGTTTGATTTCTATTGGTTCTAAGTTGGAAATATTCATTACTGGTTTGTATGAATATTGTATTTGTGCTGATGAAACATAAGATAATTCATTCTGTTGTTGTTGAATTGGTTGGACAGTGCTAAATGAAATGGAACTCAACTCGAATGTTGGAGAATCAGATTCAACATTGATTTCATTTTCTTCTTGTTTGGAAAGTTTCAAATTGATGTTTGAAACAATTTCTTGTGATTCGAGTTTTTCTAAAGTGAATGAATTAGAAATCTTTGTTGATTCTAGTTCAAATGTTTGGTCATTTGATAAATCAAGTTTAGAAATATTTCTTGGGAACTCAATCTCTTCATGATTTTGAACTATTGACAAAACAGGAACAAATTCATGAGTCTGGAAATGAACATCTGATAAATCAAGTTTAACTTTGTCTTCTTCTTCAAATGATAAATCAACTTCATTGTCATTTCTCTCTAATGAAAGATTGATCTTATGTAATTCAACTTTTTGTTCTTCAATATTAATTTCATTATTATTTGATTCAATAGAAAGAGTTGGTTGTTTGAAGTCATTTTCATATGAATTAAGACTTGAGAAGTCAAGTGGAATTGTTCGTAATAAGTCAATACTTTCATGATTGATTGTGTATGAAAGTGTTGGTTCATGTGAATGATCAATCAAAGAAACATCAGAGACTGAAAGTTGATTAGAATAATCAATGTTTGTGGAATTGATTTCGGAAACTGAAAGTGAAAGATTTTCTTTCTTTTCTGTTGGTTCTTCATTTGTTTTTTCGATTCTACTAACAAATTCGGAATATGTTGTTGTCGAATATTCAAGTGATGTTGGTTCTGAATAAATGTCGATTTCGTCTTGTGATTGTGAGACAATTAATGATTTAGTTGATTCTTTTTCTTCTTGATCAATGATGAATTCAACAGAGGATTCACAAACTTTGATAGATTGTTGTTCATAAATAGATCTGTGATCGGAAAGTTCAAATTGATGTTCTTCACGTTCAATAGTTTCAACAATGACATCACTGAGATCAAGTTTGGATTTATTATTATTTGTTTCTGAATCAATGTCAATGATTGATTCATTATGAACAATGTCAAATGTTGTATTATTTGGTTCTGTGTTGAGATCAATTGAGGATTCGTTTTCTTCAATGGAAAGTGTTGGATGAGCTAAAATTGTTCGTTCTTCTGATGTCGTTCCTGAGATTCTTAATTCAACATTGATGTTGTGTTCGATGTCTGTGATGTCAATGTCCGAGTTAACTGTCAATGATGGTTTGTATTCTGTTTCATGTTGTGATGCTGATGAAATCTCAAGTAATTTGTTGATTCTTAATGATTCTACGTAGAATATTTCATCTCTTTCGAATGAGAATTTCTGTGTCTTCAACATTTCATTTGACATTGAGTTACTCAATGAAAGTTTCTTTGTTTCCTTAATATCTTGTTGAGAAATAGAATTGTGATAAACTTCAGACAATTCAAATTCTTCTTTCTCTGATTTGTTGTTGTCGATAAACAATTGTTCTAAATTAGAAATTGAAGATTCTGTTTGTTTTGGCATTAAATCAAATGAATTTTCTAAATCACAAAGTTGTAACTTAGAAACAAAGTTTTGAGTAACTTCAAATTGAGATAAATCACTTTGTTTAAGATGAGGAAGTTCGTGTTTGATATCTGTTTCTTCTCCTGACCAATGAGTCAACAAATAAACTTTCTTTGTTGGTGAGATTGAAACAGAATCAATTGGATGTGAAATTAATTCCTTGTGAGTTGTATTTAAACTGATTTCAAATGAATTATCACTACTTAAAACAGGTGATTTAATGTCAATATCTCGACTGATGAAGTTTCCTTCTTCTTGTTCAATGTCTGCAACAATATTGTATGTGTTTGAAAGAAGAGAACTGTAAGTGACTGGAGAAATTTCAACATCAGTTGATTTAGTGATTGATAATTGAATTTCATTGTCAATGTCAATTTGTTTGTAATTTGTGTCAATTAACAAATCAACTTTGTTTTCAATGATTTCATTGGATAAAGCAGATGATGAGTGAAGAATGATTTCACGTGGTTCAATGTCACTGACCAAACTATTTGTAGTATTAAATGTTCGATCAACTAAGGATGATTCATAACTGATGATGTTTTCATTAGAAATAACAAATGAATGTGATTTGTCTTCTTTAAATTCTTCAACAATTTCTTTTTCTTCTTCTTCTTCTTCTTTCTCATATGATGTTGTTGTTGAAACATCAAGTTGTTTCTTGGATTCGTCATTTGAAATGAAAATTGTTGGTTGTGAATTCAAAACATTGTTCTGTTTGTGATTGTTATTAATAAACATTGTTTCTTCATTGTGTAATGCAAATGAACTATTAGTATTATCTGGATGATATTCGAATGTTGATAATTTAGAAAGTTCAAATGATTCAGTTTGTTGTTGTGATGAAATGAAAATGTTTTCTTGTGATTTGATTTCGTTATTAGATGAAAATTGTTTGTTGACTTCAAATGAATCAATGGATGAAATATTAAGTTCTGACTTAACAACATTTGATGTGATTTCTTCTGTTGGTTGTGAAACAACACTAAGATTGTGATCTCTTTTATCTGTTTCTTTATCTTTATCTTGTGAATAAACTTCGTTTGTTGAAAGTGTGAGTTTAAGATCATGATCTGTGAACTTTTCTCCAATAACTCTGAAGTAATCAAGTTTGCTGTAATTAAAATCTACTGAATCACTTTCATTGTCTGCAATTACTTCATTGTTGATAGATAACTTAGTTTGGTCATGAATAACTTCATGAGAAAGAATTGTTTCATCAATAGAAATTGATGCTGCTTCATAATGATGATTGTTATCTTCAGAGGTATATGAGGAATGTGATGGTTTGCTTTTATTCAATGAAATCTCTGTTGATTCAACAGTTTCTTCGTTTCCGGGGTAATGAGAAAGAAGATAAACCTTTGGTTGAAGAGAAATTTGTTCTTCTGGTTTTTGAATTGTGATATTTCTTGTAATTTCTGGTTTCTCATGTGAAATATCTTCTGAGAACTCAATTGTTGGTTTGTAAATAGTTTCTGATTTGGTTTCACCATTTTTATATGGAATTTCAACAAATTCATTTGTATAAAGAGAAAGTTTTCTTTCTGTTGTTGGAATCTCATAGAATGTTGAAGAACTAACACTGATTTCATTTGTGATTGGAATGTAAACAAATTGTGATGGTTTGCTAAGTTCAAATTCAGTTGTTGTTGATTCTATTGATGCAATTTCACATTTGTTAACTTCATATTTAATTGGTTCTTTAGTTTGCTCTTCAACTGTTTCATGAACATTCAAATCACCAACTTCAAGTGAAAGATTATGATTTTCATCACTTGGTTGATTATGTGGATCAAGATCTGTGATGTCGATGTCACCTGAAATAACAAGTTGTGCTTCATGAGAAATAGTAGAGTGTAGAGATTCTGAAATATGAAGTGTTTCTTTGGTTTGTTGTTCAACTTCGAATTCATCCAAATGATTAGTAATTGATAAGTTATGTTTCTTTTCTTCATCTTCTTCTTTCATTGCAATGTCAATGATTTCTTGTGAATTAACTGATAAATTAATCTTTTCTTCCTTCTTCTCGAAGATGTTCTGAGAATCAACTGAAAGATTAATTGTTTGTTCGGAAACTTCAAATTCATTCTTTTCTTGTGAAATAGAAACGTTTTGTTTTTCTTCTTCATTCTTTTCGAAGATATCATGTGAATCAATATCTAATTTAATATTTTGTTCTTGTTTTTCAAATTCATTCTTATCCTCTGAAATAGAAACATTAAACTTCTCTTGTTCTTTCTCAAAGATATCATGTGAATCAACGGAAAGATTAATCTTCTGTTTATCTTCGATTTGTTTCTCAAAGATGTCTTGGGAATTAATATCGAATTTGATATTATTTTCTGATTTCTCATATTCGGTTGCTGTTTCTGTGATTGATAAGTTATGTTTAGTCAATTCTTCTTGATCAAAGATATCATGTGAATCAACTGAAAATTGAACATTTTCTGTTTCCGATTTAGAGAATTCATAAACGTCACTTAAAATAGAGATGTTTTGTTTCGTACTTGGTGAATTGGCAACTTCTTGTGAAATAAGACTAAATTGTTGAGGAATTCTTGCTTCAATCTCGAATTCATTGATGTCATCGGTGATAGATAAGTTTTGTGGTGATGAAATCTTGTCAATGATTTCGTTACTTTCAATAGAAAGATTAAGTGTTTTAACTTCTTCTGATTCTGATTCATTGAAGTCTTTATCAACATCTTTACTTTCTACTTCTTTTTCTTCGCAAACAATGTCAATTGAATCATTGTGACAAACAGAGAATTCTTTCGTTTCGTTTTCAATGTCAATTTCATATTTATCGACATTTAATGATGGAACAAATGTAAATGATGATGAAATTGATGTAGAAATTCCAAGTTTTGTTTGAACTTTTTCTGCAAAATTAACAATTTCTTCTGATGAAATCTCGCAATTGAACTTGTTATAGTTATCTTTCTCGCAGTAGAACTGTTCTGTTGGCTTCATAATAGAAAGATTTGGTTGAGAACTGCAGAAATGATGGAATGATTCTGACTTGGAAAGTTTGATTTCTGCTGAATCTTTGAAGTGATAATTTGATTCTGATTGAACTAAATTCGTCTTTTCAGACAAATTATAATCATGAACTTCTAATTCACTTGTTTCTAATGATAATTTATCTTCTGGATCAATAGAAATTGTTGAATTATCAATGGAAGATTCAGTATTTTGTTTGTTATCAATGGAGAATTTCTCAAGTTCTGTGATTGATAAATTAACGATTTCTGGTTTAACAATGTTAACAACAGCTTTGCTAATAGATAAATCACTTGGTAGTATATTGATTTCAGTGATGATTTCATTATGAATTTCTAATTGTTTTTCATCTTTAGACTTAGTAAGATCAACAAAATCATTATAAAGATTTGATTCTAATGAAAGTTTCCTTTGTTCATTAATTTGGTAAATGTTATAAGTAACATCACTTGTTGAGAAATCAATTGATGTTGGTTCAATTACTTCTGTTTCTGAGTTGAAATGAGACAAATTATATGATTTAGAAACAGGAGAAATGTTGATATTCTCAAAGTTAGTTATTGATGATTTGTTTGTTGGAACGAAATCAAATATTGTTTCATTGTAATTTGAAAGTTCTTTGTTTTCATTTCCATCAAATCTGGCGTCTCTTGATAATAACTCTGTTTCTTCTGGAATGATGTTGATTTGTTCAAGTGAAATAACATTGAGAACTGAAGTGTTTTCTTGGATATCAACTGAATGAACAAAATCAGAAAGAACATTTTCGTGTTCTTGTGGAATTTGTTCGAATATTGATGACTCATTTTCACAAATTTCGTATTTGATTTCTTCTTTAGGTAATTCAAATACATTTGTGTCAATTAACAAATCAACTTTGTTTTCAATGATTTCATTGGATAAAGCAGATGATGAGCGAAGAATGATTTCGCGTGGTTCAATGTCACTGACCAAACTATTTGTAGTATTAAATGTTCTGTCAACTAAGGATGATTCATAACTGATGATGTTTTCATTAGAAATAACAAATGAATGTGATTTGTCTTCTTTAAATTCTTCAACAATTTCTTTTTCTTCTTCTTCTTCTTTCTCATATGATGTTGTTGTTGAAACATCAAGTTGTTTCTTGGATTCGTCATTTGAAATGAAAATTGTTGGTTGTGAATTCAAAACATTGTTCTGTTTGTGATTGTTATTAATAAACATTGTTTCTTCATTGTGTAATGCAAATGAACTATTAGTATTATCTGGATGATATTCGAATGTTGATAATTTAGAAAGTTCAAATGATTCGGTTTGTTGTTGTGATGAAATGAAAATGTTTTCTTGTGATTTGATTTCGTTATTAGATGAAAATTGTTTGTTGACTTCAAATGAATCAATGGATGAAATATTAAGTTCTGACTTAACAACATTTGATGTGATTTCTTCTGTTGGTTGTGAAACAACACTAAGATTATGTTCTCTTTTATCTGTTTCTTTATCTTTCTCTTGTGAATAAACTTCGTTTGTTGAAAGTGTGAGTTTAAGATCATGATCTGTGAACTTTTCTCCAATAACTCTGAAGTAATCAAGTTTGCTGTAATTAAAATCTACTGAATCATCACTTGTTTCTTCTTCTTCAACAGTATATTGTTTGGAAGAAATTTCTGAGAATCCAAATGATGTAGACAAAATTGATTCAACATTAACTTCTTCAACTGAACTCTTAAGAGTTAATGATGGTGAATAGTAGAAGTTTGAGGAAGATTCTGTTGAAATATCAAGTTTAGTCTTTTGTTCTTCAATATTAATTTCATTATTGCTTTCGTAAATGGAAAGAGTTGGTTGTTTGAAGTCATTTTCATATGAATTAAGACTTGAGAAGTCAAGTGGAATTGTTCGTAATAAATCAATACTTTCATGATTGATTGTGTATGAAAGTGTTGGTTCATGTGAATGATCAATCAAAGAAACATCAGAGACTGAAAGTTGATTAGAATAATCAATGTTTGTGGAATTGATTTCGGAAACTGAAAGTGAAAGATTTTCTTTCTTTTCTGTTGGTTCTTCATTTGTTTTTTCGATTCTACTAACAAATTCGGAATATGTTGTTGTCGAATATTCAAGTGATGTTGGTTCTGAATAAATGTCGATTTCGTCTTGTGATTGTGAGACAATTAATGATTTAGTTGATTCTTTCTCTTCTTGATCAATGATGAATTCAACAGAGGATTCACAAACTTTGATAGATTGTTGTTCATAAATAGATCTGTGATCGGAAAGTTCAAATTGATGTTCTTCACGTTCAATAGTTTCAACAATGACATCACTGAGATCAAGTTTGGATTTATTATTATTTGTTTCTGAATCAATGTCAATGATTGATTCATTATGAACAATGTCAAATGTTGTATTATTTGGTTCTGTGTTGAGATCAATTGAGGATTCGTTTTCTTCAATGGAAAGTGTTGGATGAGCTAAAATTGTTCGTTCTTCTGATGTCGTTCCTGAGATTCTTAATTCAACATTGATGTTGTGTTCGATGTCTGTGATGTCAATGTCCGAGTTAACTGTCAATGATGGTTTGTATTCTGTTTCATGTTGTGATGCTGATGAAATCTCAAGTAATTTGTTGTTATTTATTGATTCTTCTTTAGGTAATATTTCAATTGGTTCAGTCATTGAAACAAGGGAAAGTTGACTCTCAACATTTTCGTAGTAAACATAAGAAGCTTGGCAATGATTTGCATTTGATAATGACAAAGCGTTGTGGAGATATCTGAAATCTTGATCTGTTTCCAAGTAAAAGATTTCTTCTCTGATCCAAGAAAGTTTTGGTTTCTGAGTGAAATCATTCGACAATGAATCACTTATCAACAAATCCTTTGTTTCTGATTCGTTTGTGAATGATGTATAAACAGAATTGCTGTAATCAAAGCTCAATTCTGTTTCATTCTTTATGTCTCCAATTGTTTCATCATGTTTAGAAAGAACTTTTTCATTATAAACTTCTTCGTTTGATAATGATAAACTTAATTCTAAAACAGGTAATTGATGAATGACTTCAAATGGTTTTTGTTCAATCAATGATAATGAAACGGATTTGATTTGATTATCAATGTAATAAACTTCGCTTGAAACAACGGACAAAACAGGATTTTCTTTCTTTTCTTGATAAGAAACTGCCAAATCTTTTTCTTCTTCATTTGGTTGAGAAATTAATGGGAATTCAAATGAATCTAAAACAATTGTTTCATATTTAACAATCTTCTGTTCATTGTTAAATGAATTGATGTCATTTGAAATTGATAATTCATTCTTTGTTGGTAAATCAATTTCATATGAATTTTGACTAATAAATGTCAAAGATTTTTGAAGAATTGGAACTTCAAACGATTCTAATAACTCTTTTTCATATTTAGTTTGTTTCTCTTCTTTCTCTAAATACAATGAATCATTTGAAACAATCGAAAGAAGTGGAGAATAACTGTTAATTATGTCAAATGAATCAAATTTAACTGTTTCATATTTAACTGAAATTTGTTCGTTATTGATTGAGAAATCATTGTTTGAAATTGATAATTCTTTCTTTGTTTTCTCTATTTCAAATGGATCAAATTTAACTGTGTCTAATTTAATCTCATTCTTCATATTTTCGACAAAGAAATCAGTATTAGAAATCTCTAATTTCTTATTAACTTGTTCGAATTCAAATGAATCTAAAACTATGGTTTGAAGATTGATTTCATTTTGATTTTCAACAAAGAAATCATTATTAGAAATATCTAATTTGATCTTCTTTGTTTGATCAATATCGAATGAATCCAAAATAACTTTTTGAAGTTCAACAACTTTCTTTTCATTTTCAACTAAAACTTTCTTTGCTTGTTCGATTTCAAATGAATCTAAAGCAATAGTCTTAAGATTGATTTCATTATGATTTTCAACATAGAAATCATTGTTAGAAATCTGTAATTTCTTCTTTGTTTGTTCTATTTCTAATGGATTATGAGAAATTAAGTTGAAATCATGTTTGATTTCAGAAATTTCATTTGTTTGTGAATCGGAAATAATTAGATCTAATTTTTCTGCCAAATCTAGATGGTTATGAACTGATTTACTCATTTCAAGTTGTTGTTGTTCATTAGAAATATCGGAAATGATTTCATTATATTTCTCTAATTTCTGTTCATTTTGGATTTCGAAATCATTAATTACAAATGATTCTAATTTAGGTTTGTAATCAACAACAACATTTGAAACAGTTTCAAATGATTCTAAACCAATTTCAAGTTTGATTTCTTTCTTATTTTCTTCATTCTGGTAATTGAAATGAGAAATGTTACTCGTTTCAAATGAAATTGATTCTGATTTGATTTCTGTTTCTTCACTACTCCAATGACTCAACAAATAAACTTTCGGAGAAATTGATATTTCATCGAATTTGTCCAAATTGAATTTGTTTGTTTGATTTGGAACGAAATCAAATACAATTTCATTGTGATTGGAAAGTTCTTTTTGCTCACTTAAGTCAAACTTTGCATCTCTACTTGCAATCTCTTGTTCTTCCTCTTCTTCAGTGATGACTTTAGAATAAGAAACTTTACTTAATTCGAATTCATTCTTTGTTGGAACGAAATCAATTTTTTCATTTTGATTTAAGGATAAATGATTTTCTTTGATGATAGAAATTGGTTCTAACTCAGAATTAATTGACAAATCAACTTTCTTTTCAATAATTTCATTCGACAAAACATTGGATGATCTAAGAACAATTTCTCTTGGTTCTATTTCACTTATAACAGAAGTTGTCGTAGAATAACTTGGAACAGAATAAGAACTTGTTGTAGTAAAGATTTCTTCATTTGTTTGAGTCAATTCAGGAATCTTTTCTGGATCAATATTTCCAACAATAGAACTAACAACTGAATAAGCAGGTTTTGTATAATTGTTAGTGAATATTTCTTCATTTGTTTGTGTAAATTCATGGTAAATTTCTTCATTTACTGGATCAATACTTCCAACAATAGAATTAATAACTGAATAAACATGCTTTTGAATATTTGTTTGTGTTATTGATTCATTTTGATCAATTTCGGTAATTACTGATGTATCAATGGAATAAACAGGTACATAATAAGTACTTGAAAAGATTTCTTCATTTGTTTGTGTGAGTTCACGGTTAATCTTTGGTAAATCTTCAATAATTGGTGAAGAAGTTCTTAATACAATTTCTCTTGGAATGAAATCTCCAACAACAGAATTTAATGTAACAAATGTTGGAATTTCTTGGGATGATTTAGTATTAAATACTTCTGTGTTGATTGTTGTCATGTTTGGAATTGAATCAAATGTGAATGAATCATAATTCATGTCACTGAATTTGAGTTCAATTTCTTTTTCTGACAAAACAAATTCTTGAGAAATTGAAGTCAAAAGATTTGATTTTTCATGGGAATCAAATGAATCATAATTCATTTCACTCATTTCCAAATCAACTTTGTTATCAACAGTTAAATGTTTGGATTCAGAAATAGACAAACCTTCTGTTTCTAATGGAATATAATTGAAGAAAGATGACTTAGAAATTTCAAATTCTGGAGTTTCTTCTTCAACTGATTGTGTTGAAACATCATATTTGATTTCATCATTCTGGCAATAGAATTGTTCTGTTGGCTTCAAATGAGAAAGATGTGGTTTCTCCATCTCAATGAAATTGAAGAATGAATCAGAAGAAGACAATTTAATGGTTGGTTTATCACTGAAATTGTAAAATGCTTCGGATTGAACTAAATTTAATTGTGGCTTTGAAATTTCAAATGTTTCAGATTGAATGACTCTGTTTGATTCTGTTGGAGAAATATCAATAATTTTTTCTTTAGTTATTGATAATTCTTTTTGTTCTGTGAAATCAAAATTCATATCTCTTGAATTGATTTCGTTTTCTTTAACTTCAGAAATGATATTTATTGGTTCTGATTTGTAATTCATCAAATTAGAATCATTTGTTTTGATTGATTCATAATTTGTTGAATCAGAAACAACAAAATTAACTTTGTTCTCTGTTCTTTCATTAACTAATGATTTAGATGATTCCAATTTGATTTCATTTTCAATTTCAAACTGGTTTTGTTGAGAAATAGAAAGTTCTGTATTAATTATTGGAGAATAAATGAAATAACTTGATTTGCTCAAATCTAATTTTTGTTCTTCGTTGTCAATATGTATTTCATCTAATTTAGTTTGTTCTAAATGAATTTCTTTCTCTTCTGAAGCGAATTGGACATCAAACTGTGAATATTCGAGATTAACAACTTCATAAGGAATTTCAACAATTTCGTTTGTATTTAATGAAAGATTTGAAACATTTTCAAGTTTTTCATGAGAAAGTTCTTGGGAAATGTCAATCTTTGGTCGAGAAATTTCTGATTTAAGTTCAACAACATTGTTTGTATTCAATGATAAATTAACTTTTCTTGTAGTTTCTGGTTTTTTATGTGAAATATCTTCTGAGAATTCAATTGTTGGTTTGTAAATTTCAGATTTGGTTTCAACATTTTCATATGGAATTTCAACAAATTCATTTGTATAAAGAGAAAGATTTCTTTCTGTTGTTGGAATCTCATAAATTGTTGATGAGCTAACACTAAATTCGTTTTGTGTTGGAATGTAAACAAATTGTGTTGCTTTGCTAAGTTCAAATTCAGTTCTTGTTGATTCAATTGTTAAGATTTCACATTTGTTAACTTCATATTTAATTTCTTTGGTTTGTTGCTCAACTTCGAATTCATCCAAATGATTAGTAATTGATAAGTTTTGTTTCTTTTCTTTATCTTCTTCTTTCATTGCAATGTCAATGATTTCTTGTGAATTAACTGATAAATTAATCTTCTCTGTTTCTTTCTCAAATACATCATGAGAGTTAATATCTAATTTAATCTTCTGTTCTTGTTTTTCGAACTCATTGATGTCATCAGTTATAGATAAGTTTTGTTTCTCTTCATTCTTTTCAAAGATTTCATTGGAATTAACAAATAAATTGTTATTCATTTCTTTAACTTTGAATTCATTCTTTTCTTGAGAAATAGAAACATTTGGTTTCTCTTTCTCAGATATGTCAATAATATTATGGGAATCAACTGAAAGATTGATCTTTTGTAGTTCAAATTCGAAACTATTTACATCTTTGGTAATTGATAAGCTTTGTTTTTCTTGGTTCAATTCAAAGATTTCGCTAGAATTCAAACTTAATTCTTGTTTTTGAACTTCTTCTCTTTCAAATTCATTCAAATCATTATTAACTGATAAATTAATCTTTTCATTCTTTTCGAAGATGTTCTGTGAATCAACTGAAAGATTAATTGTTTGTTCGGAAACTTCAAATTCATTCTTTTCTTGTGAAATAGAAACATTTTGTTTCTCTTCTTTCTTCTCAAAGATATCATGTGAATCAATATCTAATTTAATATTTTGTTCTTGTTTTTCAAATTCATTCTTATTCTCTGAAATAGAAACATTAAACTTCTCTTCTTTCTTCTCAAAGATATCATGTGAATCAATATCTAATTTAATATTTTGTTCTTGTTTTTCAAATTCATTCTTATTCTCTGAAATAGAAACATTAAACTTCTCTTGTTCTTTCTCAAAGATATCATGTGAATCAACGGAAAGATTAATCTTCTGTTTATCTTCTATTTGTTTCTCAAAGATGTCTTGGGAATTAATATCGAATTTGATATTATTTTCTGATTTCTCATATTCGGTTGCTGTTTCTGTGATTGATAAGTTATGTTTAGTCAATTCTTCTTGATCAAAGATATGATGAGAATCAACTGAAAATTGAACATTTTCTGTTTCCGATTTAGAGAATTCATAAACGTCACTTAAAATAGAGATGTTTCGTTTCGTACTTGGTGAATTGGCAACTTCTTGTGAAATAAGACTAAATTGTTGAGGAATTCTTGCTTCAATCTCGAATTCATTGATGTCATCGGTGATAGATAAGTTTTGTGGTGATGAAATCTTGTCAATGATTTCGTTACTTTCAATAGAAAGATTAAGTGTTTTAACTTCTTCTGATTCTGATTCATTGAAGTCTTTATCAACATCTTTACTTTCTACTTCTTTTTCTTCGCAAACAATGTCAATTGAATCATTGTGACAAACAGAGAATTCTTTCGTTTCGTTTTCAATGTCAATTTCATATTTATCGACATTTAATGATGGAACAAATGTAAATGATGATGAAATTGATGTAGAAATTCCAAGTTTTGTTTGAACTTTTTCTGCAAAATTAACAATTTCTTCTGATGAAATCTCACATTTAATTTTTTCTTTCTCGCCAAAGTTAAATGAAGAATAAACAGAGTTAGAAATATCCAATTGATATCTTTCATCAGTCAAATCAATACTTACATTGTAAATATCATTATCCAATTTCATATTTGGAGATAATTTGTCTGTTGATTGTGTTTCTATTTCATATCTCAAAGGAGTAGACAAATCATTCTCACAATAGAATTGTTCTGTTGGTTTCATGACTGATAGTTTTGGTTTCGATTCAAAGAAATGATGTGTTGATCCTGATTTCTCAAGTTTGACTTCATTTGAATCTCTAAATACATAATTGGATTCAGAAGTTGTTAAATCATTTTGATTTTGGTCGAAATTATGTTCATCAACGAAACTTTCTGATAAATTAACTTTAGATTCCTTGTCACTGAACTGATAATTCATTTCACTGACTTCAAGTTTATTTGTTTCGTTTTCTTTATCGAAATCATTTGAAATTTCATTGATTTCTAATTTAACTTGGTCAGATAAAGTGAAATTGAAATGAGAAGGTTGTGATTCACTCAAAGAAGGAATTGTTGCTTCTATAATCTCTGTTTCACTTTGATATCTCGTTAAGTTATAAACTTTCTTCTCAGGTGAAAGTGAAATGTCATGTAAAGTATTCAAAGATAACAGTTTTTGTAAACCAGAATTGTCATAAAATTCATCTCTTAACTTGATGATTTTAGAGTTAATTTCACGAAGAGGAACTTCGAATGTATCTAGTAATTTGATTTCACTAAATATATTGGTTTGTTTCTCTTCTTCATTGATTTTTTCTTCTGGTTTAATTTCGATGATTTCTTGTTCTTTGATATTGAATTTGTTTTGTTTTGGTTGGATAGATATAAGTGTTTGTGATATTGGTGATAAACTAAGTGGTTTTTGTAGATCAATTATGCATGTGCAATCATTTGAAATTGATAGTTTTTGTTTGTAAAACTCGTTTTGATCAACTAAATTCAATGATTGTTCAGTGAAAATTTCTGATGTTGAAAGTGGATTTCTTTCAAATGATGAGTGGTCAATGATATTTGTTACTAATGTCAATTGTGAAGGTATCTGTTCCACAAACTGATGTGAAACATCACTCATTATCAGCTCAAATTCATTTTCATTATTAGAAACACTTAAATTATTTCTTTCAACAACATCATTATTTTCAACATTTTCTGGAATATTTTCTTCTTCATTTTCTTGATGATTTGCTTCTTTAGTGTCATTTTTATCTGGATGGGACTCTTCTTCGCCATTATTTTCTTCTGTTGGATTTTTTGAAATTGTCACTTTTTCTTTTTCATTTTCATTTTGATTTTCGTTTGGAGCGATGTATAAGTAATATGTTGGAACAGTTGCACAAGAAAGAAGTGTTTCGTTTTGAGTAACTTCCTTGTGATGGAGAGCTGTACTGAATGAGAATTCAGGTATTTTCTGTTCGATTGGTTCTGAATCGAATGATTGGAACTCAAATCCGTAATGAGGTAGAGTTGATGGATCGAAGAAGAATAGTTCTGATGGTTTGGAATAGCTGAGTTTAGACATCTGTCTGAACTGATGTTTTTCGTTGACATTTGATGTCTCCAATTTAATCTTGTCTGCCTTAGATTCAACGAAGAATGATTCATTGGAAATTTCCAACAAATTTGTTTCATTTCCTATTCTTATGAATTCATTTGAATTATCAGAGAAAGACAAATTATTTTGTTTATAATCTTTGTCAAATGATTCGATAGGAGATAAAACATTTCTTATCTCAGGAGAAATGGAAGCATGGTATTCAAAGATAATTGGATCAATGTTTAACTCATTTTTGTTGTTTTCAACATCAAATGTTTCTTCGGTACAAATTGTCAGTTTTTGTGAATTCTTTTCATCATTAAATTCGTAAATGACAATATCAGATATAATTGGTTGTTTGTTTTCGTTGAAACCAATTGTATTGAAGACAGATTTGGAGATTTCAAACTCTGGAATATTTAATTTTTCACTTTTTTCTGGTAAAAGTGACAAATTTTTATCATCATCCAAAATCATCAATGATCTTTCTTTGATTTCTCCTTCTTCCTCTTCTTCTTCATTTTCATTGTTGTTTTGTAATGAAAATTCTGGTTGTGATAGTTGTAAAAGTGTCATTTCTTTGTCACTTTTCTGATTAATTTCTGGTTGAGAAATTTCCAAAAATGGTTCGAATTTTTCTGATTTGTTTTGTAATGAAAATTCTGGTTGAGAAATTTCCAAGAATTTGGCTTCATTTTCATTATTATTTTGCAAAGAAAATTCTGGTTGTGATAATTGTAAAAGTGTCATTTCTTTGTCACTTTTCTGATTAATTTCTGGTTGAGAAATTTCGAGGAGTATCTGAGAAATGTCTTCTTTGTTTGGAAGATTGATTTCTGTGTTTGAAATCTCTAAGTTTGGTTCTTCTTTGTCACTTTTCTGAGAAAATTCCAGATTAGAAATCATCAAAACATTTCTTTCTTGGTTATCATTGTTATCGAACACATGGAACAATGATGATGACAGTGAAAGGTTTTGTTCTTCACTCTTTACTGGTGAAATGTTGATATTTGAGATTTCTGTCATTGTCAAACCGTTTTCAAATTGAGAGTTATCGTTTTTAATATTGAAATTCGATACTTCACTGTATTTGAGGTCAGAAGGAAGTTGAATTTCATCCAAACTCTCAATTTGTGACATTGAAAGAGTTGTTTGACTAATTTCTGTTTCTGATTTAATCGAAGGAATGACAAAGAATGTCGGGATTTGAGAAATGGAGAGATCATTTGATCTATCATTGATATTGATGATGTTCTTGATATCACTCAATACAAATTCTTTCTCATTTCCTTCATTTACGGAAATTAAATTCTCAATTTCGGACATCGACAAAACAGGAGGTTCAAATAAGTTGGTCAATGTATTTTGATCGACAAATTTATCACTTTCTTGTTGATTTTCTTGTAAATCTTGTAAATCAACATGAGTTTCTTTGAGTTCTGATGGCTGAAGTTGATTTCCTTGTTCAGCATCTGAAATTGGAAGGTGTAATTCAACAATTTGTTTGCAAATTTTGAGTTTATCTGAAAATATTTGTTCAAATTCGACAAAATTGGATTGGATCAACTGGAATGTTGAATAAGCCAAGTTCATCTCAATGATATTGTCCGATAAAACAAGTTTTCTTCTTTGATTTTCCAAATTAAATTGATCAAATTTCTCAAACTTCAGATCCTTAATATCTCTTTCAATAGAAATGTTCTCATTTTGGGTTATTTCAAGTTTGATCTCTTCTTTTTGTGGAATTTCTTCAATTTCAGATTGAATAATAATATTCTGTCCAAATGATTCAGAAATTGATAGTTCTATTGGTTTCTCTGGTTCGGCTTGTTCTGATTGTACTATTGGAACTACGTTTTCTTTGATTTCAGAAATTTCATCTGAAATCGGCAAATTAATCTCAGTATAACTTGAAAACATGAGATCAATATGTCCATTTTGTTGATTTGAATCAGAATTATCAAGTAAATCTGTTGTTTCAGATAATAATTTTTGAGATTCCAAATTATCATAAGAAAATTCCAAAACAGAAGACATTTCTATCTTAACATCTTCATTGTTATCATATTGGTGATAATCAATTTCCGAAATTTCGATCAATGGTCGAACAATATTTTGATCAACAGCAGAAATATGTGTCTCGACGCTTGAGCTTTCATCAATTTCTGCGGTTGTGAACTCAAATCCTACATCTCGTGCATGAATTTGATCAAAATCTTCTTCGTAATCATTTTCGGAATTTTGAGATGATTTCGGAGATTTGTGTCCTTCATTTGGCTCATTTGACTTTGTTTCAGTTTGAACAGGTTGAGCAAAAATAATTTGAGTCGGTTGAACGGAATATTTTGGCTTAACGTAGAACGGATCATATAATTCATAATTTCCTGGATGTTGGCTATCAATATTTTGTATTTGATTGATATCATTAAGTAATGAAATATTAAGATTATCTTGTTCAGGATTTATTTGATCAATTGCGCTTGTATCATTAATATCTTCTTGTGAAAGTTGTTCTGTAACGTTTTCTTTCGATGGTTCTTCAATATCGACATCAATTGGTTGTATTTTTTCTAATTGAGAAGCATTTGTTGGTTCAACGTTTGATGTAACCTCTGACTCTTCACTGTAACCTTCTTGTGACTCGTTAGAAGCTGAATGAGAATAAGATTGGTCTCCATCTTCTTCATGATGGACAGGTGGTATGCTGATATTGATTCTCTCAACAGGAGGAATGGCTCTGTAGTCAGGGAATGGTAAATATGGAACATTTATGTGTTCAAATTTTTCAAACGCGAGTCTGTTGATAATTGAGAGTGGAACATATTCATCTTCTGCTGAATATTTGAAGTTCTTCTTTCTTTCGAAAACTTCTTCACTCTGAATTGTAAAATTGTTTTCTTCAGGAATCGCGGTGATTTCATTTTGTACTTCGCTGATAGTTAATCTGTTGCAAACTGATTTTTGATGGTCTTTAATAATCTGCTCTTCGGATTTACCAAAAATAATCGGAAAAGATTGTTGATTACTTTCCGTAATTTCAATATTCGATTTGGCAAAGTCGACAATTGCATCTGTATGAATGATTTCGTTATTATCTTGAGAATTTTGTTCGACTATTTTGTTGAAATGAATATTAATTTGAGGTAAAAATCTAGATAATATAGTTGGAACTATATGTTCACCAATTTCACTGTAAACATTCTCTGAAGAAAGTGGTTTGTCGCTTTTATTTTCTATTTTAACGTGGTCAGCAACAATTTCAACGTTATCTTCTGATGGAAAGAGAATAGCATCCGGAGAATCGCGGCAAGTGATGCTGTCTATTGAGATTTTTGCAGATTCGGTGTCTTCTGTGACATCCTGAATGCAATATTCTCCATCTGAATCTTCTTCAAACTGTCTATTAGATAAAGAAGATCGTCTCTTATGCCTTTTTAGTGCTAACATTGCATTAAGGCCTGCATATCCCAGTAAGGGAATTAGCAGGATAAGCAAGTTATCCATTCAAAGGCAAAATTTTATTTCCAGATTTTCAGGGGGAGGGAAGACCAAATAAAAGGGTTTGATTATTTTAATTTGTCTTGGGAAATAGTGGAATGTAATACTTATAAAATGTGACGAATGAAAACTGTATTTTTGTGCGATTTACTTGAAGATTCTCTTTCAAATATTCAAATTCCATGAATTTTATGGAATTTAAATCGTGCAAATTTTATTATTTATATTAGTTTTCATGAACAACCTATTGTTTTCTAAATTTTCCTTCAAATTTTGAAGTTTTATTTATAAGTCAGCAATATTTACAAATTTGATTCGTTAAAACAAAAGAACTTTTTGTGCTTATATGACTTATTAGGTCTAAATGATAAGACAGGATTATAAAAAATTTGAAAAAAACGCGGCCAAGCGAACATTACTCATATATTTTCTAGCCATTCGCTATGGTATCATTTTTTACTGCTGCGATCATCAAATTCAATAAAAAATCTCAAAGTTACTCCATTTTTCAAAAATGTCCAAAACTCGAAATGACTCTCATCGAGCAGAAAGAAACAAATTGCAAACTGAAGTACGCAACAAATATAAGCAAGAGGTTCCGGAGAATCTCCATGAATATGAAGCGTACAAAGAATTAATAATCAACCGTAATTGGAATCACAATGTCCTTCAAACTATATGTAAAAGAGGTGGTGATTACTTGGTGAATGTAGTTTACAAAAACTCCTCGCTTAAACCATATCATGAGGTATATCGCAATATAAGAGTTGCGATATGGTTTTTGCAAAAGAATTGGGGAGCACTATCCCATACTCCAATATTTCCACACCACCGCCAACAATAAGGGTGTAATCAATAGGATTGACATAAATCTCCCATTAGTCCAACCGGAAGTGGTTTTAATTAACAGCAAAGGTCCAATTGGTCTTTTCAAGAACACACGTCAAACGAAAAGGAAAATGAAAGAACTACTACAGCAAGGCAAAGAAGAAGCAATTTCATTCGTCCCTCAGGAAGAATTCCTCGACGATGTCTTTTCTCCTCCAGAGCCATGCATAAGTAATGATGATCTCTTTTCCGAATTTATATTTTGATACCCACTATCTGATCTCATTCCTTGGAGCATGAATAGCTTAGGGAATTTTGATCGATAGAAGGGTGTCGGAATTCTTTTTCAAACGTATTTTAATAAATACTTTGACTTCTCATTAATTTATAGAAATTTAAAATTTTCCATTCATTCCAACTTTGCTTTAGGTATTTAAATGTATTTATTTTTAGTCTAAAACGCTTTAGGTACCAACTTTGCGGATCGAAGATCCGCAAAGTTGGTACTGTCTATTTTTATATTAAAAAGTATGTTATTATATGGGGAAAATTAGAGATTTGGATTCATTCCAAGCAGAATATCGATATAGGAAAATTCTATCGTCATGATCGGAACGATGAATTTTTTTTTCGAAAAATGTCCATTCCTGAGCAAAATTTGTCCATGGATCAAGTTGGACAATTTTTTAAGGCTTGAATGGGATGATTTTTATGGGGAAGATCTTTCCAATACACAATATGAAGACGAAACAACAAATCTTCTAAAAACTGATCAAAATTACTACGTAAAGCACTGTCTCTTTGCCGAAAATATTAAATCAAGTGCTATTAATTTTCAAACTTCGAAAGATACAACAAAACTATTAGTTGATACTTCCCAATTTTTAAATTGTAGTAATTCCAAAGCTGGAGGAAGTTTATTCTTCTCCAGTGAAGGTGAATGTGTCCAAGATCGAATAATAAGTGACTCATCAAAAGTAACAACAACATATACTTATGGAGTTTATTGTTATTCAGATGTTTCAAATAAAGAATCATTCCAAAACAAAATTCTTTCATCTTCGATTACTAAAAGTGGAGAAAATAACTTAGGATATAGAAATATTTACCTAAAAAATGGAAAAATTAATTTCACTAATTCAAATATTTCTCATTCAAAATGCAATGGAAGAAGTGTTTCTTGTTTTGAAAGTTATTTAACTGATTCAAAAGTTTTATTTTCTATATTTTATGATAATAAAGATAATACTCCAAGTGATGCTGCCCCTGTTAACCTTTATAATTCACCATCATCAAATATTCTATTTGAAGCAACAAATTTCCAAAATATTACTGATTATTGGTTAGTTTATGCATATAAATCTCCAACAAATTTAACAAAATGTTGTTTCTCAAATAACAATATTTCTCAATATTATTTCTATGGAGATAGTGCCAAAATTACAGTTGATAGATGTTTCATTGATGTAAGTCCAATTAAAGGAGGAACAGTTGAAATAACTAACGAAATCAAAGATACATCTAACATAGATATTTGTAAAACATACTATGAACTCGAATATCAAATTCTTGATATCAATAAAAATAAATTCACAAAGAATATTTTGAAAATATTGAGAAAGCTCGAAAATATATTAAATTTTCAAACATTTCTATAAATTTAATAAACTTCACATCAAACAAATAAATTTTTTCTTTTTCTGAAAGTCACTCACGCTAAGAGTTTTCATGACTTAGAATCAAAGTTATTATATTAGTGTAATATAAGCTATATTATTATATTATGATGCATGGCGTAGCATTGCTAGAAAACTCTTATTGATTTATATATTCAATTTTAAAAATTGAGAGAGTGGAACCGGTTCCGATGTTAATTGAAACCAACCATTTGTTATATATCTATATTCCTTTGCAAATAATCATTTGCTATAATGGGTTAATCTTTTTAAAAAATAATTTTTATTAATAAGTAAAAAACATCATGAAATAATAAATAATAAATAAAAATAAATATTTTGTTAATGTGATGAGAATCGCTTGATCAATGCTGAGATCTGTTGCATTCGGCCAGGTTTGGCAAGGTATGCGTCCATGCCTGCATCCATGCAAACTTGTTAGAGTTTGGTTATTTATGTCAAAAAAAAATTCTATCCTTTATTTCTTTGAGATCATTTATTTTTCTACATTTATAGAAAATTTTTTAATATCCAATCAAGACATAGGCCCAAATAAATTCAGTGAATTACGAAGTATCTATAAATACTACATCGATTCATTTACTGCATTGTATCAGCTAAAAACGGAAAATGAAGAAGAATTAAATTCAATTTACAAAATGATCAAAGCAATTCATGCAGAAAATACAATTTATAGAGCAATTATGAATAATGACAAAGAAAGATTCATCGCATTCACTGAAAGAGAAGAATTTGATAAAGATCAAAAACTTGAAAGCAGTTTATATCCAAAATATGGCTACAATTCATTACTTGAATTATGTTGTTACCATGGAGCTATTGATTGCTTCAAGTTCTTAAGAATGAAATTCACCTCAGAAATAACTACAAAATGTCTAGAATTTTCATTTTTAGGAGGAAATTCAGAGATAATGAGTGAATGCTTGAAATAATTATTTCACACAACCTTGATTTTGTTACATTCCTGATGAATGAGTACAATATAGAAATCGATTTAGAAGTTTGTGCAATTTACAAAAATCTTGAATCCTTTTTAGTTTATTTCGATCAAACTAATGATATAAACAAATGCTTTGTTTATTCAGTGATTTTTAATATTTCATCCCTTATCCAATACTTCCTTTCACATGGTGCGAGTATCAATGAAAAAAATAAAGATGGATATACCGCTCTTCACATTGCCACAGATAATAATTATAAAGAAATTGTCAAACTCCTTATTTCACATGGTGCAAATATCGATGAAAAAACTAATAATAGAGAAACTGCTCTTCATGTTGCAGCACGTTTTTATAAAAAAGAAACTATCAAACTTCTTACTTCATACATGAATAAATACTCATATAGAAGATTAATAATATCTTCGTTCTTAATCTGGAGTGTGACATCTTTAGATGTGTGTCCTACGCTTTCAACACCACTCAAATCGATGTCTCCATGAGAAAGGAGAATTTTCAAAATTTTCTCAATCGTTGATTTAAGTATTGACGTTAGACATCGACATGTTCCTGCTTTATAAACTCTTCATCAAAACTAGTTGATCCGCATTTCGCTGTAAGGTGGAGATATGTCCACTGGATGGAGTTTAAGTCTGAGAATTGATTCGCTGCAGCGATGTGTAGAGGTGTGAAGCTGAAATTTTCAAAAAGTTGTGGTTTAACATCTTTGATATTCAGAAGACAACTGATATGCTTTTTAATACAATAGTAGTTTCACTTTTTGCAAATGAACTCAATATTTATTCTCACTAGAAATAAAGAAATTAAAAACTATCACTTTTTGGGACATCAAAAGTACTTTTTTGCAAACTAAAATAATTATATTAATTATGTGTGATCAAAATATATATTAGAATAAAGTGATTTGGAATTAATCTTAGATTCTAGATGAAGAATACAATGATAGTGTATATGGAGTGATCTGATTATAAAAACTATAATAAGATGTTTTTAGATTATTATGTTACTACAAAAAATAGTATAAAAAATTTTAAACAAAAACTACAAAAGGAATTATTTTCTTGATAATTTTTCGCATTCAGATGCTAATTTGTGATTTCCTGTTGCACTTGCAGCTGATTCTATAATTAAGTATCCTTCTTTCTTTCCGTATTTCTTCGCAACTTGCATTGCTTCTTGCAAGAAATTAAACTTTGCAAGTAAACTAATTTGAAGTTCAGCACCTTTAATATGTGTAACAATGAACTGAGGAATATTTGTTTTCTTTAATTTTGGTGTCAAAACTGTCATAATCATTGTTGCAAGTTTAGCATAATTATTCGAATCCATTTTATCAGCCATTTTCGCAAGAATGTCCTTAATAACATCTATACCTGCGTACTCAACTTTTCCAACTAATTGCTCAACAACATCTTGCAAGCAGTTCTGGCTGTCAGCAATTTGAACAGCCAATGTAAATTCTTGGTTAAACAAACAAACTAAACTCATTTGCAAAGCACTGGAATCGCTTGTCAATATATCATGGTACTTATTAAACCTTATCTTTGTGTTTATGCACATCTCAATATACTGTCTTTGCAACCTCGAAAGCTGTTCAATTTTAGAAAATCTTACAGAAGGAATCTTAAAAACTGCGTGTTTTCCTGTTCTGACACTTTTTTCTCTACTTATTGCTGCTTGAAGAAGGTCGATTTTAGAGAGCCATTCCTTCCATGATGAATGATCATTCTCTGCATCAAGAAGTGTCTCTATAGCATCTTCAAACAAACCAAGTTTAAGCTGTGCATCAGCCAAAGTTAGAAGCATTCTATTTATTCTAAAATAATTCAAAATTCCTTCCAAAGTTTTGAAATCATCTCTGTCTTTATCATTTCTCGCGAGATATTGCCACAACTGCTGTATTTGTTGTGAATAAACAGCTGGTTTAAGAATTCTTTCTATTGCGCAATGCTCTGACTGCAAAATTTCAGGTAATCTCCTCCAAACATCGAATAATTCCTTAAATTGGCCAAGAGAAACATGATAACTCAAACACTGATTCAAACCAGTGAAAGATTCAATAAGTTTCGCCAAAGCCTTGAATTGATCTTGTCCTATCAACATTCCTCCTCTTCCCATTATAACAACGTTGATTCTGTAGAAAGGAGGAGTTATTTCAACATTAACAGGGTTATCTAAATATCTCAATTCGAAAGGAATCGGATGTTTTAATGTACGAATTCCTTCATTAACTAAATCTTCAATAGAATTAAAATCTTCACTTTTTTCATCAGGATTTTCGCAATTTTGCAAAAATTTCATTGCATCATCGAAGAAACCTAAATTGCAGCAGTTTAGAGACTGCTTGAGTAGAGGAAGAGCAATGTTATCTTCTTTGAAGAGCTCCTTATGTTCAAATATCAAATTCATTTCATCAAATTTCATCAAAATTTCTCTGATGTTGTTTGTTTTGTCTGGAAATCCTTTGAAGGAGTAATTGACACCGAATCTCAAGAACAATCTAAGATTTATCAGTTTGCAGAAATATCTGATTTTCTTTTCTTCTTTTAACTGATAATTATTCAAGAAATTGTTGATTTTTTTAAGGATTTTTACAAATTTTTCTTCATTTTCGAGATTGTTCACTTCAACAGAATCAATCATCACTTTGAACAAATCATAAACATAATCAACAATCATTGATTTGTTCTTCATAACTTTATAATACTTATCATACCATTTATTAATGATTTGGACTTTTTCAATGTCACTTTTTTGACAAATTTTTTGATTAAATTCGTGAATTATTTCATTGTCACATTCAATATCAGGAAATTCATTGATTATTGAGAGAAGAGAAGAAGATTTTGCATTGTGGTGTGTGAGGATCAACTGGTTAGTCAATGTTCTCTGTTCTTCAGGCAAAGAATTAAAGATTTTCCTGGAAACATTTTCATTTGTGAAGTGAACATTGAATTTCTGATTTTCTTTGATTTTTTGAGTGATTTTTGATGACATTTTTGTGACAAAATCATCCAAAATATTGTTGTTTGTAGCTATTTCAAGAGCTATATCATCTTTTTCTTCATCAATCAGTTGATCTAAAGCAGAATTCATGTCATTAACTTCAATTCCACTTTTTAGAATTGTTTCTATTTGGGAATTACTTTCTTCAGGGAAAACATTGATGAAATCAATCAGATGCATCTCTTTCCTGATTGTTTCTTTGCATTTGTCAACAATAAAAGGATATCTGAACCTAATTTCAATAATAATCTGAATTAAATTGTTCAAAATTGAAATATTAAGGATTTTCTCAACAAACTCTTCGGGAATATTGAAATAGTATACGTCATCAAGCAAATCAACAGCTAAATAAATTATTTCCTCTGAAATATTTTTCAATGAATGTAAAGTTGCCAAAAAAGTCATCATGAAAACATCTAAATCATCGAAATCCTCGTTCAAACAGTCAGAAATCTCCTTATTAGAAGAGAATTTAGATGAATATGACTTGAGTATCTTAGTAATTCTCTGTTTTTGCTGAGTTTTTGCATCATAAAACTGAGATGTTTTCAAAATTAAAGGAGAAATACCATCAATTAGGGATTTAATGTTATCAGAAGCATTGAAGACCTTCTTTGATGATAAAATAAACTCCAATGCGTTCTTTCCAAGCAATAATTCCAAATCTTTCAGATCAGATATTTTTGTACTTTGTAAAATTCCATCAATTGCAGATCCACCTTGTGTGCCGAGCTCTGTCTTTGTTGTTCTGTTGTATAGATCAACGTAATCAACAAAACCTTTTAATAATTTGTAATTATAATTAAATTCAACAGAAGTATCATTGGAATTGACGTGTTTCAATGCTAGTTCTAATACTGGCTTGATGTCAACTTCGTTTTTCCTCTTCTCAATTAATTTCAATACTTTTTCATCAGAAATTTTTTCAGAGAAAATTTTTTGATCAAATTTTTTGTCACTTTTTTCGTTTTGGTTCCAACTCAATGCGAGATTTTCCCAAAGTTTTGAGGTAAACCATTCCTTTGGGATCTGCTCTTGGTTACCATTCTTAATGAGATGTATAGCATGTGCCATCTTGCAAATTTCGTTCAATTCTTTATCATCTTTTGACAAGATTTCCGCCATGTCGTATTCATAATTGGAAAATGCGACCAAAACAGAGTCCTTAGTACTCAGCAGACATTCGCTAATCGAATGCGCGTTCATTACAATGCCTCTCTGCAATTTACTCAGTCCATTTGCTACGATTTCTTTTGTTTCCTTTTCATCGGCGAAAGTTTCTAAAACAGTTAAAACTTGTTGGGCCAAAGAAGCCGTACAAACGAATTTACCTGTACTATCTTGCAGGAAAAGTATAGATAGTATGTCTATGATGACCTGTTTGTGATAAGAAACAGGAATATTCGAAATTAAAGATAATAATTCTGATTCATCAATGTTTTGGCCTTTAATCGCATTGACAATCAATTCCAATGCTTTGAAAGTGTAAATTACTGCGAAATCTGCTATTCTGTCTTCGTCTGGATAAGATAATAACTCTGATTCTCCTAATGAGATTGAATCTTCAACTGTAAGAGCTAAAAGTGATGGTAATATGAGTTTAACAATAGAGTTATCAACTAAATCGTTCGAAGTGATTGTTTTTCCGAGTAAATTTGAAATTGATTTGTAAAACGTTTCCTCGTTATGATATCTACCATAGAAGTTCATAAGAACCTTTGGTTTGGCGTAATAATCGATAATTCCATGTAAAAATTGTGGATCTGGCGAGATTTTTTCGTAATCTAATAATAAGGCGTAAGGTCGTAAATCATCGAATAATTCTAGCACTTTTGCAACCATTTGAAAATCACGAGTCATTAAGTGGTTATGAGCATGAGAAAATATAATGTCTACGAAGTGTTTATTTTTCATTATTGATTCATTCAGTAAAGTAAAGGAATGATTCTGCGAGAGTAATCTAAAATCGTTAGGAAATGTATTTTGAGCAGAAACAAAGCGTTGATATAAAACAGAAACTCGAGAATTTCCCATCAATGATGGACTTCCCCAGAAAGAGAAGTAATTTTGTGGATTTAGTAAATCAGGAGGTAATGATACGATAAATCTTTCATCAATACCTCCGTAAATATAGAAGATATTGACTCCAAAATGCGGAACAATATCATGATCTCCAATTTTCGCTAAAATTGTGTCGATATAGGATTGTAAAGCTCGTAATAGCTGAGGGTTATGTGAATATAGTTTATCAATGTTACGTAATAAAGTTTTTGCATTTTTTTCGATTTTTTGTGGATTTTGAATAGCATCAAATATGCTCTCTGACCATGAATCTCCTATTTTAAGCAGTATATTCTGATATATTGGTGTGAAATTGATTTTGTAGTTGTCCTGTCTATAATATTGTAAAATTGTGTTAATATCTGAGTAATAATGTGCCTTAGTTGGACTCTCTTTAACAAATTTATATATTGGAGTGGGTGATAATGCTCTTAATGCCTCTAAATACGAAATTAAATATTCTGTAGAGATAGAATCTTCGTATAGGTAGTAAAAGCATGGTTCTCCTAAACAAATCTGTTTAAGTATCTCTGTTTTTTCGGTTTCAATTAAGTTTGGGACCGAAAAAATCCAGTGATACTTGAGTTTAGAATCCAAAATCGAATAAACTTCATTTCTCCAACCCCTATTTATATGATGATAATATGATAAATATCAAATATGAATCATTACTCATCTTATTCCCAATAATATCAACATAAATTATGTAAATTCAGATTCGAACAATTCATCCCTCACCAAATTTGTAGCATAATAAGGACAATACTCTAAGATATGATATAGTTGTATTAAATATTAAGAGTAAACAATCAAAACACAATGCATTTTTTTGCCATTCAATATTTCCCATATCTTAATAATGTTATACTGATTCATTAGTTGACTATTGACAAAAGTATTGAAGACTTTATTGTTGCTTATCCATGACTAGAAATGCTTCACAATTTTAAAAATTAATTTGAAAAATATGGACAAATTCAATAAATTAGTATTAATTCTAAAAGTATAATAAATATTTAATCTTTTACATTATTTAAATATAACATATTCCTTTTATATATTCTAAAAAACTGAAACGAATAACCAAAACCTCCAAAAAAATTTCGGAATTCGTTTTTTCATCTCCAAAATTGATGAAGTTCAATTCATTTTTTTAATTTTCTAAAAAATTTGGAAAAAATTCTAGCAAGGAAATGGCTTGTAGCTATGGATTCATCCAATATTTACTCAATATTTGTGCTCATTCAATATTTTTTAAATTTTTATTTAGATTTTTAGCGCCAAACAGAATAAATTCATAGCCGAACAATTAAATTTCAATATTTAATGCCAACCTTCATCTACAAAAACTCATTCCCACGTATTAGCCCTATTGTCCTTTTAATTTTATTAAACTACAGATCTTACAAATAGAAGAGAACGTTTTTCTCTCTATGGGCCTGCATATTTTAAGCTTAAATTATATACTTGTTAAAATATATAGATAAATTTATGTAAATTTATTCTAATTTAGAATTAATTGTGTACGTAAGTATCTTATCAACACATATACATGACGATGCTCGATTACGAATTGCTTGATGATGAAAGATAACCGTATTGGATATTCGATTACAATTACAGTGCAGGAATATCTTGCCAAAAGTACAATAAAATAGATTTTATTCCCAATATTAATAGATTGCTATATGGGTGAAGGAAAAGAAATCTTGTTCAATACAAAATCTGTCCTTCTCGTTATTATTTTTTGATGAAATTTTATAAAAAATCTCGATGTCATATTTCGAGTTACAATCCTCGAACACCTGTTGGAAAGCAGAACATGATGGCTCAGATATCACTGTTATAAGGTTCTCTCCTAATGGTAGACAGCTTGCCGTCGGCACATTCAATGGTAATGTCTATGTTCGAGATGCGATTACATCTAGATTGATGTACAAGATCGATGTTTTGCACACATCAAATCCAATAACATCAATTAAGTGGCATCCAAAGATAGATAATGCCTTCTTATGCTCATCAGCTTCTGGATATGTTTCCTTGTGGCATACTGAGACAGGACAAAATCTTTGGATGGTCAAGGAACAAGGAAATGAAACAAGTTCAATTGCCATTTCTCCGTCAGGAACCCAATTTACGACGGTCGGATCAGATAAGACAGTTAGAATATACGCAATTCAAAAACACGTTTTACTCCATGAGTTCTCAGCTCGTTCCTACGATCAAGGTACCGTGACAGGCCATCAATCCAGAATTTATGCTGCAGCATACCAGAACGATGATGTTGTTGCAACATGTGGATGGGATGATACAGTTCTCTTCTGGGATATTCGTACAGGTAAAGTCGAAAGGACAATTTTCGGTCCACATCTCAGTGGAGAGTCAATGGCTTTCGTTGGAAACAAACTCATAGCAGGATCCAATAGAGCAGAAGACCAATTACAAATGTTTGATATCGGAACTGGCAAATGCGAAAAATCAATTTCAATTGGACGTGGAGGTGAATCTCTTTTAATTTACTCCCTCGGTGTTACAACAGATGAGAAGTTTGTTGGCGTTTGCGGTGGTGGTCTTAAGAAACTTCACTTTTACCGTTCATCAGACCTCGATTTAGTTGCACAAACAGAGATATTTGATACTCCTCTAATGACAGTTCATTTCAGTGAATCCAACTTTGGTGTTGGTCTCGGAAATTCAAAGGTTCTTGTTGATAAATATGCTATTGACTAAGCGAGATATACAATTCTAATGAAATATAAACTATTCTATTATAAATAAACAATATCATTTACAAACAAATTAATAAAAACATGGCTAAGAACTTTTTTTTGGATTATCTTGCAATTAGCCTGACAATACATCATATTGGATATATCCAATATAATGATGATTTGATATGAAAAAATCAGATTTTCATCAAGATTAATTTGCAACTCATTGCTCTGACGAATTAGATGTTTCAGTTGGTTCGTCAATAAATCGTTTCATATGCTCATCAGTGAACATATAGTATTTTAAGTGTGGCTGAATGATGTCAAAGTTGTCATGAAACCATTTTATCAATACACATTTCCTTCTCTTAGCTTCTCTATCAAGTTTCAATACTGGGATCTTCAAACATAGACATGTTACAAGACTGAGCAGTTCTGATTTACTTCTTCTTTCTCCATAAAGTTCAATTAGAATTTGGTATGTTGGGCATGTTTTATAATCAAATTCTCCAAGACGCTTCGATACTCTACTCCTTTCAATTTCTCTAGACGACGCCTTTTGCATTTTTTCCTTATCAAGCTTACTCATTTTTGTAATATCGAAATGCTATTTTACAAATGTCAAAATAAGCAATACTTCGACGTATTGACAATAGAACATTCGGATCATATGCATTGTATTCAGAATACCCAAGTTTATTTACGATCAGACTGTGTCATCAAACCTGTATCCTTTCTTGATGATATCTTATTACTCATGCACAAATAAGAAGAATATTCAAAACAAGAAAGCATCAATATACGTATCAGTACAATAGCAGTCTAGTTGTATTGACATAAATTTGGGTTCAGTAAATGGTGGCGATCTAACTGGCATTCAAATAAAAACATGCTCAAATTAACGGCATTATTGAATATTTAATATTACCACATGCATACAAACTATGAACTTTATGAATTTCTAGAGAAATTACATAAACTGCAAATATTCGTTTGATTTTTTTTGATATATAAGTGCTTATATTAGCTTGCTAATACAGCCTGCATTTTCGTTTAAGTTTGAATCATCCTTTATATGTAACGTATTAATAATGCTATTTTAATTCATATCCAATGAATATTCTATCCATTTTAAACATATGATTTGAGTAAACTTGTAAACATGAGCAAATGTATTGATGTTACAACATAATATGAGTAATTTAGATAATAATAAACATAAACAAAATATATAATAATAAAAATTAAAAATGAACTAAGGATTCAAGAGATATCAATGAGTTGCAAACTTCTCTCTAAAAGGGTGATGGAATCTTGGTTTAATTCTGGGTAATCTGTTGTTTCCTAGCATCATATTCATTTTGAATATTCCTATGGTAATAGAGTGTGGATGATATGTAGATTTGTTTCTTTGTATAGATCTTAAAGATCTACCTTTGGGGGAAAGAACATCTTGAGGAACTTCCTCATTATCAGAAAGCATTCCATCTAACGGGTCTTTCTCAAAGAGTTTATAATTGAGTATCTCTGCTACACTTGGCCTCTCATTCGGATCAATTCTCATCATTTTTGATATTAAATCTATAATCTCAGGTGGTGTATTAGCTCTTAACTTGAAATCACCTGCTATTATACATGTTCTCAGTGAATTGACGTTATCGCATTGCCATGGAGCTCTTCCATTAATCATGTATGCAAATAACACTCCAAGAGACCAAATATCAGCTTGCATTGGATTATGCGGCTTCTTTAATATAATTTCTGGAGGCATGTATAATAAAGATCCTGAAAATGGTTCAATCATATTATTTGCGTTGGTTATCGATATACCAAAATCTGATAATTTGATATGTCCTAAACTATCTATAAGAATATTACCCGGTTTGATATCTCGATGAGCAATATTTTTAGAATGTACAAATGTGAGGGCTGATACAATCTGCCTTGCATAGTTAATAAATTGCTCTTTTGGCAAACCCTTTTTATTTAGAGTATCCTGCATTGATCCAAGTTGGCAATACTCTAATATTATAAAAAAACAATTATTCTCAGTAAAATGATCATACAGTCTAATAATGTTTTGATGAGAAAGACTCATTAGTGCCTTTATTTCAGCTTCTAATGGATCGATTTTCACACCAAGTATAATATCGTTGTTTAATGGAGTGACTTTGGCGCAATATTTCTTATGGTCATCTTCACTTTCGACAAGATACACAAATGAGAACCCTCCTTTTCCTATCAGCTTTTTGAATCCATATTTGTGGATTGAGCAAGGAAGAGGGCTAATCATTGCCACTTTTAATGTATTCAAAATTTAGAAAATTGAATCACACATACAAAATTAATTAAATATTTGAGATAACTTTTTGATAACCGAAACTTAACGATAATCGATATATACCAAACAATATTTTTTATTGGATTTATGTATGTCTAATTAATTGAATTTATCTCAAAGTATTTAATTAGGTTTAAAGAATCTGGCTAGATATTGAATAACTCTAAACGTTTTTGCAGAATGAATTTTTTTGACATGAAATAATTTATTTAATTCGAATATTACAGAATCAAAGATCATAATGATTTTTTCCGATAATGAACTTTTTTATTTGAAAACATCGAAACTTTGAATATGAAAGTATTTGTGAGGAGATAGTATTGAAATCAAAATCTTCAATTTTTTTTATTCATGATTGACATGTGTTATCTTTAATTTTGATAAAAAATTTTATTCAGATGGTTCGACTTTTGTGATTAGAAAGTTTCAAAATAGAAATATAGAGATCAAAAATTAAAATGAAAATTAAATCGTGAATACAAGAGCACATTCATGACAAGAGTCAGCTATCAAATGAAAACAATTTAGTAGTAGTATATGTTGAAGGGTTGTGTGACTTTTTTTGTAAACGTAAGAATTCATACAATATTGAACGATTTTGTATCATTTTTTTTAACATATGAAGTAAAAAATGTATGATTCTTACGGTTTTTATTCTTACGTTTTTGAATAAATCAAGATTTAAAAATGTATGATTCTTACGGTTTTTAAAAAAAAAAAAAAAAAAAAAAAAAAAAAAAAAAAAAAAAAAGGTAGTGGGGCTTCCAGGCACTTCGTGCCCTCTAGCCCCGAAGATGTTTAGTATAAATGAAGTTCTTATATATGGGTCTTCCAGGAGCTTTTCACAAAATATATATGTTTTCATGTTTCGTCACTTTTCTGTCACTTTTTCAGGTAAAAACATTTTTATTATATATATAAAATGAATTTTACAAAACCACCGTTACCCTTCTTTGGAAATAAGAGTAGATGTAAAGATATTCTATTGAGAGAACTTAAGAAACTACCGAATGGTCTAACATTTGTAGATTTGTTCGGTGGAAGTTTCTATATATCTCATTTGTGCCATACAATATTTCCTGACTCAAAGATTATATGCAATGACTTCGACAACTATATGAACCGTCTCAAACATATTCCAGACACAAACAAAATATTGAAAGAGTTAAAAGAAAAGATACCTATAGGTAAGATGGAACGTATACCATTAGATAAGAAAAATACTGTCAGAGAGGTTTTGAAAAAAGCAGAGTATATTGACTGGGATAGTATATCTTCTAGACTATTGTATAGTGGTTCTATAAGAGTTCATGACATTGAAACACTTATGTCAAACGTTTTATATCTTAACTATACAAAGGTTTTCAAAGAGAACATAGAAAAATATACTGAGGGTATAGAGTTTGTGAGATGTCGTTGGACAGAGTTGTATGAAAAATATAAAAACAAGGAAAATGTTTTCTTTATAGTAGACCCGCCGTTCTATAACACATATGATTTTCAATACCAAGTAGACTGGACTTTGAGAGACTCTTTAGAAACTTTAGACGTTTTACATAACCATCCATGCTTTTACTTTACATCCGATAAAAGTGGTTTGGAAAGTGTTATGAGATGGTTAGAGGATATACATGACTATGATTTTAGATACGATAAGATAGAATATGAGAGAGGTCCTATAAACCGGAGAAAGTGTCACAATAAAGAAATTTTACTAGTAAGTAAATGTGGTTTGAAATAGGACTACTTGTTTTAGGTTTTTTCCATTGTGTCATTTATTTATTTGACGTGGCAGAAAAGTACAGAGAATATGAAGATGAACCAATGCCTGCAAATGTCCAGTATATGTACTCGTAAGAGATATTTTTATCTAATATTAAATGGACGCACAGAACTTAGCGAATGCACAGCAACCTGGACAACCAAACCCAGAGAATATTCCAAATGAAGTTAGAATACAAACTGCAATGGCAAACTATGGTCAAGTGCCAACAGATGTACAAATGCAAACTGCCATGTCAAATGACGCTGCGTTAGGTTTGCCACCATGGTATGCAAATATGAGATGGAAAGAGTTTTATACAAACCCTGAAGTGGGATATAAACAACTTTATGCAGATGACGCGAACACAGGAGTTGACCCAGAATATGTTTTCTACCAGAGGAGAAACAGAATGTATGAGCTCCAGTTAAAGAATGCTATGGAACTCAACAGGAAACGTAAGAGACTAGGCGGACATTAGATTTTTACATATAGTAAAATGGGTTTCTTCAGTAAGATAGGAAACTTCTTTCGAAATGTTGGAAGAGGTATATGGAATGGAATAAAAAACCGTAGGAAGAGGAATTTGGAACGGAGTCAAAAATATTGGTAAAAGAGTAGGTCAGTTTGTTGGTATTATACCTAAAGACCCTGAACCAGAAGAACAAGCTCCTGTTATACAACAGCCTGAACCTGCACCACAGTCTAGTTGGCAACCAAATCCAACACCTCAACCGTATTAAAATTATATTTTTACCGTTCGATAGTAGTTGTATATGAAACTAAGTTCTAAGTAAAACGCGTGGTATAATGGAATTATTCTCTTTCTTCCATCTGTAGTAAACCATACTTGAAAGTCTGAAATACTTCCACTCGGCGGTTCATATAACTTTGTAGGTTTTTCGTAAAAGTCATTTGCCAAGCATAAAAAAGAGTTTTGTGCACCAGAAAATGAAGCATGAACTATAATAGCATCTGAGTCGAAAACATTTTCATATGTTCCATTAGGGTTTTCGACTTCATAAAAGTTCGGGTGTACTGGATATTCTGCAGGCTGATTTAACATCCTCAAAATCTATACCATGCCAAGTTGTTATATTTTGTAGAAATAAACGTCTTCTCCAAGGTCTTCTATTCTATTGAATTTAACAGTTGCATTTTTCCTGTCATATATAATATCGAGATGGTATTCTCCTTCGTCAATGTTGTACTGTTTTGCATATTCGAGATAGATATCGTTTTTTTTTCTTGAAAAGCTTGAAGAGTTGTTTCTAAGTTTACAAGCAAACTAACTTGTAAAAGTTTTCCCTGTTCAAATTTCTCATACGTACGTTTTTCTTTGTTATAGTATCGAACTTCAAAACCGACTGTAAATGGGAAACCATGTATGGCTTCTGAAATGAACTTCATTCTACGAAAGCCAATAGCTTTTGTGACAGATGGGTCTCTTAACCATCTTAACGGGTAGTCAAAACGATAGCCTTCATGCTTTACGGTCTCTGTCTCAAACTTTTGACCGACATTCGTAAAAAGTTCATCTAATGGTTTAGTTGTAGCAACTCTAGAATTTTCTTTTTCTATTGAAAGCATATTTTATCTAGAATAAAAATGTCAAATGAAACAGCGTCTATGAGAGAAATACAACACAACCGACAACTCATTATGCAAGCTCTAAATAAGAACACAACAAACTTTTCAAACTATTCTAAGATATCTGAGTCATTGAAAGAAGGAAACTTAAAACTGACATTAAACCAATGACAGATGAGTTTCTGTTTCAAGACAATAAGAACCATACTGTCTGTATAAATCCAACAAAAGGAACTTTAAACGAGAACCTATAAATGAACTTCTTTTAAAAGCAGATGTTGGCAACAAAGCTGACAAAGAATATGTAGACGATGCAATAGCAAAAGAAGAAGAAAGAGCTAACAAAGCTTATGCAACAAAAGAACATACTCATCCTGAACTAGCAGACAAAACATATGTTGACAATAAAATGTCAAGTGAAGTGACAAGAGCTGAAAACGAATATTCTAAAAAGACTCATACACATACTATATCTGAAATAACAAACTTACAAGAAACCTTAAACAGGAAAAGTGACGTTGGACATACACATACCATTGCAAATATTGCAAACTTACAAGAAACCTTAAACAGTAAAAGTGACGTTGGACATACACATACCATTGCAAATATTGCAAACTTACAAGAAACCTTAAACAGTAAAAGTGACGTTGGACATACACATACCATTGCAAATATTACAAACTTACAAGAAACCTTAAACAGGAAAAGTGACGTTGGACATACACATACATCTTCTGAAATAACAGACTTAAACGTTAGCCTTGAAAAGAAGCAGATAAAACATATGTCAATGAAATATACCAAAGTTTGATAGGAACAACGAAAAATATTGAAACTATTGTTGGTGACTTTTCTGTCAATGAAGAAAACAAATATTTTAGATGGGAGTTTGTACACTCCTTAAAAAATGGTATACGGTATAAACTCATTCCGAAAAATAACAATGAAATGTATGTAGGCTATATAAAGAATGATGGTACACAAGTTAAAGTTCCATTAGACAACAACTGCTACTTAAACTTATATGGAGACGAACAAAAGAAATATTTAAGAGTTTATGAAATGGCAGATATGACATTACCTAACCCAGCTCCAGCACCATATTATTATGACTATGGAGATGACAACAGAACACCACATGTAGATGAACAAAAGCTAACATTATATTTAGATTTTTATAGATATAAAAGATATAATGCAATAGAAAAAACGAGAATAGTATACTATTATGAAGATGACAGAAATAAATATTATAGTCAAGATTTTACCTACCCTGAAAACATAAGATTATATTATAAAAAATATTCTGACTTAAACCAGAAGAAACCTGAAATAGTTGCACTATATTTTAAGTTCAAAAGAGACAATCCTATAATATCTCATATGTTTGATTTAATGAACCCAGTAGGTTCTATTTATACATCTATGGAAGCAAGAGGTCCTCAAGTAATGTTTGGTGTTGGTGCATGGGAACAAATAGTCGACAGGTTTTTGTATTGTGCAAACTTTCAAAGGAAACAGGTGGAAGTAAAACGATTTCAGGTGAAAACTTACCTGCGCACAGTCACTACATAGATTTAAGTACATCTCAAGCAGGTTGGCATAAGCATAGATATTGGATTGGTCAGGAATGACAAAAGGTAAAGGATATGATGTTAAAGACAACGTTAAGTTTGCTATAAATTGTTACTGGAGTAACACTGAGGGAGGAGGAAACCATACACATCGCGTTTCGGGATATACGCAAACAACGGGACAAAGTAAAGACTACATGCCACCTTACATGACAGTTTACGCATGGTATAGAATTGCTTAGTCGTCATTTTCAACTTCTTTAGCATATTCGTCAGGAGTTGTCTTATATTTGTTAGGAACTGTCTTTGAAAGTATACCACCTTGAACTTTGACAAGTTTGAAACGAGGTCTGACAATAGTCGTTTTATCTTCTGCTTGCAGTCTGTACATTTTGCCATGTTTGCCTAAAACTTCATAATATTCTCTTGTATACTTTCTTCTATTTTTACGAACACGAATGTGAGTACCTGTCGGGTTCCATTGTTGTCATAGTCAATAGTATTTTCATATGGGTCGCGTTTAGGTATTTCTATTTTTACTTTGTCACCTTTCTTAAGTTTGAAGCCTGGCATTCTTTCTTGTCTATCCCTCTTAACTAAACTATTAAATATATAGTCTTTCTCTAAGTCGGGGTTGTTTTTCATTTCTTCGGGGGAGTGGTTTCCCAAACCTTTTTGTTTACGGTTATTGTAAATATTTAAAACTTGTCTCATCTTTGCCTGGGAGAAGTGTCTATACTTGTCGTCATATGACATTTCATTTGCTTCACCACCTTGTGGTTGGTTTAAGTCTCTTAATATTTTTATACAACTGTCAATGACACCAAGAGCAGAATGGTTTTGGTCGACAATGAAATATTGGTTTACATTTTTTGAACGCAGATAGTTTTTTACATCATCTGATTTGAAAGAACTTTCACAGTCAGATGTCAGTTTTGTTGGATGGTATTTGTCAACGAATATTGTCAAAGCTGCTAAGATATCTAAAATATTTTTGGACTGTAATGGTATGGCTTCACAGTATCTTGTGTTTTGACCAACAAATATTAACCAGTATGGTGGTCCATCTTCTCTATACCTCGGAATGTTTTCCAAGATATCCATAAACCAAGCATTTGGTGTTGAACTAAAGATTTTTATCATGAGTGCTTTCTTTGTTGCCTTAGAAACATAGGGGTCCTTGTTTGGATTCGTCATTTTTTAACCCATAAGAAATGGGTTTATTTGGCGCATTAGCAGGAGTTGCATCCAGATTTTTGCCCGCAGTGGGAACAATAGCCAGAGGTGCATTTGGAATTGGAAGGAAGATTTTGAGTACATTAGGTATACTGAAAGAGAAAGCACAACCTATTATACAAACTGTACAGAAAGGTTGGGATGTAGCACGAGATGCAGCAAATCTTATTCCAAATCCTGAAACAAGAGGAAAGTTCAAGGATGGATGGACAATGTAGGAAGACAAGCAGGAAACTATTATAACAAAGCAAATGACTACTATAACCAAGCAGGACACTATATGGACCAAGGTGAAAGATTCTTTAACAGAGGATATAACCATGCACAACAATGGGTAAACAATAACCAACCTCAACCGCTCAAACGTGGGGAATGTAAAGTTTTTTACTGAGATGAAATGAACAATACAGCATTGAGACAAATGGGTTCAAGATGGATTTGTCGGCTTTCCAGCAGTTACACAACGTGTTTGTCAAGTTCTTCCTATACTCAGGAAGTTTTAGACCGACTTAAAAAACAACAACAACCAGTTGAAAACAAACCAAACTAAATTTTTTTTACTGAGATGAAATGACCGAAGAAGTTGAAACGTAGATTTGACACCACAAACAAAAAGTTCAGAACCATTGTCAAAACCTGTCAAAGAACTTACAGATGAAGAGAAAAATTCAATAATAGAAAGTGCCAGGTCTGGAAATACAAACCCTAACTATAAAGTCACTTTTCATAGAAATGGAACGGCTAGTATCTCAAAAAGAAACAGACTCTCACAAATAAAATATTGAAGTCTGAAGGAGCTTTCGAGACAACAGATGGAAAAGTTTACTTCACCGATCAACAGTTCATTATAGAACATCTCATTGACTTAGAGTCGAAATATTCTAAACTTTACAACAAACACAAAAAGTTTGAAAGGAAAACAAAAACAGATGGCATATGATATTTATGAAGATGTTGACGACACAACCATACCTGCAAGTGAGGTAAAGTCAGAGGAACGAAAAGTGACGAAAAACCGATAGAAGAAGAAAAACCAAAAAACTGAAGATAACCAAAACAAAGGTTAGTTTCAATACTAAAGTCAACCTTCATTAGCTGGTATGGGTTGGCGTCAAAGACTTATGGTAGCCGGTGGTTATGTTAAGTAAAGGAAAAAACATTTTTCAAAAAAAATATTTTTTTATTTTATTTGAAATGTACGCTGAGTTTGTTGGAACAGACCGTTGGGAAACTTGTTTGTTAGATGAGAAATATGAAATTCACTGTTGTGAGTCATTTGAAGTCAGAAACAAAAAGACAAAAAGAGTTTTAAGCGAATGGGAGCGAAATGACGGATATGCTATTATGAAGATGAGTGGAAAACACTATCTTAAACATGTCGTCATTGCAACTCATTTTATACCGAACCCTAACAATTTACCGTGTGTGGACCATATAAACCGTATAAGAAACGACAATAGACTTAAAAACTTGCGTTGGGTCACTCGTTCTGAAAACAATAAGAACATAAGCAAATTTGGAGATATTGTATTCGAATTTGTCGACGAACTAGAAGATGAAGCAATTGAAATTAGAGACTATGGTAAGCATACGTTTGAGTTTTACTACTATAGCGAAGAACAAGACTCATTCTACTTTTATACCGGCGTAAACTATAGGAAATTACAAGTATATTTTACTAAGGCGGGCTATGCTCATGTAAACGCTAGAGATACAGATGGAAAACGCGTTCGAATACTTCTTAACAAATTCAAGAAGCTATATGGCATACCATTTTAAAACATTTTTTTAAAACAGTATATTTTTACATATATTAAATGTTTCAGGTTGAAAAACAAAGAACAAAAGTAGCAGATACAAAACCGTTAGACTATATCTTTACAAACGCCGGTAGGACTATATCAGATGAAGAAATTTCATCCCGTACTTACAGGTTTGACTATCCAATTCGTTGGCTTCAAAGTCCTTCAGATGCAAAGGCAATAGGATTTAGAAGAGTTTTGTTTTCAAATAGAACTAACGCTTTTATGTTTGCAGTATATTTTCATGGTCAGTATAGAGGTTCTGATGGTCTAATAGACAAATTTGATGAAATGAGAATCTTTACAATTCGTTCAGACGAAAACCTTGAGAAGACTCTAAATGACTTTCAAACTCAATAAACAAATACTACTGGGAATTTCAAGAAAAATACGATTCTTTACTAAATGGAACATTACTATCTGAAACTAGAATATGACAAGATGAACTCCACAGTTTCATTTCAAAGGATTGAAAATAACCCTCCAAGAGATACACAGTTTTTATTTTGGGAAGTAGACAAACGTTCTTGGGCACAATTTCTTCGGTTACTAAACCAGAACGAACCATTACCACCTGACGGTCCGTTTTAAATTTATACGCCCACCAACAGATTTGACAGTTTATAGAAATAGAAACGTGTTGACCTCAAAATGTTATGTGTCATGCAAGTTTCAGTTCAAGCAACAATAGTTTTCTTTGTATTGGTAAGGACTTTTATGACTTTGCTCTCTAAATTCTACGAACCACCTAGTAACAGTTTCTCTGACTTTCAAGTTTGGTTCACAACAAATGGTGTGCAACATATTATTCCATTGTACTATGACTTTTATCTCGAATTGTCTTTCATATATAACTACGGAAAAGTGCTGAAAAAGTATTGAAAAATATATTTTAGGGTAGATGGGTATATCTAACCTGTTTTCTAACCTGTTTTCTAACCTGTTTTCTACCCGTTGAATTTTCATGAATTTTGTGCTGAATTCGACAAAAATGAGTTTTTGGTTGAAAAAAGAGGTGGAGCCAAAAGTGGCTCGACCTCAAAACAAGCATTTTGTGAAGAATATACCAACCCGCGGAAAACAGCGGGTTGCTTTTTATACAAAATTCAACAGGTGAATTTTCATGAATTTCCTTAAGATAGAAAAAAATATATTTTAGGCGACCAGGTCACTCGGTCACTCGGTCACTCGGTCAACTAACATCTTTTTGAAAAAGTGTGACAACATGACATTTTGACAACAACACAGGAAATAGATTTCATCGTATATTTTTTGTTAAGACTTCATCGTAATGTTTTGTTGAGACTTCATCGTATATGTTTTGTCGAGATTTTATCGTTGTGTCCGACGGTTAAGCCACAAACGAATGTCCGACGTCCCACCAAAAAATATTTTTTATTTTTATTGTAGAACAGAAATGTCAGTCGAAGCAAACGTTCACGAACAAATCTAATGGCGAAACATTCACAAAAGGCACTTACAACGGTATTGAAGTCTTACGTAGAGACATGGATGGTTTATGTAAATGCAACAAATATGTGTCAGCAGTTTAGGAAAGCTTTAGAAAGTTGTTGGAAATAAGTCCTGGGAAGAGTATTTTGAGGCATTTTGTGAAGAATATACCAACCGCCGGAATTCCGACGGTTGCTTTTATACAATGGTCATGCAGGAATTCCTGATGAAATCAAACAGGTTAGAGGAACGTATGTAGACCCAAGACTCGTAAACTATATAGCAATGTGGGCTTCTCCAAAATATTGCATAGCAGTTGGAAAAATTCTGGACTCCATAGACAAGAAGTTCATGAGAAATTAGATGAAGAAGAACTTGAAGATACAGCAGAGAATGCAAAACCTTGTTCGAAGAAGAAGTTAGAAAATGCATGAAAAACAAATAGAACATGAACGTGAGATATGTTCTGGTTATAGAGATTCTCCATACGAACTAGACCAATGGAACAAGAAGATTTAAAGAGAGAATTTAGAGAATATGAACTCGCTAAGATAGCATTAGAAGCTGCAGAAAAGAAGTTAAAAGTTTGGGGTCGTTTTGTACAAAAATATTGTGAGTAAATGAACCATTTTTTTCGACAAAAATAATGTTTATGTTAGAATGTTAGATCTAACATGTTTCTAACATGTTTTCTAACATGGTCTAAAACTCTTGAATTTGTCGAAACTTCTTCGTAAATGTTTTGTCGAAACTTCTTCGTAAATGTTTTGTCAAGACTTCTTCGTAAATGTTTTGTCAAGACTTCTTCGTAATGAGCGTAAAAGACCCAAAAATAATGTTTATGTTAGAATGTTAGATCTAACATGTTTTCTAACATGTTTTCTAACATGGTCTAAAACTCTTGAATTTGTCGAAACTTCTTCGTAAATGTTTTGTCAAGACTTCTTCGTAAATGTTTTGTCAAGACTTCTTCGTAAATGTTTTGTCAAGACTTCTTCGTAATGAGCGTAAAAGACTTCTTCGTAAATGTTTTGTCAAGACTTCTTCGTAAATGTTTTGTCAAGACTTCTTCGTAAATGTTTTGTCAAGACTTCTTCGTAAATGTTTTGTCAAGACTTCTTCGTAAATGTTTTGTCAAGACTTCTTCGTAATGAGCGTAAAAGACCCAAAAATAATGTTTATGTTAGAATGTTAGATCTAACATGTTTTCTAACACGTTTTCTAACATCGTAGAAAACTCTCGAAATTCATGAATTTTGACACTTTCACAAAAAACATAAAAATAAGTTAGTTTTTTAAAAAAAATATTTTTTTATTTTTATTGTAAGAACATGTTAGCAACTACAGCACCAAACTCGCTAGTTATGAATCCAACATCTATGTTAGTAGAGATGAAAACTTCATTCCTTCTTCATATACTTTCGAAACAAAAATCCAGAAATAAAGCAAGAACTTTTAACAAGTAATTTAGACTGTAGTGCGAAGATGAAACAAATGAACAGTATCTTTATGAAATGCAGACATTATTGACCATTTACCAAATTGCCTGAAATCCAACAACAAAAACTAACCATTCCCGAATTTGACGAAATAGAAGTCAAAGCAACTGACTCAGTAGAAATAAAGAAGTTCATACGAAAGTAAATTATGAATTCCTTGGTTTCTTGCAACCATAAGGTTATGGACAAAGATTGCGACATGGTATATAAGAAACATCTCTGACCTTTACAAATCCGAAGAATTTAAGACCTACGACAACTTTGTTTCGTTAGTTGCAAAATGTGTTGGGAAATAAGAGATAAAGATAGTAGGGGTAAGTATGGAACGAACAAATAAACCCGCTATGTCGAGATGAAGAAAACCATTGACGCCTTAGTTGTTTTAGCAGGTAAGGTTTCAGAATATAACGCAAAATGAACCGCAATGTTCTAAATGTAAAAGCAGCAATGAGGAAATATAACTAACTCCGTCAAAGAGATAGAACGTATGCGAAACGACTATGCAGATTTAAAGAAAGAAGCAGAAAAACCAGCAGAAGATAAAATGAACATGTTAGAATTTCTGAACAAAAAACTATTCCAACCGCAGAAGATTTCTTCTATCTGACGTCAAGAAGAAGTATAAGAAAACTTTCGGTATCGTTAAAACTTTTGACATACTGACAGAAGAAATAGAAGCTACGAAAATTGTTAGAGTCATGAACCATCGCAACATATACCATGTAAAAACGCTTGTAAATAGTTATGTTAGAAAACATGTTAGAAAACATGTTAGATCTAACATTCTAACATAAACATTATTTTTGCTGAATTCCGTATGAAATTTCATGAGTTTTGTGTGTTTTAGACCATGTTAGAAAACATGTTAGAAAACATGTTAGATCTAACATTCTAACATAAAATATATTTTTGTCTGATTTACGCTCATTGACGAAGAAATCTTGACAAAACATTTTGACAACATCGTAGAAAACACGCAAAACTCTTGAATTTTGTATAAAAAAAGCAACCGTCGGAATTCCGGCGGTTGGTATATTCTTCACAAAATGCTTGTTTTGAGGTCGAGCCAAAAGTGGCTCCATCGTAGAAAACACGCAAAACTCTTGAATTTTGTATAAAAAAAGCAACCCGCGGAATTCCGGCGGTTGGTATATTCTTCACAAAATGCTTGTTTTGAGGTCGAGCCAAAAGTGGCTCCACCTGTTTTTTTCCACCTAAAATATATTTTTGTCTGATTTACGCTCATTGACGATGAAGTCTCAACAAAACATTTACGAAGAAATCTATTTCCTGTGTTGTTGTCAAAATGTCATGTTGTCACCATTTTCAGAGAAGTTCATTTGACCTGGTGACCTGGTGACCGGTTCCACCTAAAATATATTTTGCTTGAAAAAAAATGACCAAATTTCATGAATTTCCTCTATGTTTGCTTCCCTCGGAAAACCGAGGAAGAGATTCCATTCAAATCCGTAAAAAAAAACTCATGAAATCGTGAAAAATGCGAGTACGTTAAAAATCTTACTCGCCTAAAACTCTATGAAAATCGTAAAAAAAATCCCTGAAATCATATCTTTTATACAAAATAAAATTAAAGTTTTTTTTAAAATAATTTTTTTTTATTTTGTATTAAGAAACAGAAATGACAAACACTGAGTTTGAAACAGTTAAAAAGATAGACAATAACACCAAAGTGGTTAGAATTGGTGATTTAAACGTAAGATACTCACAAGAAATACAACAAATATTCTTTGTCAGACATTATATCTCCATCTGGAAAGAGAGCAAAAGGACTGGGTTAGAAATGCTCTCTAGTCAGAAAATTTTGACAAGAATCCTGAGCTTTTGATATCGTAAGATTCTATGGAACTACAGCATATCTCATAGACAAAAGTCTTTATACCAATAGTTTTTGTTCTGGATTGACCCAGTTGTTGTATATAATTTCATAACATATGGTTCATTCGATACTGACGTATTGCAGTGAAGGCTTACTTTATATCTTTCAGAAACCGAAGGATTTCAATACAAAAGATATAAGATAGGAGAAACATTTAATATAAGTAGTAGATATGACTCTACAGTCAATAGAGTTAATGGTTGGTTTTGTTAACGATATGAGAACTGCTGAAAACAGAACTGCTTGAAGTTTTTGAGAAAAGTATGCGTGCTCCACGAAAGCAAAGAACGTTTTGAAGTAGATGCAGATTAGATAGTGCTTAAAATTATTTGACGAAGTTGCTGAAAAATACATGTAAAGCGTTTCTTTTGTCTTTTATACAAGATAGAAATAACGCTAATTTATTTTATTTTATTTTTTATTTTGTATGTTAAGAACAGTAATGTCAACATCAGAGAACACAACAACCTGCTATCGTTCATGAACCATAAGTGAAGAATACGATGGTTCAGTTTAACAAACAGTTACGTCTCAATTCGTTCGGTCAAGATTGACAATGTACCAAATGCAAAGTATTTTTGACAGCATGTTTTCACCAGATACCAAACATACAGACGATTGGTTCAAAAACCAAAGCACACTAAGAACTTTTGAGCGAAGCCACAGCGGACGACTTTACAGGTCGCCAAAACTTCTATGAAAATCGTAAAAATTTGCCAAATGGTTTGAGAGGTTGGTATGTACATAGACTCTTGTAAAATCTGTTGCAATGTGGGCTTCAGCTCGCTATTCATGGTATGTTTGTAAAAACTTCTACGAAAATTTCATAGACAAGAACGTGAAAGATGGAAAAGAAAACTTCAAGCAAAAGATTGAAGTCATTGAAAGCAAAAGACAAAAACATTCAGAAAGAATACCAACGTTCAGGTACCAAAAGAAAGGAAAAGAAACTATAAGTATATGATTTATACTGAAGAGATGGAAAATGAAGAAGATAAAGATTGTTATGTTGCATTTAGCAGAAGAAACAACAAAAGCTTTTTTACGACCTTGCTAAGATTTTACAAATCTGACAGAAATTGGTATCTATCGCGAAAACTTACGATTTCAATATGACACCGAATGAAGATGTGTGAAACAAATAGTTCAGATTATTTACCTCAAACACAACTAATGATATGAAAGGTTGTACAATTTTTACCTCAAAGAAGATTTGCCATTGTTAAAGAAAAAATACAGAGTATTAACAACTTCAAACAAAGTAGAGTAAATGAACTCTTTATTTTTCAAGCTTGACACCAAAGATGGCCTCAGGTAGCTCAATATAAGTAAATTGTCTTGTCAAATCCTTCTGGCATTCGAGTCCTTCCTCACTTCGAGCCATTCCATCCTCCGATTCTGCCATTCCACTGCTTCCCGCAACTGGAAAAAAATTTCCCGACAACATTGGAAAAAATTTTCGCCCTGAAATTTCCCACAACTGGAAAAATAGTTTCCTGTTGTTATCCCTCCGTAAACATTCAAATTTTCGCAAAATTGCAAGAACATTTTTGGTCGAACTTTCAGAAAAAGTTTTTCCTTCCGACAGAAAAAAATTTTCTTCCTTCCGACAGGAAAAAGATCTTTCACTTCTGCATTCCGAATCCTTCTTCCGACAGAAAAGTAGTTCTTCCTTCCAACAATCACAAACGGATGACTACGTTCCTCATTCCTGAATGCCTTCCAAAGCAGAAGAACCGAAAGCTGCAGATATACCACAACAGACTTCAGACGACTCAACACTTTACATTTTTTTACGCATGACTTTTTCAATTTAAACTTTGTCTTCTTACTAGATATGAATCTGAAAGAAGTATGAGGTCTTGGTATGACTTTGTACGTTCTCCCATAGTTCATGTCTTCAAACCTTACCTCCATGCACTCTTTCATAGAGGTATCCATGAAATCGTCTTCGCGACAATCCGGGGAAAAGTTATAATGTCAAGTTAAGTATTCTTTAACATCCTTACTTAAAACTCTTTTGCTGTCTGTCACACAAAATTGCAACTGAAATGTAAGGTCTGAGCTTGCTTAAGAATTCGCACACATGTCTTGTTCTCTGTTCTTTAACCAAAGGATGAGACCAGCAAAGTCATCTAAAAGAGAGACCATCTCATGAGGGTACTGTCTTCCATATCATAAGATGCAATTCTCTTGAATATGACTTCTATCTTCTTTTCTGTTGTTTGTTTTGAAGTGTTATCTTCTCAGTATTCTCTGCATTTCCTCATAGGGCTCTTTGAAGCTGTAAATATATACTCATTTATTAGCATTATACTTCAAAACTCTTCTTTGTACTTCTTTATCCATCCTAACAATTCAGTAATCCTTATACAAAACTAACTTAGACTTCTTATAATTTTTGAAACGATTATGACGTTTGGGCGTCAAATATTGACCCGAATGTTACTACAAATGACAACCAACTCATAGAATGCCTGTTCTTCTACATCTAGGTTCTTGTTGTTGTGCAGCCACTTTTAAGATAAGTGAAAGTCTTACCCGACCCAGTGTGTGCGCATTCAGACCTGTTATACCATTCTGAGCAATAAGAACTTTTCATGTATAGCTTTATCTCTGAGCATTTCTAACTTCCTCTTTCTTGTTTAAAACTTCTCAAATTCCTGTAAGGTCAGCCAAAACTTTTTTTATCAACATATTATTAGAAAAATTAAAAAATTGACTATTTAGGAAATGTCTAGCGATTTCGCTATCTATATTCGAGACAACTTTTACTCTAAAACTTCTGTCGACCATAAAAATCTTACATATCTCTGTGTAACAGAAAAGGTGAATTGCCCTAGGATCTCTCTTCCTTGGG